>NC_136497.1:75317533-75410033 GCF_053919585.1 Euprymna scolopes
GAGACAAAAATTATCCTTGAAGCGAATAAGAATCGTTTTTAGCATAAGAAAAAGAATGCATCAATTTTTCCGATTCCGATACCACAGAATGTTCTGATTTTTCTGATTCCCGATTACAATTCCGATTAATCGTTCTAACACTAGTTTGAAAATAGTTTCGTTTGTATTATTTTTAGTTTCATACATACTGTTATTATCACAGATTTGAATTTAAATGATAATAAAATTGAGATTTGAATTTAAATTCTAATAAAACTGAGATTCTGAGATCATTTGTTGGTATCTATGCAGACGATACCTGTGTTAATATAACAGTCCAGGCTCTAGTGCGTTTGTGCGAAGCTTTTCTTTTGTTTTTTTTATTAAATTTTCACCCCAAACAAGGCACATTACCACTTGGACATAGCGGACTACTATCAGGGACATAAGCTACAGGGGTGCTATGTAGGGAGTTGGTCAGCAAGATGTATGTTCACGTTATACTTGAACTTCTGCATGTCAGTACAGTTGGGGAAGCAGGAACCCGGAAGGGAATTCCAAAGCCTAGCTGTTCCGGGGAAGAAACTACTGGAGTAGAAGGCTCTTTTACATCTAGGGATCTCAACTGTGAAGGGGTGGGATTTTGCTGTTTGTCGGGGGTATTTACGTCGAGGGGGTACAAGTGCTTGCAGTTCATCAGAGCATTCACCGTTAAAGTACTTGTAGAACAGGCAGAGGGATGCAACAAAATAGACAGAGAGGATCAAAATTTTTTAAAAAGCTCGCGTTAAAGCAACAAGTTATAAACTAAAAAAAACTAAAAAAACAGAAATAAATAAATAAAAATAAATAAAAATATAAACATGTTAATTACCTAATCAGACCGTACATAAATCCCCTCCTCACATTTGCTCTGAGGCCCCACACAGCTATCCAACTTCCACTCCATAATCTAGCATGCTTTGAATCGATCTGTCAGGTCTACCATTTGAAAAGGGAATTTTTTCCGAAATTAATAATGAATATTGTCGCAGACATAACAAGTAAGACATTTGCACCTAATACAACTGAATAAATATATGTATATATAAACATATATGTATGTACTTCTGGATTTGTAAATTGCCACTTGTTCTCCTTTCACCAACAACGACTATATCTCATTCCTCGCATTGTGATAGACTTCTAAATCTCTACTACATGTATATATATATATATATATATATATATATATATATGTATATATATATATATTATCAATACTATAAGAAAAGGACAATATAAACTATATATACTAATGTATATAGATTTATTCATTTACTCAATAAGAATGATATATTAATATTAGATGTGTAGGATAAGAAATAACTCTTTATACCATGGTATTTCGAAGCCTAATGCTTCTCATCAGAAGAGGAGAGAAGATGCTAGGTAATATAATAGAGATGCGATGTATTTATACTGGCTTTAAGCTTACGAAATTATTTCATTTTTAAACTTGGTAAATATTTTTGAATTGATATATATATATATATATATATATATATATATATATATTATTATTATTATTATTATTATTATTATTATTATTATTATTATTATTATTATTATATAAAAAGAAACTTTTTCTGTGTGTGTAAGTTCGTTCCCGATGGATACTGGAACAGATAGGCTGACGCTTATGAAATTTCACACAAATGTTCTTTATTTATCTGGCAGTGTTATAAGATAGGTTTTTTCTTGGAATGTCTTCGATAAGTATCGATAATCGGTAATCGAAAGAATCCATTGACAAAAGGAACGGGCGATTTTGTACTAAAGGTAGCACCTTATACAACCTAATATCACGATTGCATTTGATAAGCTTTATTATCACACAAGCAGAAAGGTCTAGCATGTAAAATCAAGAATAGGACCTTTGATATTTACAGGGGAGTGTTTGAAATGAATGTTTCGCTTAAAGCACAATTGTGCCATGATACTTGACTTTTTCATTTTAAACTTAAATTCAGTCATTATCACATTTGATAAGTTTTATTATCACAGTACAAGCAAAAAGGCCAAGCATGTAAAGTCAACTGTAGATACTTTGATATATCAAGGGCGCATTCGAAATGAATGTTTCTGTTTAGAGCAACATTGAACCATGGTACTTGAAGTTTTCATTTTAAACTTTAATTCAAGCCATTATATATAAATTTTTATATAAAATCAACAGTAGGTTCTCTACATTACAATGTATTGTAAACTACATCACTATAGATACTAGCTGGACGCCTGGCATTGCCTGGGTGTAAAATACACTTAAATGTGATATTTTAATTTATGCAGATTGTGTACATATTATTATAGAATCAATCCTCTATTCATTATTATAAATTACGGGAAATAATTTGCCCAGTGGATTAATTTGCAAAAATAAAAAAAAATAATGATAATGTCATTCATATAATTCCGTCTGTGTTTGTTTACAATATCAGATCAGCTGATATTTGGGCTTGACAATAAATGCCCTGGAAAAGTTACTTTTGATTAATGCTTAGTTTTCAAATATGCAAAAGAAGAAATGATTTTAAATGGTCTTCTTCTTTTATCGTAAATTGAACTCATTAATAAGAAAAAAACTAAAATAAAGTGGGGAGGTACATCCGGGCTTGAACAGCTTATCCTTTGATCTGGAGTTGACTGCTCTACCATTGAGCTATATCTCCAGATGTCAATAATTCTGTCTTTTTAAGAAGAAATGATTTGCTGAAATTTTATTATCTCCCTTGGACTGCGTAACGCAAAATATTTTCCTGTAAAAATTCTTCTTTTTTTTTATCTATAAGAGAGAAATATTATTTTTAGGATCGGATTTTGGGAGATTTTCGATACTTATTGGATTAATATCTGTACACAACATATCTAAGAACACTGCCAGACATATAAATTACCTTTGTGTAAAATTTGCAAAAGATAGGCTCAGCCGTTTCGGAACCTATGAGGAAGCAAATTACACACACACAAACGCACACACAAAGAAACTTTTATATAATAGTAGCTAGCTAGCTAACTAGCTATATAGATAGATTCATACACGCGTATATATAGTTTTTCTCTTCTGATATGTCCACCCGTATAAAAGCAAAATATATGTACAGAATATATATCTGAGTGTTGTTTGTAACAATGTGTAATTGTATATCGTTCATTTGTCATTCAAACCCGTCCTTTCTTCTCATTTGAAATTCATTCCTTCTCGTTGTAATTTATAATCTCTAAGTATTCAACTGGCTTAAACCTGTTGACAGAAATGAAACAATGATATTGCTGGCATTAAATTATTGATTGAATATTTTTGCATTTTAATACACAGGTGGATATTCCTCGTTATTAGCAGGGTGGGACGAGGTGCGGGGAGTGTGTTTTGTTTAATATTCTTTATGTTTTATTCTTTATAGCATTGTCGTTTTCCTCATTAATTTTACCCATTAACATATTTTATAATATTACAAGTTTGTTTATCTATATATCTATAAAGGTGAACGTGTCTGTGTGTGTGTGTGAGTATGTGTGTGTGTGTTTATGTGTGTGTGTGTGTACATTTCCCTACGCAATAACTCTGTCAATTTTTAGTCTACAGACTCGAAATTTTATATACAGGGTACTGAGATTTGGGAAAATCGATGTGATTAGGTTTCGGACGGAAATTTCGCTGCTAAGGGGTCAAATTTCAACGATTTGACCTTTGAGAACTCTACCAAACTCCTCCTACAATTTTGGGTCTAAACACTTGACATTTTAGATATTGGTTCCTTAGACATGGATCTAACTTAATAACTTGATTTGAGCCCAAAACAATAAATATTAAGGAGTAATAATAAGGGTCAAAGTTTAAAAAAATGACCGTTTTTTTTTGTTTTTGTTTTTGCTCATCATACACCTCCAAACACCCGGGCAACGCCGGGCACCCATTGCTAGTATATATATATATATATATATATATATATATATATATATATATATATATATATAATCATTCATAACTGTTTCGCTGTATGTATGTGTTTAGACATAGTGAACGCTTCAAGCTGAGATTTGAAACCTGCTCGCTTGTACTGTAATCGGCAACTTTACTTTTCTATCATTGTATTCACCCCCCCCCCCGCCAAAAAAAAATGGGAAATTAATTATAATGTCTTTTTGTTCCCGCATATTGAGAAAATTCAATTCCAATTACGAAAAGTAATGCTCTACTCTAAGTGAAAACCGTTGTATCGATCTCTATATCTTTAGGAAAGCGCATTATGTTAGGTCGATGTAAAAGTTTGTAGAAACGGCTTTGTAAACGATTGTAATTTATTTTATACATATAATGTTTCTGAGTTTTTTAGATGAGGATTGGTTATTCGTATTATTTGGATTCATCTTATCTTGAGTGTGATTTTCACAACGTTTCGGTCGATGTAACCTCCGACCTTCTTCAGGTGTATCAAGGCGAACTAGGGAATTTGGACAGAATTTTAAGCGGCACCCTTTATTTACTTCGCAAGGGTAACATGGTCTGGTTCCGTCAGCCATGACTGGATAGAGGTCCTATGTAATTCACAATTGTATTTTTCAGTCGCCCACACTGAGGATTGAACTTGTAACCTTCAGGAAAGTATCACTTTTTACAATTGATTTTTCCAAGTACTCTAAACTACTGCGCCAAATACCGAGTTCGACAGAAACATTTCCGAGTTCGACAAGAGACACCTGAAGAAGGTCGGAGGTTGCATTGACCGAAGCGTTGTGAAAATCACACTCAAGATGAAAACAGTAGTCCGCTGAATCCAAATAATACGAATATTCTTATTACATGTCACTATGATTAATTTATAACTTTTTCTTTCAAATTATTAAAGCATCATTTAGATTTTTCTGTAATAGTTTCAACAATGTAGACTCGAAAATGAACGTCTTTAGTCAACAGAAAAAGTAACTATCTTCCATTATGATAATCTTTGTCCTCGCGCAGCACTATTGACTAAAGATCTCCTAGGAGAATTTGGTTCTGGAATCTTGCTCCATCCTGCGTAATCTCCTTATTTAACTCCCTCAGATTATTACTTATTTCGAGGATTACAAAACCATTTAGATGACTTTACGGTAACATCACGAGAGGAAATTAAACAAGAGTTAGATTCATATTTCGCATCCAAACTTATAATATTTTACAAACGTAAAGCAGTTATAAGCTCGTTGATGGATGGAATCAAGTTATAGAGAGCAACGGTCATTATTTTCTTTTTTTTTACATGGGGGTCACCACTTCTCAAGGCCCGGAGGCCACTCGAGGATAAGGGTTATTGAGTGTACAGTAGTCAATGGGATAATATTGTAGTAATTGTTAGCAATGGAAATCTGGTAAATTGGATCATTTAAAGGGACGGTTTATCAAGAATTTGTTTTTGTTGGACTTGAAGACAACCAAATTTTAGTCAGCTGGGAAGCAGGCAAATGGAAGAGAGTTCCAGAGGCGTGCAGTTCTAAGAAAGAATTAATGGAATCTACGTTTTGGTTTAGACATAGATAAAGAGTGGGGAAAATTATTTACAGTGGTTTCAACTAGACGTGTTTTTTGTGAAAGATTAATGAGGGGGACTAGAGATTGGAGCTCAGACGAGCACTTGCCATGAAAATAACGATATTGTTCTGAATAAAGATTTTCAAGAATACAGTTTTTCATTTTAATGTATCTGTTAGAAAGATTATGTAAATCCAAGTTTGCAGACAGAGGTCAATAGTGTATGGTAACCAGTAATATCACATCTTACATTCTTCAACCCATGTGATTAACACTCGTGCGTATACTGTGTTTACGTAAGAAGAAGTAATTATATGATGTGACTTCCTATCTCAACCAGTTAATTGATTTGTTTATATATTTTTATTATTATTATTTTTTGTATATATATATTTGTTTGCTGAGATATTTTATCAGATACATTTTCCAATTTTATTTTCCAGGATTTATTAATTTATTTACTTGTTTATTATATTAGCTATTTATTTCTTTTATTTCTTTATTTTGTTTTATTTATTTGTATCGTGAATTTGTTTATTTTTGTCCTTCTGATCCTTCGGTTTTTTTTTTTTTTTTTTTTTTGTTGGTTTGGTAGTAATCTGTTTTCATGTCTGCAATTAGATATGATTTCTGATTCTTTGTTAAACAAGTATTTTTGCCTGGATATGCGCTCATCGCTATTTTCTCTTCGAAGCATAGTTAGTAGTGACTTGAGTAATTTGGACATATTATATATAATATTCAATACACTGTATTAAAATGTGTTATGAGTAGATTTTGTATTTATTTTTAAAGTGCTCGATAAAGTGCAGAGCTTTATAATAATGAAATATTACACAATATGCAAGTGTATTTCAATCTTAGACTTCTTCACGTGACTGATTAAAAATTTCAGTTATTAATATTTTCTAAAATACTATATATATATATATATATATATATATATATATATATATATATATATATATATATATATATATATATATATCCGTGGCCTGGTGGTTAAAACTACTGATTATTAACTTGATGGTTGTTGGTTGATTTCCGGGCTTGGAATCTGTGATAGTCTAGCTACACTGAATAGCTGTGATACAGCGAAACAATCTGATGTGGATGACTATATAAGCCCATCTTTTCGAGTTGGTCACAACTGTTAATGATATCGCTTGCTACTTTCCTTTTATTGCCTTTTTTTCACCCAAAACAAGGCACAGTGCCACTAAGTTGTAAGGATTTACTATTTGATACCAGATTTGCAGGGACACTATATAGGGAGTTGGGTAGCGAGATGTCTGTTCACATTAAACTTGAACTTCTGCATGTCAGTACAGTCAAGAAAGCAGGGACCTGGGAGAGAATTCCAAAGTTTAGTAGTTTGAGGGAAGCTATTTTGAGTAAAAGGCTTTACAGCATCTAGGGATCTCTACAGTGTAAGACTGGAATTTTGTTGCATGTCTGGGGTATTTACATCAAGAGTGTACGAGTGCTTTCAGTTCATCCGAACACTTCCCATTAAAGTACTTGCAAAACATGCACTTTAAGTAAGTTGTAAATACACAAATAGAGCAGTGTCAAATTTGTAGCCAATGTTTATATAAAAGCATGTAGATATCATTTACTAGCAGACTTAGTTTAAGAGATTAAAAAAATCTAATAGGGCTGAGTTTGGGCTTAACCTTTTAAACAGTAAGGTTTTAAAAAATTAGTAATGTGACCATGTTACTCACCGAGTAGCCGAGAATATATATTCTAAAATTCATAATGATCGGTTTATAAAACTGACAGATTTAGTAACATGGAAACTCAGTTCAGCAGACCATCTGGAGGTTACAGGTCAAACAACTGAGATGATCCCTGGGTGTAGGTATATAACAATACTTGCGGTTGTGAATAGGACAGGCCATAATTTGACCACTTCTGCTCTAGGTATATTAAGTACTTTTTGTAACAACCACTTGACAGATTGATTTGTCTAAATCAATTTATTAATTTAGATTAATTTCAAATCAGTCTGTCAAATGGCGGCAATCAAAAAGTACTCAATACCAATAGAGTAGAGCTGGTAAAATTATGGTCGATCAAAGAAAGAATAAATTCCATAGAACCACGGCAAAGAAAATCAGAAATATTAAGAAAAATCCGAGTGTGGAAATCAAAACACATGGCCAGGTGACACTGTCTAACTTCAAGTTGAAGTAAAATAGAACTTTATAAACATAACTAGAAAAAGAAATAGAATCCCAAAGGAATTGAAACTGTTCGATAGAGATATTAAGAAAATCCTATAAACTGCTACTCTGCCCATCTCCACAAAAATCAATTACAGTGGCATAAATATCAGTTAGTACCATAGAAAATGGCTATGGAATGTCTGAGAGAGTGAAAAGGCCAAAAAGAGAACCATCTAGACTACGATGAGAAGGTTCTTGAGAGTACTGGAATTCTCATCATCAGGACGGACTCCTTGCCCGGACCAATGTGACTCTTCCTCTCCAGACTTTCCTGTCTTCCATCAGCTGCCTCAGATTTTCAGGTTCCTAGTTGACGTCGTGTGCTATCTGCTGGATGTACATGGATCTAGGTCGTCCTTTGCTTGCACATCCGTGTCGTGGAGTCCATAGCAATACATCACTCACCAATTCATGCTTACTCCTCAACAAATCTTAGGCGTCTTTCCCTGATGGTATTAGATATGGCAGGTAGGTTGCCATAAAGTTGCTGCTTCATGGGATGATTTTGCCAAGATATATTTAATACTGTTCATAACATACAGGTGTATGTGCCATCTAGTTTTCTTTCCAATCTTTTGGTATGTGTCCAGGATGTAGCACTGTATACAAGGACAGACTCTACCACTGGGATACTGGGGAAGCTCATTGTCACTGAAATTCTAGAGAAGTAAAACCATTGTCTGTTATTAATGAGAACTTAATTATAAACGTCTGTTGTGAGAATGCAAAATGAATTTAATGATGCTTGAAAGAATTGAAAAGTTTGGGAAATCATCAGACTTCAAGAAAAATTAACTGTTTTTACCAGTGAGCGATAATATGGAAGAACTGTTAGTGAGTAAGAAGAACCAATACATAATATGTAAAGTTAAATATATTTGAAATTTTGAATAAACAGACAGAATACCTTTGAAACCAAAGTTTAAGATGAAAATATTCTTATTAAAACTCATTAGATGTTTTTATAAAAAATTATTTGCATTTTAACCCAAGTTTCGAAGGCATTCTGTCTGTTTATTCAAAATTTCAATCAAAGATGCTTTCAAGAACCTTTGCCAATTTTATTGAAGTTAGTTATGTTTAAACGTTTAAATCTTTGTATGTACAGAATTCACTCCTAAAAATTCAAATATATAAGATGTATATTAAATTTGATTAATTAATAAAAAATTCCTTGAATTTGAACTTCTTTTTAGTGTAAAACATCACTTTTTAGACAATTTCTAGTTCCCTTCACAGTAATCTCCTCCAGCTGCAATGCACTTGTTCTAACAACCTCTGGAAATACCTTTGTGTGAGCGTGTCAATTACCCTTGTCACAGCCTATCTTGTCTCCTCAATTGTCTCATAACGACAGCCTCTAACGTTTTCTTTGAGCTTAGGGAATAACAAAACGTGACAGGAAGCAAGATCTGGACTATAGTGAGGAACTGTCTTGATGTCCATCTTGCTCAAATAGTCTGTAACAAGGATGGAGTTGTGGACTGGTGCATTGTCCTGGTGGAAATGCTGCTGATCCGATTTAAAGAGTGCTGACCTCTTTCGATGGAATCTCTTTCTGAACTCCCTTAAAACCTTAACATAGTATACCTAGCTGACTGCTTATCCAATGAGAACCCAGTGCATGTAGAAAATAGAAATGCTGTCAAAAAAAGGATCATCATAAGTCTTTTGGTAGATTTGCTCTGTCTGACCTTCTCAGGTCTAGGAGAGCCAGCATGCTTCCACTGGGAACTTTGTCCCTTAGTCCTTGGGTCATAGCAGTAGATCCAGCTTTCAGCGCAGGTCACCAGAGAATAAAGAACTGCGGGATCTGAATTGATCATTTCGACCATCTCCCGGCTGTCATGATGTCTTTCTTTCTGATCTTCTCTGAGCAACTTTGGGACAAACTTCACACAAATCTTCTGCATCCTTAGTTCCTTTAGTGTACAGTTCCCACACTGACATCAAACTGTGTGCACTTATTGTCTCTATGCACACACGACGGTTCTTATCCATGAAATTCTTTATTTGGCCAATAAACTCTGGTGTTCTGACTTCCTTACTCCGCCCACACCGCTCATCATCCCTCACAGACTCCCTGCATTCCTTGAATCTTTTATGCCACTCAAAAACTGATGCTCAAATTATGCAAAATGGTCCGAAACCAGTCTGAATCATTTCTTACGTTTCTGTGAGATTTTTCCGAGTTTAAAACAGAATTTTATTGCATATCCTTCTAAAGCATCCTAACGTCCAGAGTGCATTTTTGAAATTCACCAGCTGTGGCAATCAAGCTTTAGTAGAGTGTATTTCAATTCTTGCTTGCTGTTCATTTGAACCTGAAATCATAAAAATTGGCCAGTCATCTCATAAAATATATGGCAATAACATACTGAATTTCAAGTGTCAAAGATAATTTAAAATGCATTAGGCTTTTGACAGGGTATGACACGATAGTCTTCTCAGGAAAATCAGATCATACGGTATCACAGGGCGAATGCTTAACATAATTGAATTCTTCTTAAGTAAGAGAAGAATACAGGTTGTTCTTGACGGTCATACATCTAAACAATATATTTTTTTTTTTTATTTTTTTTTTTTATTCAATTTTCACCCCAAACAAGGCACAGTGCCACTTTGAAGCAGGGGGCTACTATTAGGGAATTAATTAGCGGGGTCATTATGAAGGGAGAAGAGTAGAAAGATGTTTGTTAACATTACACTTGAACTTCTGCATATCATTGCAGTTGGGAAAGCAGAATCCCGGAAGGGAGTTCCAAAGACCCGCAGTTCTGGGGAAGAAACTATTGGAGTAAAAGGCTTTCTTGCACCTAGGGATCTCCACTGTAAAGGGATGAGACTTAGTAGCTTGTCGGGTTTGTCGGGGGTAGTTACGTCGGGGAGGTACAAGTGTTTGCAGTTCGTCAGAGCATTCACCATTAAAGTATTTGTAGAACAGGCAGAGGGATGCAACATCTCGTCGATAGGACAGAGGTTGAAGCCCAGATGACAGTTCAGGACCTATCAGGTTTGCGACTCTTTTTTGAACCCTGTCCAGGAGCGAGAGACAAGCAGCAGATGCACCAGCCCAGATGTGACAACAGTACTCCATACATGGGCGAATGGTTGCCTTATAGAGGTATAGGATACTGGCAGGCGTAAGTAGTTTTCTAGCACGGTAGAGGGAGCCAACCTTCCTTGCAGCAGCCTTGGCAATGCTCTCAATGTATCTATTCCAGTTCATATTCCCTGTAAACGTTAGGCCGAGGAGTTTAAAAGAAGTACTTTCAGGCAATGTGTTCTTGGCCATTGCTATTGGTGGTAGAGAAGGTTTCTTGTAGTTATTGAAGGAAACAAGCTTAGTCTTAGCAGCATTGAATGAGACCAACCATTTTTGACCCCATTCCACTACGGATTGGAGGTCATCCTCTAGTGTTTCTGCCATTTTCTTGGATATGTGTTCATTTGTTTTCCCCTCATATCTGTTATAGAGAGTGGTGTCATCGGCAAATATACCCATCTCCGAAACAATATTATCAGGGAGGTCGTTTATGAATATCAGGAACAATAGAGGTCCAAGGATAGACCCCTGAGGCACTCCCGCATTTATGTCATATTGTTTGGATGTACGTCCGTCGAGGACAACTTTGATTTTTCTATTACTTAAGAAGGATTTAATTACGTTATGAATTCTTCCAGTGATTCCATATGATCTAATTTTCCTTAGAAGACCATCGTGCCATACCCTGTCAAAAGCCTTAGATATATCAAGGGCCACCGCTCTACCCTCCCCTGTTTTATCCAATGAACGGTATATACGTTCAGAAACTACAGTTAAGATATCTGCTGTTGAACGGGCTTGCCTGAATCCATATTGTTTGTCAGTCAAGAGTTTAGCAGCTGTTAGGTGCTGGACTAGGGCTTTATTAACTAAGGACTCAAATATTTTGGCGAAAAGCGGGAGGAGGCTAATGGGGCGATAATTTAGTGGGTCAGTTCTTTCACCAGAATTCTTGAAGACTGGTACCACAGAGGCGGTTTTCCAGCAGTCGGGAAAACAAAATTCGTTAAGGATATAAATGTGGGAGTATCTTAGGGGTTTATCCTTGGGCCTTTATTATTCTTAATATTCATAAATTACCTCCCTGATAAAATTGTCTTCGAGATGGATATATTTGCTGATGACACCACGCTCTATAACAGGCACGAGGGGAAAGCAAATGAACACATATCTAAGGAAGTAACAAAAACACTAGAGGAAAACCTCCAATCTGGGACAAAAATGGACGGTCACATTCAATGCTGCCAAAACTAAGCTTGTTTTCTTCAATAATTACAAGAAACCTTCTCAACCACCACTAGCAATAAGATACATTACCTAAAAGCACTTTTTTTAAACTCCTCGGCCTAACGTTCACAGGGAATATGAGTTGGAACAGATACATTGAGAGCATTGCCAAGGCTGCTGTGAAGAAGGTGGGCTCTCTCTACTATGCTAAAAAGCTACTTACACCTGAAAGTATCCTATACCTCTATAAGGCCACCATTCGCCCATGCATGGAGTATTGTTGTCACATTTGATCTGGTGCATCTGCTACTAGTCTCCCACTCCTTGACAGGGTTCAAAAGAGAGTCGCCAACCTGATAGGTCCTGAACTGTCATCTAAGCTTCAACCTCTGACTCATAAACGAAATGTTGCTTCCTTCTGACTGTTTTACAAGTATTTAAATGGCGAATGCCCTAAGGAACTACAAGCACTTGTACCCCCTCGGTGTAAATACACCTAAAAAACCCGACTAGCAACAAAATCCCACCCTACACAGTAGAGATCCCTAGGTGTAAGAAAGCTTTCTACTCCAATAGTTTCTTCCCCAGAAATGCTAGACTTTGGAACTCCCTTCCGGGATTCTGCTTTCCCAACTGTGCTGACATGCAGAAGTACAAGTGTAATGTGAACAGACATCTTGCTGCTCATCTCCCTACATAGGATCCTTGTAACTTCTGTTCCCGATAGTAGTCCCCTACATCAAAGTGGAACTGTGCCTTGTTTGGGGTGAAAATGGAATTTAAAAAAATGTTTGAAAACATATTAAAGGCACCTCGTAAAATTTCGTATCATTATATGTTGATTTTAATCTTTGTAAGAAGACAGAAAAGTGATACTAAACTCTTCAGGGAATTCAATTTACACGTCCTTTAACTTCTAATACATGAATAGCATCAACATATCTATGTTTTGATCTCATGACTATTATTTGCAGCACCGAATAATTTACTACAACAGATTATTTCGTATTATTTGGATTGTTCAGACTGCTGTGCTCATCTTGAATATTATTTTTAAAACGTTCTGGCTGATATAACCTCCGACCTTCTTCAGATGCATCTTGTTGAGCTCGAACATCTGCACGGAATTTCGGAAAGCACTCTTTATTTCAGCTTGCTTCATCAGCCATGACTAGGTAGAAGTTGTAAGTAATTGGCAAGTGTATTCTGAGTAACACCTGTACTGAGTTCGCAAGATTCACTTTAGGATGGTCGGAGGTTACATCGGTCGAAATTCTGATTTGATTTTATTTGGTTGCTTTACGGCATATCAACCCTTTTCAGGTTATTTAATGCCAAATCCAGTTATTTTGGAAACAGTTTTTATGCTTCAAATTCTTTATATCTTCCAATATTTATTTGTAGAGTTTGGCTTGGTTGGTTTACGGTATATCAACCCTTTTTGTGTTATTTATTGGGTTGGTGCAAAAATAATGTCGTTTTTTTTAAATTTTTTATATGTCAAAAAAACGACATTATTTTTTGCACCAACCTAATAATGCCGAATCCAGTTATTTTGGAAATAGTATTCATGTTGTATTCAGTTATTTTGTAGAAGGTTTTTATTCTTCAAGCTCTTTGCATCTTTAATTGCTAGTTTGCAATGTTTGGTTTAGTTGTTTTATAGTGGATTTTATTTTGTTCCCTGCTCTGAATGAATGAGTGTTGCAATGGGGGGGAGGGAAAAGGGTTACAATATTAATGTTTGGTACATTTTAAGTCAGAAAACTAGTTAGGAAGTGGCGAAAATAGAAACAGAAAGGAGAAATTGGTAGAAGCAAAAAAGGGAAAAGGTGGGTTGTTGTTTTTGTTTTTTGTTTTGCAGAACATAATTAAGTTTTGCAAAAGGAAGTAGAAAAACAAACAGCATCAATGTAAAGTGCATTTCATCTCAGTAAGCCAATATCTTCAGACAGCCTGATCTGGTAGCACCAGTGTATTCTGAGTACTGAGTTTGGCAAGATTCACCTTGGGATAGTCGGAGGTCACATCGGCCGAAACGTTGTCTAAATAACATTCAAAATGAGAATAATGCAAATAATATGAATTATTAATCCTAATCTCAAAAATTCAGAAACAACAAATTATTTATTCATCATTTTTTTAATTCGATCTTGGCTTGATAGAACTTTTACGATTATTAAGTGAAATTTGAAATAATGGAGTAACTACGTTCCGTTCTGTATTCTGTATTTGCTTCTTTATGATATTTTAAAAGAAGAGCTTCATATTCCCAAGTGATTACATATCTAAGTACTGACCGGGCTAAACAATGCTTATCTCTTATGATTAACCAAAAACCAATGTTCCAATGTCATATATATGACTTCTGTTGCCGGGGTTCGAATCTTTTGACTGACGTTAATCGTGAAACTCTGCACTGATGATTCCCGAAAGGATGAAACACTAGTGTCTGTATTTAATAATTATTATGGTAAATAATAATGTTAGCTCCTTTAAGAAACTTATTTGTTATCGTTGAGCACTTTCAGTTGTAATAAAGTCGGTCAACTTAGCGCAGATCGTCATATAATCATTAGATCACTCTCTGACTGACGTTAAAAGCATTTAATAAGAATAAATATTTAATTTCAACTGTACTGTATCTCTCGCGGTTGACGATAGCCGAATGGTTCAGGTCCTTACTAATGAAGCCAGACATAACTTCTATAGCCAGGGTTCAAATCTCTTGACTGGTGTTAATCGAGACACCCTGCACTGATGATTCCCGAAAGGATGAAACACTAGTGTCTGTAGGTATTTAATAATTATTATAGTATGTCTATCTAGAAGTAAAAGCAATAATAATGACATAACCTTGCAATCACTTAAGTGTTAAAAAGAAAATCTCATTTCACTTGTCCCTAGACATTGATTTTGATTATATCGTCTAATGTTAATGTCATTTTATGTTAAGTAATTCTCAGCAAAGTACTATAATTGCATAAATCATATAACTATATGCCATGAAAGGTACCCGCCATGGTTAGTAGTATCAGTAGTAGTGATTACTGCGCTGACACGTTGTGTACTGCAACACCCTGATTAGAAATACACAGAGATGAATGTGTAACGTAATTCGGGAACATACTCTCTTATGATTGCAGAAGCAACGGGACCTTGGCCTTCGGGCCAAGATCAAAGTGTAGTATCTGTTCCGGCAGATACTGCACTAAAGATAATTTGTACCAGTCAATGGAGGGGAAACCCTCTATACTGGGACAATTATTATTTTTGGTAACCAGAGTGACCCCTTTTAGGGGAGCTGGTTTTTACCTCACATTAAAAACGGCCTTGTGCCTAATTTGCTCAGTGGGGGAGCAAATAAACACCATCTGTTCTGACAGATTCTGCACTTAAGATAATTTGTACCAGTCAATGGAGGGGAAACCCTCTATACTGGGACAATTATTATTTTTGGTAACCAGAGTGACCCCTTTTAGGGGAGCTGGTTTTTACCTCACATTAAAAACGGCCTTGTGCCTAATTTGCTCAGTGGGGGAGCAAATAAACACCATCTGTTCCGGCAGATGCTGCACTTAAGATAATTTGTACCAGTCAATGGAGGGGAAACCCTCTATACTGGGACAATTATTATTTTTGGTAACCAGAGTGGCCCCTTTTTGCCTACTTTTAGGGGAGCTGGTTTTTACCTCACATTAAAAACAGCCTTGTGCCTAATTTGCTCAGTGGGGGAGCAAATAAATACCATCTGTTCCGGCAGATGCTGCAGCTATGACTAGCTAGGACTAGCTATGACTAGCAAGGACCAGATGTGGGGGCAACCCCACATGCCTGACCTTTAACCAGCTCCCATTTCCCACCTCTCGGGAGCTGGTCCCCTTTTTCCCTTCCCCCTCCCTTCACTCCTCACATTAAAAATTGGCCTTGTGCCTAATTTGCTCGGTGTGGGAGCAAATAAATACCATCTGTTCCGGCAGATGCTGCACTTAAGATGGTTTGTACCAGTCAATGGAGGGGAAACCCTCTATACTGGGACAATTATTATTTTTGGTAACCAGAGTGCCCCCCTTTTTGCCTACTTTTAGGGGAGCTGGTTTTTACCTCACATTAAAAACGGCCTTGTGCCTAATTTGCTCAGTGGGGGAGCAAATAAATACCATCTGTTCCGGCAGATGCTGCAAGCTATGACTAGCTATGACTAGCAAAGACCAGATGTGGGGGCAACCCCACATGCCTGACCTTTAACCAGCTCCCATTTCCCACCTCTCGGGAGCTGGTCCCCTTTTTCCCTTCCCCCTCCCTTCACTCCTCACATTAAAAATCGGCCTTGTGCCTAATTTGCTCGGTGGGGGAGCAAATAAATACCATCTGTTCCGGCAGATACTGCAAGCTATGACTAGCTATGACTAGCAAAGACCAGATGTGGGGGCAACCCCACATGCCTGACCTTTAACCAGCTCCCATTTCCCACCTCTCGGGAGCTGGTCCCCTTTTTCCCTTCCCCCTCCCTTCACTCCTCACATTAAAAATTGGCCTTGTGCCTAATTTGCTCGGTGGGGGAGCAAATAAATACCATCTGTTCCGGCAGATACTGCAAGCAAAGACCCTATGTGGGGGCTACCCCACAGATAAGACCTTGGTCAATGTAGGGGAAACCCTTCATACCAATTGTCACTATCCAGCTCCCCTACTCCCCGGGGAGTTGGTCCCCATTTCCCCTTCACTCCTCACTTTAAAAATCGGCCTTGTGCCTAATTTGCTCGGTAGGGGAGCAAATAAATACCATCTGTTCCGACAGATACTGCCAGCAAAGACCAGATGTGTGGGCAACCCCACATACCTGACCTTTAACCAGCTCCCATTTCCCACCTCTCAGTTATTCCGACATTTGAAATCCATTTTCTTCCTGGCTTGTCCAATCACAAGCCAACTCTCAATCACGTGACCGAGTACACAAAAGGCGAAATCTGAAATCTCTCACTCTCTTTCCTCCTGGCCCCAGGCTGAACGTTTTTGGCCCCAGGCTGAACGTGAGTACAACAAGCCAACAATGGCTCTCTTCCAACTACCACTTATTTCCACGTGCGGTACCCACATAAACTTTATTTATTCTGCTAAAGAACTGCTCTCGTCAATACATCGACACACACACACCCATGACAACACATAAATACACTGAATATCTTTCCCTTTCTTTCTCATTTAATTGATGGCTACTAGCTATAAACACGTGTAAATGGAACTATTCTATCCTCAACCAGTCGGCAATATATTAAATCTATCTTTACACAAAAACACTTCAACCTACTAACCCGTTTCTCTCTTCTACTAACGCTACTAACGAAGATAACAAATAGAGTTGTTTATTAATATAGAATGAAACTCCATTTCGTTGTCTTTATTATTAACTAAAGGAATTATTCTGATCAAATGCAAGATTACAGACTTTAACTCAACAGTCGGTAAATACGGACACTTTTTTTATACACTTTCTTGCACAATTTATTCTTTCTGCTTAAACCTGTTGTTCAAATCTTCCTTTCTTAGAGCCACAACAATAATTCGACATAGGAAAGAAACAGCGTAGGCTATTTTATTAAAGGATATACATCTTTATTCTGGCGATTACTGTGGGTAGCCAGAAACTTATGCTTGCATTAACAAATACATTTAAAATTTTGTGAGTTTTCTTTTATTTCTTCTGTTAAAGACATCTATTTTTATCTTTGTTTTAATGTATCAATACGTTTCTCTCTTTACTTGTCTTTCAAACGAGGGCAGAGTTATACACGATGTCGGTTTTTCTAATGAAGGGCAAATCCAGTTACACCTAAAAATACTCTTGATAGAACAAAAATTAAAGCCGCCTCAGTCTAAAAGGATTTCTTCTTTCACTTACCAAGGACAGAAAAGATGAAGTGTACTATCAGAACAGATACTATGCTTTGATCTCAGCCAAAAGAATCAATCAATGTCTGTCCATCTCTATTTCCATTAAATTCCTCTCCCCTGAGTATGCCTAATTTAGATTTTATAGTCATGGCCTTTAAGAAATCATAATTGGACTTGTTGATGTTCCTATTTACTTGCCTCCCCACAAGGGCAGAGTTAGATGCAAGGTTGGTTTTTAATGTGTGGAAAATTCAGCTCTCCAAAAAGGGGCATACTGGATAGGAACAAAAATAAAAATTGTCTTAGTCATGAAAGATTTCCACTCCACTGACCAAGGACAAAAAAGTGAAGTGTAGCATCAGAACAGATACTACACTGTGATCTTAGCACGCTGTTAGCCTTCTCTCTCTCTCTATCTTTCTCTCTCTCTCTCTCTCTCTCTCTCTCTCTATATATATATATATATATATATATATATATATATATATATATATATATATAGTGCAAAACTTTGTTAAAATTCAAAGACTTACATTTTTTCTTTTTTGTAACTTTTGTTTGTTTCATCCTGCATTTCTTCATTACAGCCGTTTCGTTAATGGGATGGCAATTTTATGATTTTATGTGTCCATAAAAATTTCCTGTCCTCACCAACTCGTTAGATGTTGTTTTCATTTGATGTTACGAACAAAAGGTTGATTTTGTACATGATAAACCTAGTGTTTGGGGGGAAATATATATAACATCACTTTCATTCTTTTTCAATTCAAATTTATATTATGTCTTTTTGTCTCTCTGTCTGTCTGTCTGTCTGTCTGTCCATGTCATGGAAGACTACTAGGCCGATCTGGCAGAAATTTTGTATCGACTTTTGTTATGATAAAGAGCGGCGAATATAGTATTATGGTATCTATTGGATGCACAGACAGGGATTAAGAAGGATTATTAGGGATTCGTATTTAATGGGAAAATGAGCGATAATTTAACCATATTCAACTATCAAATTGGCATCAAGCTACCCATTTTAAATCAATATGCTATAACTTTTGACCGTTTTTAATGGGATAAAAAGTTTAATTACTTATTAATCTCTATCAATCGGTCTTTCTCTTTTCCTATTAAAATTAGTTAATAATCTCAGCTACCCAGTCCATTTTTCTGCCTACTTGCCTGTCTGTCTGTCTATCTGTCTTTCTCTCCTCACTCCCTCTCTTTCGTCTCGCATTCATTTTTTTTTCATTCAAATTAGTCTCAGCAAGCCTTTCTGTTTGTATCTTTCCATCTCTCCTTATCTGTCTGTCTGCCCGTCTACATCTCTCTCTCTCTCTCTCTCTCTCTCTCTCTCTCTCTCTCTCTCTCTCTCTCTCTCTCTCTCTCTCTCTCTGTATCTCTCTTTTATTCATGTCCAGCATTTTTCTTTTAAGTTGAAAATACTTTTGTTTACATTTGGAAACAGGTGAGATTTGATTGACTTTCTATCGCAGTGTCGTGCTAAATATGTTCCTTTTATAATCTAAGTAAATCGAGGTGCTTAACATATACTTGCTTTCATCTGTCTACCATTTATTTTGCACGTAAGCCTTCTCATTTATATTGCTTAACAACAAGTTCTGTAGCAGACACCGAATCTCCATTATATTATTATTATTATTATTATTATTATTATTATTATTATTATTATTATTATTATTGCCTGTTCTTTTTTTTTATTGTTTTCTTTTCCTCTTTCTTTCTTCTCATTTACTGAAGCATTCTTAAATTTCCAAAAGCTCTTATGCGTCTGACATGAACCTGAATTTACCGTAAACTTCCTTTGGATATCAGGATAACAAGAGGCAATAAAAATGCTACGCAAAACTAAACTAATTTTAAGAGTTAAGTGAAAGCCATGCCCTTTGGACATGTTCAACACATTTTCTGTTTTTATAGTTTTTACTTTTTTAAATGTATATTTTTTATTACGTTTTGGAGCCCCCCCCCTCCCCTTCCTTTCTTTAAACTTTAACGCACATTTTAATGCCTGTGTTTCTTTCTTCCTTCTTTTTCTTCGTTGCGCCCAGTTTTTGTCTTTTTTTTTCTTCCTTCTCGATTTTATTGGAGTTTCTTGTTTCTTTCTTTTTTCTCATGTTTTTCTCTGCTTCCTTTCTTCCGTATTCATTCTCTTCTTTCTCCTGTTTTTTTCTCCCTTCTCTTTTATTTTTCTATTCTTATTCTCTCTCTCCTTTTAACCTCCTTCATGTCCTTCCATCTAATCCTTATCTTTTCTCTTTCTTCTCGAATTTATTGATTCGTTTTTTTTTCTTTTTCGTCTTTCTTCCCATCTTTCTCTTGTTTTTTCCTTGTCTTTTATTCTCTTATTATCATTATTTTATTATTATTATTATTATTATTATTATTATTATTATTATTATTATTATTATTATTGTTGTTATTATTATTATTATTATTAATTTTATTATTATTATTATTATTGTTATTATTATTATTGTTATTATTATTATTGTTATTATTATTATTATTATTAATTTTATTATTATTATTATTATTATTATTATTATTATTATTATTATTATTATTATTATTATTGTTATTATTGTTGTTATTATTATTATTATTGTTATTATTATTGTTGTTATTATTATTATTATTATTAATTTTATTAACAAGCAATACTATTCAATAATAATAATAATAATAATAATAATTATTATTATTATTATTATTATTATTATTATTATTATTATCTCACTTTTTCCTCCTTTTTATCATCCAATCCTACATCTTTTTTCTTTGTTCTTGATTTTATTGGCGCCTCTTTCCTTCCTTCCTTCCTTCCTTCCTTTCTTCTTATAATCTTTTTCTGTTTCCTTTTTTTCGTCTTCATCTTCTTCCTTTTTTCTTTGGCTTCTCGTCTTTCATTCTTCTGTCATTATTTACTCTCCTTTCTTTTCTCCTTTATTTTCTTCCACGCAGTCTTATCTTTCTTCTCTGATTCATTGTTTTCCCTCACTTTCATTATATTTCTCATTGCCTTTTTCTGTTTCATTTTTTCCATTTTCATTCTCTTCCTTCTTCCTAATTTATGGCCTTCTATTCTTCCATCATTATTCTATTTTCCTTCTTTCTTCCTTTCTTTCCTCGCTTTTCCTTTCATATTTATCTTGTAATCTTTCTGCTCCGATTCATTGTTCTCTCTTCACTTTTTAAAAAATTAAAAAAAATTTTTTTTATTGTTTCCTGTTTATTTATTTTTTATTATTTCTCATTTTTTTCTCTGCTTTTCTTTTATTTTCCTCTCTCCCATTTCTTTCCGTCACTTATTCTATCACCTTTCTTCTTTTATTTTCTTACCTTCTTTGTTTCTTTCGTTTCTTTCCCCTTACCTTTTTCCTCTTCTGTTTCTGCCTTCTTTTCCTTTGTTCCTTCAACCTTTCTTCTCTTACTTTCTTCCTTCCGTCTATTTACTTTAATTTCGTCCATCTTTCTTTTCTCACATGTTTTTTCTTCTTTTATCTTTATTGCCTTCTTTTTATTTCCTTTCTTTTTTCTTCTATTTTCCTACAGTTCTTTATGTTTTCCTTATTTTCTTTCTTCCTGCCATCTCTTAATGTTCTCTTCATCTCTTCTATTCTTCATTCTTTCTTTCTTTTCTTTTTAAAATTTAAAGAAAATAATTAAACGTTCAAAATTAAGTGCAAAATACAAAGAAATAATAAAAACAACTTGAGCAAAATGAAAATAAAAATCAAATGAGAAAAATAGAACGAATAAAAATGACAAGAAAGTAAATTTAACAAAAAATAATTAAATGCGATTCTTTAATAAAACAATGAAGAGACCAGAAATGTTTAAATGATTTTAGAAAAATATTTAATCTGGAAAAAAAAATCAAACAGATTAACGATATATAATATTAAAAAAAATTGAGACTCAAATTGAGTCCAAATCTGAATCAAGAAAAGACAGAAAGACGGAAACTAAGAAAACAAATAAATTGAACTCATTTGACCAAAAAGAAAAGAAAAAAGAAGATAATTAAAAGGGGCAGCTAATAAGAAAAAAACAGAGAGATGAAGAAATAAAAATAAAAGACGAAACTAGAAAGTATTATAAAAAGAATAAAAATATATGTTGTAAAAAGATATAAAAGAAATAAAACTCAATTGAACAACGTGGGGAGGGGGTAGAAATAAAGACACAAGACAGAAAGAATAAAACGAAACCAAAGATAAAAAATATCGATTTGAGCGAAGAAAAAAGTACAACTTAAGATGGAAAAAAAAAAAATTAGAGCTTCAAGCCGATTTTTGAAGTGAATGGATTATCAAGAGAATTTTACTGTTATTAAAGATGCTATTTAAAATACTTGAAGCGCGCATCACTCCCTTCTTATTCACGGGGAAGTCTTATGTGTGCTCATCAGATGACGATGGGAGAGGGAAGAGCTGTAACGCAGATCTTGAAAACTGATTAACACCCGCAGACAAAAACCAAACCAAAACAAAACAAAAAAAAAAAAAACGAAAAAGACGAGACATTCTATACTTTTTAAGAAAATTTTATGTAGTGACAATTTCAAGTTAGTTGGCACTAGAGTCTCGGCACAAGACTTCAAGAGGCATCATCTTTTCGGTTTTTATTTTATTTGACAAATTTAAGTGTCTTGTGAGACCGACCCAATATTTTTAGCAGATAATTTTTTCTAAGTTTAAAAAAAAAACATAATAAAAATTTATTTTGAAGAAAAGGCTTATCTTATTTTACTTTATTTTAATGCTTTTTTTTTCCCAGAACTTTTTTTATTTATAGTCCTCTTTTAAAAATATACGTTTTATAAATATATTTTATTTTATTCTTTGCTTCAAGATAAATGCTGTGGAAAGCTGGTTTGCAACAAATGGAATAGAATTTATGTAGAAGTTACACACGTACACATACATATACACTTCTTTTTCTTTGTGTTAGTTTCAAGTTACAGCGGAATCTGTAAAATAACGCGTTTTTGTTTCCACAGTACGAAAGCAGGTTTTACAGATCATTGTGCGGAGAGCGTGCTCATCTCACCAACCTTCCTCTCGGTCGCTTCTCTGTGACTTCAAATCAAAAAGTGAGTTTCACAACGGTGTCATTGTTGGTTCTCAGGACACGTCCAAAAATATGAGCAGGTATTTATTTGCTCCCCCACCGAGCAAATTAGGCACAAGGCCGATTTTTAATGTGAGGAATGAAGGGGAAATGGGGACCAACTCCCCGGGGAGTAGGGGAGCTGGATAGTGACAATTGGTATGAAGGGTTGCCCCTACATTGACCAAGGTCTTATATGTGGGGTTTCCCCCACATATGGTCTTTGCTTGCAGTAGCTGCCGGAACAGATTGTATTTATTTGCTTCCCCACTGAGCAAATTAGGCACAAGGCTGTTTTTTAATGTGGAGAGAGAGGGAGGAGGGAGGGAAAGGGGGGACCAGCTCCCGAGAGGTGGGAAATGGGAGCTGGATAGTAACTGTTGGTATGAAGGGTTGCTCCTACATTGACCAAGTTCAGATATGTGGGGTTACCCCCACATATGGTCTTTGCTTGCAGTATCTGCCGGACAGATACTACACTTTGATCTTGGCCCGAAGGCCAGGGAGGTGGCCTATTCGTGACCAGACACCAGACACGTCCAAAAATATGAGCAACTGTTTCCTCATCTCACCCTCAATTTGCGCGATACAGCAGCACTTTATGATGTCATCAGTACAAATCTGCTCGAACAGTGTAACTTCTGAGACAGGGCGGACACCTTTATTTTCCATAACGGCGAATCTTCGTTATGCTTCTCTCATTGTTCGCAAGCACTTGCTGTACAAAACGATAGTTCTTACAACAGATCTTACGGTAGATCTTTGACTTTAGATAGTTGCTGATTCTAGGGTCAAAGAGAACACCAGTGTGGGTTGCTGTTGGTGAGCCTCATTCATTTGTTTTCAAATGAATCAGAAAATTTTTGCTGCCAATTCTCTCTAGAAAGATATTGGATACTTATGGAAGAGGCCATATGACGGTTGTCAGCATCGCTAAGTGAAAGTGTTTCTATGCAACGAACTGAATTCGAATTTCGAACACCCAAGTTGTCAGTTTATTCCGCTTACCACTTAGTCACCATCATTTCCTCACCGATTCTGGTGCGCCATTTAAGCCACATTGCACTGTTACACGCAACGACTTTGCCAATAAATTTCCCATCATCGTGGAACTGAGATACTTGAATGCGTGCGTTCATAGATCTTGTCTGTCACTTTGGATGGTGCCGTATTCAAATACTCTGCTTTCCTGATGTGTAGCCAGAGACCAAATATCTAAGACTAGGCTTGGTGTTGCAAATCAGACTTAATCTTAGGGGTGAGCAGGACATCATCTGCATATAAAAGTGCCAGGGGCGTAAATGTAAACCTGTGTATTAATAATGTCTCGGCTTTTTTACCAGTTGACAGGTTACCTCATGAAGGTAGGGTGTCATGCTAATCTATATAGGTTATGAATTGCTGTCAATACATAGATATTAGCATCTAAGAAATAAATCCTTATCTTCAAAATTATATGGAGTGTATTCAATGGTGGGCAACCAGGATAGTGACGGGATTCTCTATGTTTATCTACAAAGAATGGCCCCAACGAATAAATGTGACCTCACCTGAGCAGTGTAGGATGCAAGGGGGCCTAATTCTGACATAAAGCATCATCAACGGGAATTTAAATCTACCTTTAGAGGTTTCTTCGCACTACCCTTTTCATCTCTGCACAGCGTTTTCGTTGATGTAACCTCCGACCTTCTTTAGGTGTATCTTGTCAAACTCGAAAATCTATCTGCCAGACTACGGAATCTTTATTTCGAACTTGGGAATTTGGACGGAATTTCAGACGGAGACCTTTATTTAATTCCCAAGGGTAACATGCTCTTTTTTCGTCAGCCATGACCGGATAGAAATCCTAAGTAATTTGCAGTTGTATTTTTGGGTCGCCCGCACTGAGGATTGAACCTTCAATCTCCTAGAACGTTACTTTTACACCTAAATTTCACCAAGTACTTTATCTAATGCACAACGGCTCCTTGCGAACTCTTAAGAAGGTCGGAGGTTACATCAATTGAAACGCTGTGCAAATAACACTAAAGATGAGAACAGTAGCCGGAAGAATCCAAATATTATGAATAATCAATCCCCATTTCAAAATTTCAGAACCGTAGTACCTGTAGAGGAGTTTTGCACCCCAACACCAGTCATCACGGTCTCCGACTTCATTCGCAGAAGATGTATCATCGTTATTTTCGTCACAAAGGAGGTGGTAGTGATGCTTACTATATTTAGGTTTAAATTCGCCCTGGATAAACATACAGGCGGTTTATAGATGGAATCTGCTGACTCATCGTTTTACATGGTTTGATTAATCTAATATATAAAAGGCTCTATGCCTGTCTGTCTGTCTGTCTGTCTCCATATTTTCAAACTCTATCTCCTCCGAAACTAAAAGTCACAGAGCGTCGCTAGAGGCCTCAAATGATTGGATTTTTTACGGACAGTTCTTTTATGGGTCTTTAGCCAGTTAAATAGTTTTTAAGGGGGTCAAAAAATAGGTCAAAATTGAAAAAATCGTTATACATTTTTTACATTCATCTTAGTTTATTTTTAATTTTTAATTTTTACTCAGTTCTTATGCATGTAACCTTGGTACAGTGGTAACGACACCAGCTCTGAATGCTACAGTTTCGATTCTAGCTGATGGCATCCAAATACTTTTATTTTACTTTTGAAATCACGGCTTTGTAATGATATATACGAATTCTGGACAATGTGTATTGAATGCCCACAGTCCACTCGTGAATGTTGATCATGCTGTGATAATGGAAGAAATCGCCCTAAATTCTCGACCCAAAACTGAAGAGCCACTGTCCAAAACAATGACGTATTGTAAAAAGGCTGCCTGGGAAGCCATCCGGGATCTCATCAGAGATGACCATGGAGTAATATCTTTTCTCTTCCTGTAGAACAGTGTGCAAATGAGATTACTGAATGGTTCAAAATGGCAATTAAAGCACATTTTCCCATACAGAAATTCTATAGCAAGCACTACTCACCCCAATGGTTTACTTCTATTTGTGCAGCTGCCATTGCTCAAAGGCAGCATGCATACTGCAGATTTAACCAACATAAGTCCAGTTCAAACAGACAAAAGTTTATAAAAACTAGAAGCAATTGTAAGAAAGAAATAGTGACAGCAAAGGGAGAATATACTGAAACCACCAGAAAACACATCAAAGCGTAGAAATTACGAACCTGTGATTTTTGGAAAATCTACAACAGTGTAGTAAATAATGGGCAATCAAAAATTCCCCCACTATCAAACAATCATGAGGTTGTTTGCACGGCAACCAAGAAGGCTTACATTTTTGCCAGTCGGTTTGTCTCAAACTCCACATTGGACCCAATAAATAATTCCCTTCCTGACTTTCCTTTGCAGACAGATGCCACACTAGATAATCTGAAAATCACCCTTTCTCAGGTGCATGCTATCATAAAAAACCTAGACAACTAGAAAGCATGTGGATCTGATCTCATCCCAGCTATGGTTTAAAAGAATGCTCTGCAGAGGTTGCTCCAGTTCTCTTCAAACTTTACAACAAATGCCTTATAATCTGGCTTTCCTGACTGCTGGAAAACTGCTTCTGTGGTACTAGTTTTCAAGAATTTTGGTGTAAGAACTGGCCCATTAAAATATCGCTCCCATTAGCCTCCTCCCATTTTCGCCAAAATATTTGAGTTCATAATTAACCAAGCTCTAGTCCATCACCTTATAGCTGTTAAACTTCTGACTGACCAACACTATGGATTTAGGCAAGCACGTTCCACAGCAGATATCCTAACTTTAATCTCTGAACATATATACCATTCACTGGACAAAGCAGGGGAGAGTGGAGCGGTAGCCCTATATATATCTAAGGCTTTTGACAGGGTATAGCACGATGGTCTTCTCAGGAAAATCAGATCATATGGTATCACTGGAAGAATACATAACGTAATTAAATCCTTCTTAAGTAAGAGAAGAAAACATGTTGTCCTCGACGGTCATGCATCTAAACAATATAATATAAATGTGGGAGTACCTCAGGGGTCTATCCTTGGACCTTTATTATTCCTGATATTCATAAATGACCTCCCTGATAAAATTGTCTTTGAGATGGTATATTTGCTGATGACACCATGCTCTATAACAGGCACGAGGGGGAAACAAATAAATACATATCTAAAGAAATGGCAGAAACATACAAGGAAGACCTCCAATCTGTGGTTGAATGGGGACATGAATCGACGGTTACATTCAATACTGCCAAGACTAAGCTTGTTTCCTTCAATAATTACAAGAAAACTTCTCTACCACCAATAGCAATGGCAAAAAACGCATTATCTGAAAGTACTTCTTGTAAACTCCTATGTCTAGCGTTCATAGGGAACATGAGTTGGAACAGATACATTGAAAACATTTCCAACGCCACTGTGAAGAAGGTCGGCTCTCTCTCTATTGTTCTAGAAAGCTACTTACATCTGAAAGTATCCTCTATAAGGCCACCATTCGCCCATGTATGGAGTATTGCTGTCACATTTGGGCTGGTGCATCTGCTACTAGTTTCTCACTCCTGAACAGGGTTCAAAAGAGAATAGCCAACCTGATAAGTTCTGAACTGTCATCTATCGAAGAAATGTTGCATCCCTCTGTCTGTTCCACAAGCATCTTGATGGTGAATGCTCTGACGAACTACGAACACTTGTACCCCCTCGACGTAAATACCTCTGACAAACTCAGCAAGAAGCTAAATCCCATCCCTTCACAGTAGAAATCCCTAGGTGTAAGAAAGCTTTCTACTCCAATAGTTTCTTCCCCAGAACTGCTAGACTTTGGAACTCCCTTTCGGGATTCTGCTTTCCCAATTTAAAAAATTAAAATATGGTTAAGCTTATGTAAGATCTGGAAAAGCCGCCCCCCCCTCTCGCTAGTTTATTGCTAAATTGATTGTTCTTTTTTCTGACCGTCATTTTAATCATTCAAAATTTCAAATGATATTCAATTACATATAACCTTTTATCAAAACACCATCATGATATCAGACAGATTTTCAAACAAAAGTGACTAAAAAAAAATGCAGAATGTATTTTAACTACTGATTAAGGCGTTATGTAGCCGAAAACTTTAGTTCAAATAAAAACAAATTATTACAAAAAAAAAACTATCGCATTGTTTAGTTTTAACAATTTTAATAATCCAAACTTTCAGCAATGATTATTAACAAGATACATTCAATTTTTCAATACTGTTTATTGTAAAATGCATATGTGCAATGTATTTTACTAAAGCTAATCTATGTAATACTTTGCTTGTTCTTTCCTTATTTAGTCCGTATGTTACGCTTGAAAAACGCCAAATACAATTTTTGAAGCTAAATTGCTTAAAAAAACAAATTTGCAAATATTGGCTTTAAAAAGTCGAATCTCACAATCCTGGACAATAATATGAGAATGACCTCCCTTTGATGTAGTCTCGTCTTCAAATATAATTATTATAATATATTATCATTGTTTTAATGGTGTGAGAATGGGACTTCAAAGAAAGCAGTCAGTTAAAGGTTACGTAAAAAGGGAACATTCGAAAGTAACAGGGCAAATAAAGAACAATGTCTTCCAAGAGGTGTTGGACTAAAGGATTAAATTAAAGATTGTCTCTTACAGTTTGATTTTATTATTTGTATTGAACTATGTAGCACAATATTACTTTCTGAATATTTATAAGTACTTATTAATCTATCTCGTTTGGGCCGGTTTTATATTCAAAATACAATGAATACTATTTTCATAGAAAATAAACTCATATTTGTTGTGTGTTCTTCGTTTTTCTGGTCAAGAAATATAGTTTTGCCACAGTCCAGAAAAATATCAGCTTAATTCAATATGTGCAATCATTCCTTTTGCGGATTGTTATCCTCGTCTACATAGTTGTTGTCCTTTCATCAGGTTTCGGCCAACTCATCCTCTGGCCTTCTTCAGGTGATTAACTGCAACGGGATAGGAATGACGAGTCTTGTAACTGTATCCCCAGTAATTACTGCCTTCCATAGTTGTTGTCTCTCAACGTTTTGGCCAACTAATCCCCTGGCTTATTTGGGTAGGATTGAAACCGCTATTTTCACTCAATGCTTACCTGGAACCATAGAGACTCAACGCCTCTATTCATTGCACGATGGGCTTGAAAAAAAAAGATTAATCTATAATATAAATCTCACCTGTCTGTTTAAATGTATGTATGTATGTAGTCAGGTCATGTCATATGCTACTGGTACCATGTAACCCAGTACTACCTGCCTCATGGTCAGGTCACTGGCGACTAAACTGGTTCCCCCCACCAGACTTGTTTGGTGAGGAGGGTGGTTAGTCACCCTGAAGAATTAAAAACAAGACCTTCCAAAGGGTGAATGAACCATTTTTTGGGGTCAACGGCCAACTAGCACCGTGTGTGCTTGTGTATATATATGTGTGTGTTTGTGGTGTATGCATGTGTGTGTTGCCGTGGTGAAGGCAACCTTTCTAGGAGCAGCAAATTCTGATTTAAAAAAACATAAAGTAGGAAACCAGTACCCGCATTAAGCTGGTCTGCAGTTTAATTTGTTGTTGGCTGTCTTGCTCTTGCTTGTTGCTGGATCTCAAAATTTTGAACCGAGAGAGAGAAGTAGCTGTCGTACAAAGCTAAGACTCTGTAACATCATCTGTGTATAGATACTCCCTTAGGCATTTGTCTATAATAATGGTCCTGTGGCAATGGAAGTAATTTTTGGGCTCATGGATTTTAAGTGTCTGAGGGAGTGGCACTCGTCTGACAAGATGTTGCAATCATCATGTATGTATGTATGGATGTATGTATGTATGAATGTCTGCCTAAAACTTTCGACAGAGGCAACGGATTTTCACAAGATTGGTATTATTTTGAAGCTCGACCATTCGGACGACAAATATCGAAAAATTAGCTAAAATCATTATTTCCTTCACCCTAAACTGAGTACTTTTCTACAGGGAGGCTCGATTTTTTCGCTGACATTTTTTGCAAGTCATTCAAGCCTCGCGTTCACAACGTCGCTCAAAAGGCATTATTTTGACCGCCCGTGACATCACAACCATGGTAGGCACATCGGTAAGATTGTTTTTTTTTTTTCACCTCTTTTTCCTCTGGCGCGTTACACGTTCGAGGCCTGCCTACTACCCCTATTTCATTTAAAAAAAAAACATTTTTTTGAGCTTACAATTTTCCCTTTTTTTTTTTTTTTGGGCTCAACCATCACCCTTACACACACCTCCACTTTCTTTCCCGTCTTTGAGTCATGAGTTCGAGCCTGCCTGCCTAATACAATTTTTTTTATTTTTGCTCGACACACACCTCCAAACACCTGGGCAATGCCGGGCACCCAGGCTAGTTCAATATATTTCTCATTCTGTTAAATTTTTACGAATCCTTCTAGTTCATAATATAAATATAATATTTTATAGGAAAAATGGACATCAGATTTCACCCCTTAGTAGTCGCGTGCAAGCGACTCTATAAGTCACTCCGTCGGACCGTCGGTCAGTCAGTCCGTAACACTTTTGTGCTTGGTCTTTTTGGTTAAGATCAAAGGTCTGTTGTTAATAGATGCTGTTCTTAGCTTTTTAAGCTTTTCTTGGCCTTCGGGCCCGGCTAAGTTTTTTGTTCATCGTTGATTTTGACTGTATTTTTTTAACATGAATAAAAGATTTAATATCTCAAAGTGTAGTATCTGCCGGAGCAGATACTGCAAGCAAAGACCAGATGTGGGGGCAACCCCACATACCTGACCTTTAACCAGCTCCCATTTCCTACCTCTCGGGAGCTGGTCCCCTTTTTCTCTTCCCCCTCCCTTCACTCCTCACATTAAAAATTGGCCTTGTGCTTAATTTGCTCGGTGGGGGAGCAAATTATAACCTACTGCAAGCAAAGACCATATGTGGCGGTAACCCCACATATCAGACCTTGGTCAATGTAGGGGCAACCCTTCATACCAATTATAACTATCAAGCTCCCCTACTCCCCGGGGAGCTGATCCTCATTTCCCCTTCACTCATCACTGTAAAAATCGACCTTGTGCCTAATTTGCTCAGTGGGGGAGCAAATAAATACCTCAAATTGTAGTATCTGTTCCTGACCGATGCTGCACTTGTTTGTAACTAATAAGTAAATGTGTTACGGACTGTCCGACCGACTTACCGACCGACGGAGAATATTTTTTTTTAAAATTCATACCACAGAATAGGTTTTTTAGTCGTGTGCAAGCAACTCTATAAGTCACTCAGTCGATCGGTCCATAACACATGTACTTTTATTTCTTTTTATGTTTATTATACCACTATTTATTGTTTTTCGGGGTTCCTGAATACGAAAATAACGTTTCAAATTCCCTAAATCAAATAATTTTTGTGATATAAAGTGGGGGATCACTTTTCTGTATTAATTTAATGTAAAATGATCACCCACTTTACAACCAGTCAGTCTCAAAGCCATTCAAGTCATTCTCCAGATCATTGAACTTGTTTTTGAAGGATTCCAGTTATTTTTTAAGCATTCAAGTCATTCTTAAGGTCATTCAATTCATCCTTAAGTTCATTAAAGTCATTTACTTTTTATTTATTCATTTCTTTATTAATTTTTTTTTTTTACAAGGTGGTCACAACTTATCAAGGCCCAGAAGCCACTCAGGGATAAGAGTTATTGTAAGTACAGTATGTTAGTGTGGATATTTAGAGTGTCTACTTAAGGGGGCGGTTCATCAGGAATTTATTTACGTTGGACTTGAAGACATCCAAGTTGTAGTCAGGAGGGAAACAGGCAGACGGAACAGAGTTCCACAGGCGTGCAGTTCTAAGAAAGAAGCTTTGTTCATGGAATCTACGTTTTGATTTAGGCATAGATAAAGAGTGGGGAAAGTTTTTGACAGTGGATTCAGCTAGACGGGTGTTTTTTGTAAAAGATTGGCGAGGTGTGACCAGAGATTGGAGTTCAGACGAGCACCTGCCATGGAAATAACGATAAAACAAAGATAGGTTTGCAACGTTTCTTCTGTGGGAGAGAGGTTGCAGGGTAGAGAAAAGGGCATCCCCCCCTAAGCTACGAAGTCTATTTTGTAATCTGTCAAGGTAGGATAGGCTGTTTTTAGCAGCTCCTGCCCAGATATAGCAGCAATATTCCATCCTTGGACGTACTTGGCTTTTATATAGATAGAGAATTGCATCAGTAGTGAGACATCTTCTGGAGCAGTAGAAGGACCCCCCCCCATCTTTCCAGCGACCTTGGCAACAGACTTGATGTACGTGTTCCATTTCAGCTCAGGAGTGAAGGTCAAGCCTAGAAGCTTGTCAAAACATGGGGCTTCTCCTAGATGAGAGCCATCCATTTCAATTGATGCCAGATGGGGATCAGAGCGTTGATGGTGTAAAGATAAGAGTTTGATTTTAGATGCATTAAAGGTAACCAGCCATGTCTTCCCCCACTGAACCACTTGTTCGAAACCAGAGGAGAGAGAATCAGAGAGAGCTTTGTCATTTACAGCCTTTGATGTGTTGCTGTAGATAGTCGTGTTATCAGCATAGATGTCAATGAATGATTTAAGTATGTGTTTAGGAAGGTCATTGATGTAGATCAGGAAGAGAGTTGGGCCCAGGATGGACCTTTGAGGGACTCCAGCATTAATACAGCAGGCCTCTGATTTTTGTCCCTCAACCACTACTCTTATGAGCCTATCAGAGAGAAATGATTTAATGATAGAGAGAATATTTCCAGTTATACCATAGCTGGAGATCTTGTGAAGTAGGCGTTTATGCCATACCTTGTCGAAGGTCTTTGATATGTCAAGAGCAATTGCCCTAGAAATGAAGCCTTTGTCAAGAGATTCACTAATCCTATGAGATATAACTGTTAGCACATCTGTGGTAGATCTTGCAGAATGGAAACCATATTGCGTGTCACTAAGAAGGTTATTTCTGCTGAGGTGGTTGACTATTTCTCTATTTAATATGGATTCCAGCAATATACTCATGACACACAGGAGACTTATTGGTCTGTACTGAGAGGGAGATGACTTATCACCTGAGTTCTTAAATACAGGGTATACTGATGAGGTTTTCCAGGGTGTTGGAAAGCACTTCTCCTTAAGGCAATGTTTAAACAGTTTTGTAAGTATGGGAGCAATTTGTGGTTGAAGCTTTTTTAACACTATAATTGGAATGCCATCAGGGCCAGTAGCTTTACTGGAATCAAGGTTCTTGATTAGCTTGGTGACCTCATGCACGGATATTTTTATGTTACCTAGTGTGTTCTGTGTTATAGGAGGAAATATGGGGAGTTGATGGCCTTCGTCGCATAGGGTAGAATTAGCTGCAAAGTTCTTTGCAAATAGTTTGGTCTTGTCTGAAGCTGAGGAGATGACCTCACTAATGGTTGGGATAGAACGCACACTTCTGTTCAGGATCCTATTTGTTATTTGCCAAAACTGGTGGGAACCAAGCCGCTGATCAGCTACATTGGATTTAACAGACTGGGTATATAGTTCTCTTGCATTTTTTATTACTCTTTTACAGTGGTTGCTGGCATGCCTGAAAGCAGCTTTCGTCTCAGTGCATCTATTACGTTGGTAGCTATAGAAAAAGTGATTTCTGTGCGCAATGGCAGCAGCACATTCTGGGGAGAACCATGGCTGGCTGGTAGGTTTTTGTTGGAATATTTTAGATGTTATGAATCGGTCTATGCCTACAATTAACCTTTCGGTCAGGTCTGATACTACAGAGGACACCATTTTTAAACATGGAATGCAGAGGTAGATCAGATATAAATGTACGGAAGCTATCCTAGTCAGCCATGGAGTATCGGTATACAGTACGGTAGAGAGGTATGTCTGGGGACTTATTACATTTCATTTTTATCTTAACTGATACGACGGAGTGGTCGGAGGATCCTAGAGGAGAAAGAATGGAACATGAACATAGCTCAGGGGATGTTGAGAGAAAAAGGTCTAGGAGGCTTGCATATATTGACCTGTAGTATCGGGCACATGAGTGGGCTCACGAACAATCTGTGTGAGGTCGTAAGAAATGGCAAAATCATGACAGAACCTCCCCTCATCATCCGTCTTATTTGAGTGGGTCAGCCATTCCACGTTATTGCCGTTGAAGTCACCACAGATGTGGATGTTAGCCGAGGGGTGTGCAGACAGGATGTGGTCTATTTTCTCAGATATGCTCTTAAAGATAGTAACTCTGCTTTTGTGGGGCCGATAGAGGGCAAATATAAATGCAGTGGTGTAAGCAAGTGCAACCCGGAAGCACATATAAGGTAAATTAGGATCTTCTCTAGAGATATCCCTGCCACATGGGAAGCCATCTTTAATGTAGGCACATATTCCATGCCAATGGCGATCTTGGGGGTCAGATTTAGATATTAAGTTAGAGTATCCGTTAATTATGAACTCATCTAGGGAAGTGGTTGGCCCTATTCCAGTTTCGCTTAGAAAGAATATGTCCGGTGTCGTCTCCTGTAATTGGGTTTCAACCTCTGGAAGGTTGGAACATAGACCCCTGATGTTGGAGAAGGAGACATGGTAGTAGGGGTCTACGTTGGAAGATGGGGTTCTAGGTTTATTCGAGTTTTTTTTTTCTGGAGATGTTTCATGTTGAGGTTTTGGGATTTGTGGAACAGGTTGGCATACTTGGTTAGAGCAGTACAGAGAGGGAAAGTAAAAAAGAAAAAGGCAGGAATTTTTTTTTTTGTAGCACATGAAAAGGTAAAGCCGTAACAATTACCCACTAGTATGCCATCGAGAGGCCACACCAGAGACATGGTCCAGAGTCCATTCACCAAATGGCAATACAGCAGTCCCAGTAGTTTGCACCTGCTGATAGGATAGCCTCCTTAGTGGTTAATCCAAGGTTTGGGTCCCTGACTATCAGGTGGATAATGTCATCCCAGACAAAACGTTTACCTCCACCACCCTTACTAGTGACATGGCCACAAGGACAGACAGAGACAGAAAAATTTCCGACATCTCAGACTACTGGTCACCAAGTACTACCGACCTTTAAGCAGCTTTTTCTTCACCCTTTGTCAGAAAAATCACTCATTGAATGAGGACTGAGGGACAAAAAAGGAGAAACGAGAGTTACTGGAGCTGCCGATAACACATCCACTGTATTATCTGCTCTCCATTAAAAAAAGGGGGGTATAAGGGCCTTATTAATATCTACTTAGTAAGCGTTCGGGGCTCAATTATCAATTCAACCCATTTTTCGGTCATTTTAGTTTATCTTTAAGAATTTCCTGTCAATCCTACATTCAGGCATTCATTCATTACACGAGAACATGCGACTAATGGCTATCGGCCTTGTTTTTTGTTAGATTCACCTTTATATGTAAGAATCACATGATTTACATAATGCAAAACTCGATATATTGATGTCTCTTGACAGTTAATAGCAATTATTTTAAGATGTCATTGCCTTACCTACTCTTGCCATTGCTGATTGATAGATCATCTAGCAGGTGCAGCTTAAAGCGATAGGCTCGAAAAATCTTGAAGTTCAACTCTGAATTATGAAGTGGGTTTTCTAGCATGGAATTTGCTAGCACTGTAAAAACAGTAAGAAAATGAAGTGTTTTTTTGGCTATATGAAACAAATGTAAGAATTGTTAATTTGATTTTCTCCAAAAAAATCTAAATGATTCTCAAATCAACAACTTCTTCATTGATTCACATCCTTATATTATGGCACAGTAGGGTAGTCTGATACTTGATAAGGTTCTCTGTTTTAAAATGTATAAATCATATTGTTTTTTCTTGCTTGGCAAAACTCAATTATGTTCTACAAAGTTAAATACAAAAACAACAATTTTCTTCTGTAAAAGAACCAAACAATACCATCTATATATATATAAGCGAAAATGTGTATATGTATGTGTGTTAGTATGTATGTGTATATGTATGTGTGTTTGTTAGTATGTATGTGTGTTTGTATGTTCACACGGGTCACGGATTTTCACCAGACCGATATAATTTTAAACTTCCAATCTTCGCCCGAAAAATATCGAAAAATTGGCCAAAAACGTTAATCCCTTCACTCTGAAATCAGCACTTTTCTACAGGGGGGGGGGTCAGCAAAAACCGTCCTCTTATGACGAGTTCGGTTTTACGCATGCGTCATACGACGTGGTAACCTGATTTACTTTTAATATTTGAAAAAGCGACAGAATTTCGTCGTTTTAGCTCAGTTGCTTAGAGCGCTGGGTCATTATCTAAAGGTTTTAGGTTCCAATCGTGGTGTGAGATGGGGTTCTTTTTTTCGATTTTTTAAATTTTATTTTTCAGATTTGTTAACGTTCGTTTTTCTGTTTTTTTTTTTTTTACTTCGCTTATTCTTAGGTTTTCATTAACACCCCCACCCTCGTCCGACCACAGACACCCAAAAACACTTGGGCAACGACGGGTACCCCCCCCCCGCTAATGAATAATATTTCAGTTTGCACTCTAGAGCCGAAGCGTGTTCGAGATAAGTGTATTTTAATTTTTATGTTTAATTTCAAATATTAATAACTACATTCTATTTCAGTACTTAATTTATATTTTTATTTCCTGATTGTTTTATTTAATGATAGCGTTTTCTCGTCGTAAACGTTTATTATATTTACCAAGTTGATCTTAAGGACATCATACTCAACCATTTTATTTTCCTTTCAGACCCCTCCCCCCTCAATTCTTGTTTTTTCATTGTGGTTAGAAGCAAGAAAGAGACGTCTTACCGTGGGTGCTCAGCGAGTGAGTACAGGCGAAGAAAAGGAAGAACAAACATGGCGGCCAGCATTTTTATTTCGTCCGTTCTCGCATAATCTCGTGTGTGCGTGAAGATGGAACCTATAAAACGATGTTCATTTCTGGGTGCTGGGAGATGATTCCCGGCCAGCCAAGAGAGAAGAGACAGAGGACTGTAGCGAGAATCTTTCTTGAACATTCCGTTTGTGTATCTGAGGTGACCCCCCCCCATTTTACGTCATTCATTTTATGTTCAATTTACTTATAACGGCACTAGTTGCATTTCAGAAGACTCCCCCCTCGCTGTTCTCTTATATCGCAATTTCTTAAAACGTCACTAGCAAAAATTCAGAAAGCGATCACGTTTTCGTTTAAACGGTTAATTAAAAAAATAAATGAATAAAAAAGTATTTTGGAACGCTGATATTGTTAAAGCTAACACTCTTTTCAAATCAGACGAAACGTGTTCGAGATAAGTGTATTTTAATTTTTATGTTTAATTTCAAATATTAATAACTACATTCTATTTCAGTACTTAATTTATATTTTTATTTCCTGATTGTTTTATTTAATGATAGCGTTTTCTCGTCATAAATGTTTATTATATCTACCAAGTTGATTGCATGAACAGATTAGGAAATTGTATTCATTGTTAATTCGTGAGAGGTGAATCTATCATCATGCTTTTCCTTAAAAAAACACGCCAGTTGGACTTTTATTAAATACAATACTTAATAGATTTTTTTTTTAAAGGAGAGTAGAGAACGCTTTGTGGAAGCGTTGTCGGCAGCTGCCGTTACCCTCGCTTCTCTTTATTTGTCACTCAGTCCTCATTTTTTTTAATGAGTGATTTTTCTGACAAAGGGAGAAGAAAAAGCTGTATTCTAGGTGAACAGTCGACAGAAATGGGGGAAATTTTCTTTTTCTATATCTATCCTTGTAGCCATATCACTAGTAAGGATGCTGGATGTAAACGTTTTGTCTGGGCTGACGTTATCCGCCTGATAGTCAGGGACCCGAACCTTGGATTAACCACTAAGGAGGCTGTCCTATCAGCAGGTGCAAAGTACTGGGGCTGCTGTATTGCCATTTGGTGAATGGACTCTGGACCATGCAGTAGTCTCTGGTGGGGCCTCTCGATGCCATATTAGTGGGTAATTGTTACGACTTTACCTTATCATGTTCTACAAAAAAAAAAAAAAATTCTTCGTTACTTTTCTTTCTTAGTTTCCCCTCTCTGTCCTGCTCTAAACAAGTCTGAAGACCTAGTCCACAAACTCCAAAATTCCATCATGACAAGTTTCAATAAAAAATACACGATTAAACCCGGATCTGAAACTTCCAACGTAGACCCCCACTACCATGTCTCCTTCTCCAACATCAGGGGTCTACATTCTAACCTTCCAGAGCTTGAAGCCTAATTACAGGAGACTAAACCAGACCTTTTATTTTTAAGCAAAACTGGAATTGGACAGACTATTTCCCTAATTGAGTTCGTAATTAAAGGATACTCTAACTTAACTTCCAAATCTGACCCCCAAGATCGCCATGGGCATGGAATATGTGCCTATATTAAAGATGGCTTTCCATGTGGTAGGGACATCTCCAGAGAAGATTCTAACTTACCCTATATGTGCTTCCGGGTTGCACTAGCTCACACTACTGAATTTATATTTACTCTCTATCGCCCCCATAACAGCGGAGTTACTATCTTTAAAAGCATATCTGAGAAAATTGACCAAGTTCTATTAGCATATCCTTCAGCTAACATTCACGTATGTGGAGACTTCAATGTTCATAATGTGGAATGGTTGAACCACTCAAACAAGACCGATGATGAGGGGGCGTTCTGTCATGATTTCTCCTTTGTTTATGGCCTCACTCAGATTGTTCATGAACCCACCCGTGTGCTCGACAATGACGGCCAGTATGTGAGTCTCCTAGACCGTTTTCTCACAACTTGCCCTGAATTATGTTCAGTTTCCGTCCTGCCTCCTCTTGGATCTTCTGACCACTCAGTTGTATCAATTAAGATAAAAATGAAATGTAATAAGTCCTCAGACGTACCTCTCCATCGTACAGTATATCGATACACTATGGCTGATTGGGATAGTTTCCGTACATTTATATCTGATCTTCCTCTACATTCCATGTTCAAAAAGGATGTGTCGTCTATAGTATCAGACCTGACGGAATGGTTAATTGTAGGTATAGACCATTTCATACCCTCGCAAAAAGTTCCAGCAAAAACCTAACACCCAGCCATGGTTCTTCCTTGAATGTGCTGCTGCTATCGCGCACAGAAATCACTTTTTCCACTGCTTCCAACGTAATAGATGTACTGAGACCAAAGCTGCTTTCAGGAACGCCAGCAACCACTGTAAAAGAGTAATAAAACATGCAAGAGAGCTATATGCTCAGTCTGTTAAATCCAAAGTAGCTGAGCAGCGGCTTGGTTCCCACCAGTTTTGGCAAATAGCAAACAGAATCCTGAACAGAAGCGTGTGCTCCATCCCAACTATCATCAATGGACCTGAGTAAATCTCGTCAGCATCAGACAAAGCCAAAATCTTTGCCAAGAACTTTGCAGCTAATTCTACCCTTTGCGACCAAGGCTGCCAACCCCCAATATTTCCTCCTGTATCAGAAAACACGCTATGTGATATACATATATCTGTACGTGATGTTGCCAAGCTAATCAAAACCGTGATTCCAGTAAAGCAACCGGCCCTGACGGTATTCCAATTATAGTACTCAAAAGATTTCAACCAGAACTAGCGCCCATACTTATAAAACTGTTTAAACATTGTCTTAAGGAGAATTGCTTCCTATCACCCTGGAAAATCTCATCAGTATGCCCTGTATTTAAGAATTCAAGTGATCGATCATCCCCCTCTCAGTACAGGCCAATAAGTCTCCTGTGCGTCATGAGTAAGTTGCTGGAATCTGTGTTAAATAGAGAAGTAATCAACCATCTCAGCAAAAATAACCTTCTTAGTGACACACAATATGGTTTCCGTTCTGTAAGATCTACAGCAGATGTGCTTACAGTTATATCTCATAGGATTATCGAATTTCTTGACAGAGTCAACTTTTCTAGGGCAATTGCTCTTAACATATCAAAGGCCTTTGATAGGATATGGCATAAAGGTTTACTTCACAAGATCTCCAGCTTCGGTATAGCTGGAAATGTCTTCTCAATTATTAAATCATTTCTCTCTGATAGGTTCATAAGAGTAGTAGTTTATGGGCAAAAATCAGAAGCTAAAAGTATTAATGCTGGAGTCCCTCAGGGGTCTATCCTGGGCCCAACTCTTTTCCTGATCTATATTAATGATCTTCCAAATCACATCCTTACATAATTCGTAGACATTTTTGCTGACGACACTACCATCTATGGTAGCACATCTAAGACAGTTAACGACCAAGTTCTCTCCAATTCTCTCTCCTCTGATCTTGATCATATTGTATAATGGGGAAAAAGGTGGCTGGATACTTTTAATGCATCTAAAACCAAGCTTCTATCTTTACATCATCAACGTTCTGATCCCCATCTGGCATCAATTAAAATTGATGGCTCTTGTCTTGGGGAGGCCTCAAGTTTTGACAGGCTTCTGGGCTTGACCTTTACTCCAGATCTTAAATGGAATACGTACATCAAATCTGTTGCCAAGGCCGCTGGAAAAATGGTCGGATCCTTCTATCGATCCAGTATAAATAAAAAAAATATAACGAATTTGAGTCAAAAACACTTTTATCAAAATTACTGGATTCGGCATTTATATAACCTGCAAAGGGTAAATATGTCGTAAAAGAAACCCCCACCAAATCAAACTCCATGATTTAAGTTTTGAAGATATAAAGAACATTAACCAAAACATAAACACTTTTTTTTCAAATTACTGGAGTTGGCATTAAATAATTCGAAAATAGTTTATATGCCATAAAATAAAACAATCAACCAAACAGTAGAAAAAAGCAGACAACCTCAGTTTATTTTAACTATTCATTTTTAATATAATATATCATTTTTATGTTTATTTAAACTCAGTCAATTATTCATAAATCAAGCAATCTTTTCAAATTTCGTAATGACATTATTCATTTTAGGACTCATACTTATCTCACTATTTTTCCACTTGACATTTGACATTTTATCACATCTTACCTTCTGACCTTGCCAGACAATTCATGACATCAACCGTGCTTGAATGCTTCTAAGGACAATCAAATGGAAAATAATAATTACTTTACACTGAAATCTGAAACAGAAAATCTTCAATATGCAACATTTTTTTTCTTTTTTGGGAAATTGAATCTTATTTAATTTGGAACATTTGTCGAGTTTAGAAATAGTAGTCATCTCAAGTTACACATTTATAATGCAATAATTTTTTAATTAATTTATTTATTGCGGACTATTATCCTCATCTTTCTTAGATATTGTTTCACGACGTTTCGGCCAACTATTCCTCTGGCCTTCATCAGGTGGTAACCGCGACGGGATAGGAACTCTGAATCTCCTAACTACATTCTCAGCAATTACTGCCATCTATAGTTGCTGTCGTCTCACCACGTTTTGGCCAAGTAAGCCTCTGGCCGGCTTTGGGTAGGATTGAAACCGCTATCTTTAAACAATTCTCATCTGGAACCATAAGAGATTCAACATCTCTATTCACTGCGCCACGGACCCCAAAAGGCGATCAAGGTTGGACTTTCTGGTCTTATAAATCCACAATAATTTATTATCTTATCTTCCATGGTCGGGTCCGTACTGAGTGGTATGTATATTATTAAATTGGAATTCATTATTGAGATGAGTATTATTTCATTAATTTATTTATCGAGGACTATTTATTAGATCTCTTATGGTTCCAGGTGAGAATTGTCTGAAGATTTCAATTTGAAGGTTTCAATCCTACCCAAAGCTGCCCAGAGGCTTACTTGGCCAAAACGTGGTGAGATGGCAACAACTATGGATGGCAGTAATTGTTAAGAATGCAGTAAGGAGATTCAGAGTTCCTATCTCGTGGCAGTTTCCACCTGATGAAGGCTAGAGGAATAGTTGGCCGAAACGTCATAAAACAACATCTAATGTCGTTCATCAAATTTTGTTTGTGTTTGTTTACAATATAACGTCAGCTTATATTTGGGCTTGAGGATAAATGCCCTGGAAAAGTCACTTCTGATAAATGTTTAGTTTTAAAATATGCAAACAAAGAAATGATTTCCAGCGATTGCAAATGGTGTCTCTTCTTTTATTGTAAATTGAACTCATTAATTAAAAAAATTAATATAAAATGGTGAGGTCCACCCAGGCTTGAATAGGGAATCATTCGATTTGTACCACTAAGCTACATCTCCAGATTATAATAAATCTGTTCTTTTTAGAAGAAATGATTTGCTAAGATTTTATCATCTCCCTTAGCCTGTGTAACGTAAAATATCCCCTTCTAAAAAAAATGATTCTTTTTTTTTTTTATCTATAAGAGAGAAAAGTTATTTTTAAGATCCAAATTTTTCGATTTTCGATACTGATTTGACTTTCTGTACATAACACACTGTCAAACATATAAATTGGCTTTGTGAGAATTTTGCAAAAGATAGGCTCAGGCGTTTCGGAACCTATGAAGAAAGAACTCACTCTCAAAGTGAGTTTTATATAATAGTAGATATATATATATATATATATATATATATATATATATATATATATATGTATATATATATGTATATATACATATGTATATATATACATATATATATACATATATATATGTATATATATATATATTAAGTAATGTGATTGATAATTTAAAATTTAAAAATCAAATTATAATTAAATTAAAAATCCGTTTCATAAGAAGGAACAATAACAAAATCAATTATCTGTACGATCGTTTCGGAAAACAATGCTTTTTATTGTGGTATACATCAAGTTATGTACAATAATTACATATAGTTTTTTAATAAGCAAGGTCTCCTCGTCAGCAAATTTTGAAGGGTTTTTATTGAATTTTATATATATATATATATATATATATATATATATATAGATAGATAGATAGATAGATAGATAGATAGATAGATATACATGTGTATTCAATTTCCCAATCTGTTCTCTCTTTTCATATCTTTTTCTGGTAAATTTTAGCTTTGTTATTTTACAAGCAGTTCAGCCCGGCTTTGCTCGGGCTCTATGTACTGTTCATAACTTGCCCTACGTGTGAATACACTTTATGTAAGATTTCAAATGTTTGGACCAAAATTTGTCTGAGTAATTTTGTAGTGACCGCGGAGGTCAATTTTTTTAAACTTTGACCCCAATTTTAACACCTTAACATCTATCATTTTGGTCTCAAATCAAAATAAAAAGTTTTACCCACGGCCAATTACCTACATCCAAAATTTCAGGTCTTTAGACCCAAAATTGGCGTAGGAATTTGGTAGGTTCTGCAACGGTCAACTCTTTCAACTTTGACCTTTTGGCAGCCAAACTTTCGCGCCCAAACTGATTAAAATGCTTACCGCATGTCTGAATACATGTTATGTATAAATTTCAAATGTTTAGATCCAAAATTGGCTGAGTAGTTTGCTAGACACCGCAAAGGCCAAATCTTTTGTACTTTGACCTATTGGCAACTCAAATTTTCGACCCAAACCGATTAAAAACCTTGCCCTACCCCTGAATGCTCTTTATGTAAAATTGCAAATGTTTAGACCAGAAAGTATCTGAGTAATTTGATAGAGACCGCAGAGGTCAAATTTTTTTTTTTAAATTTGAACCCAACTTTGACCGCTTAACAATTATTTGTTGGGGTTCAACTCGAATTAAAAAGTTTGATCCATGTCCAAGTAACCTACATTTAAAATTTTAAGTGTTTCGAACCAAAATTGACAGAGGAGTTTAGTAGAGTTTTCAAAGGTGAAATCGTTGAACGTTGACGGCTTGACAGCAAAATTACTGGCCGAAAACCAATTAAAAATATTTCCCCAAATCACAATACTCCTTATGCTCAATCTCAAGTCTCTAGACCGAAAATTGGCAGAGTTATTTAGTAGGGAAATGTACACGCACACACACACACACACACACACACACACACACACACACACACACACACACACACACACACGTTTATAGATATATAGATAGATTTACTTCAAGAAGTCTTAAGACAATATGAAAATCGGGGATTATCTTTTAGAAAATTGTTTTTGAATTTCCATTTTCTGTATTCATTTATTTATTATTGATTATTTACTTTCTACTTCTTTGCTTATTTTTTTAACTTAACTGTTATTATTTTTTCTGATTTTGACTGATTTTTAATGAGGAACCCTCAACTCTATAATGTACTGTAATTTTCAAGCGTTCTTTTATCTTTATTTACGTCATTCATTTGCTTACATAAATCTCTTTTCAATACTAATATAGTGAACAGGACATCTGATGTAACTTCCTGATATCTATATTATAGTTTATTTGTTTTGTTTTTATTTTTTTTTAATTTGGTGATTGAAAATGTATTTCGTTTTTAAATAAACTTTCAATTTGAACAATACGTTGTCAAATGATAAATTCTGTATTTAGTGAATTAATCTCCGTATTTAAAAGAGTATCCATGTAGGAAATATTTGATATGTTAGCCGTTTTATGTTTCTTCTTTCTTTCTTTATTTATTTATTTAGTAGTCTATTGTTTACTGTTTACTCAACCCCCAAACAAGGCACGGTGACACTAAGTCGTAAGGAGCTACTAATAGAGACCAGGAATGTAGGGAGTTGGCAGCGAGACGTCTGTTCACATTACACTTGAACTTCTGCATGTCAGTATAGTCAGGGAAGCAGAGGCTGAAAACACTATCAATAATTCCCCCCACTTTTTATCTGTGCCTAAACCTAAACGTAGATTCCATGATCAAAGCTTCTTTCTTAGAACTGCACGCCTGTGGAATTGTCTTCCATTTTTCTGCTTTCCAACTGTCTATAATATGGTCGCCTTCAAGTCCAACGTGAACAAGTTTCTGGTGAGCCGTTACACTTGAGTTAACAAATTTACCGGACTTCCATTACTATCGATTACTATATTGTCCTTTTGACTACTGTACCCTCTTTAACCATTATCCTTGAGTGGCCTCTTGGCCTTGATAAGTGACGACGCCTATGTAAAAAAAAGAAGAAGAAGAAAAAAGGAAATTCCAAAGTCTAGCAGTTCAGAGAAAGAAGCTATTTGAGTAGAAGGTTTTCCGGTATCTAGGGATCTCTACAGTGGGATTTTGCTGCTTCTCCGGTTTGTTGGGGGTGTTTACGTCGATGAGGTACGTATGCTTTTAGTTCGTCCGGGCACTTACCATTAAAGTATTTGTAAAACAGGCACATGGATGTCATGTTTCGGCGATGGGACAGAGGTTGGAGTTTGGTCGGCAGTGCGGGACATATTAGGTTGGAGACTCTTTTTTGAACCTTATCTACTTACGTCGTTTGCTTACTTTCCTTTTCCACTGCATCTACAACTACTTCCCCTTATTCTTTTCTCCTGACCACTACCCTCTACATTCGTCGTTCCTTCCTCTATCTAAGGATTCAAGATGCAAAAAGTATAGGATTATATGGATAGATGATTCGTTCTCTCATTTTTTCCTTTCCATCCAAAACCACTCCCCCATGTATCTATCTCAGTCCTTTAATTGCTCAACTTTTCGCCATTATTTTTTAAAGATTTTTTTACTATTTCGTTTCACTTAGAAATAAAAGTTATCTTCAGAAAAGTAAAATAGAATAAATATAAACCCAATTGATAAATCAAATAACAAAAAAAAAAAAAAATGAATATAAAGATGGAGGGGGGGGGGCAAAAATAGATTAAAACAATGGATAATATATTTTGAAGAAAAGAAAATCCCAAAGCCCTCAAAAGATTTCTTTTGATTCAAGCTGGCTATAAGAAAACAGAAAAATGAAAATAAAACGAGAAGAAATATATTTTTTTAAAAAGATCTGTTAAAATGAAAAGTAGCACTAAAATGATTTCATGCCTTAATGGATAATTGAATTGTTTTAGGCAGCAGGCCATGAAAAAAAAAAAAGAAGAAAAAAAAAACGCGGCTCGGCCACAACAACAACAACAAAAAGACATTTTCTGCTTCGTGTTGAGATAATGGTACTTTCGCTGGCGATATTCCTCAGCTGTGGTTTTCTGAGACCATTTGCGCAATCAAAAATGGAGGAATCGAACAGAAAGAAAAAAAATAAGAAAGAAAAAAAGAAACAACATCAACAACAACATCAACAATAACAGCAAAAACAGATCTCTCAAAGACTCGATCAGAAAGAAGAAAGGGGTAAGGGATGAACCTATCCACTTATCACAAAGAAACTCTGCCACTCATATTTCTGTTCCGAAAGAAAAGGGGGGGTGCATTTTTAAGTGAAAAGAAATAAAGCGTGAAATGTGTCATTGAAAAATAAAAAAATGAATGATTGACTTCAAGACAAGTTGGGAAAAGAAAAAGAAATATTAAAAAAAAACAAAAAAAAAACAAAAGGAAATGTTTTGGATTTTGAGGAAAGTAAAATAAAAATAAAAATATAGATTACAGAGGAAATGAAATGAAGAAACGGCGAAACGAAGAAATCAATATTAAATGCAAGAGAGCAAAATATTAAATGGTTGGAAAAAACTAAAATGGTCGAGAAAGATAAAAAATTAGATATACTTAAAATAAAATGAAATATATATATATATATATATATATATATATATATATATATATATATATATATATATATATATATATATATATATATATATATATAAAGGGTTAGATAATACCAGTCGGTGTGTGATACCGTGAAAATGCAGTGAATTGTTAAAACTAACTACATTTAATTATCACTTATACAATACATATAAATCTATGTACATAGTCATCCACAGACAGACTGTTTTCTGTATCACAGCTCTTCAGTGCGGCTAGGCTAGCACCCATCTCCAAGGCAGAGATCGAATATATAACTATTTAGTTGATAGTCGGAAGTTCTAAACACCATTCAATGAGATCGACTTCCGTAAACAGTTTTTTCAAATGTCTTTTATATGACAAATTTGATCGCTACTCGATTTATTTGCGCGAGCTTTTTCTAGTTCTCACACAAAACACGCGTTCATATTTCAAACCACGTTTCTTGTCATACACATATACGCACACAAACATACGTGCGCACGTCCACTACATATTTGTTTATTTACCAACAAATGCTACGAATATATATATATATATATATATATATATATATATATATATATATATATATAGTAAGTTATAAAATATATATGGCGATTAAGCTACACTGAATATTCCGCGTTTCATCCACTCTAGGATTCTTCAGGCTTATGCGAGAATTTTGTGGTTGTCTCGTGTGGTTATACGCACCTTCTATTGAGATTTTGTTAGTCAATCAGCTTTCTAGTATCCACCGCATCCTTCCTAATCAGCCAATGAGCAGGCACTTACAGAACAAATACCCATTTGACCTGCGGTTGATCTGTTCCTTTGTGTTTGCTATTTAGCGTAGGTATCTAATGTCTTGATCTGTTAAATTTTTCTGTATGTTAGTTTATATATATATATATATATATATATATATATATATATATGTGTGTGTGTGTGTGTGTGTGTGTGTGTGTGTGTGTGTATGTGTGTGTGTGTGTGTGTGATAGTTTATATATATGCATGTTTATTTATTTATTTTATTTGTTTATTTTCCATTGTTATTGTTAGTTTTAAAATTATTTCTTATCTCTATCCTAGAGTAAATTTTATCCTGTGAACACCATTGTTCGCTATTTCTCTCCTACAGTTTAATAGATGTTTAGATTCTTTAAAGTATAGGATAACAAATTTTTCGTGAAAGCATAATCTACATGGATCGTCTACGTTTCTACATGTGTTTGCTTGTCTTACTATTTTCCATTCGACTACCGCCATATACATTTTATAACTTACTAACTAGCTCTACCTATATATTGAGTACTGTTGAAGTAAATACTTAAAGTTTACGCATAAATTTATATTTTCGTATATTAATTTATGTGAGTAATATAATGTGAATATATATATATATATATATATATATATATATATATATATATATATACTTCTTATGAAATCCAAGATTGTTTCAAGATTACGAAAGCAGATACACATCTTTTGCCTAGACATCCTAACAGCTTAAAAGATTTGCGTTACATGAGAATTTTTCTTTTCTTTTTTAATTAGTTGCCCTAGAACGTTAAGTTCTTTATCAAAAAAAGGAAAAAAAAGAAAAAAAGAACAAAACAAAATGACAAAAAAAACAAGCAAACTAGGTGCTATATGGAATTTCCTCTCATAGGGCAGTTCTTAAATAAAGATTTAACATTTGTGTTTTCTACCTAAAATAAATATTTGTTTTACACTGTAGTTTTACCTTTTCTAGAAAAGTTAACTGTGGTATTTTCTACTTATCATAAATATTAATGTTAATTTCATGGCAACTGCTCGTCTGAGCTCCAATCTATGGTCCCCCTCTTAACAAACTTTCACAAAAAACACTAGACTAGCTACAACTACTGTCTAAACGCAGATTCCTTTTGTAGAACTGCCTACCTATGAAACACTGTTCCATTGGCCTACTTCTAAACTGATTACAATATAGTAGCCTTCAAGTCTAATGAAAACTAGTCCTTGTTGAGCCATCCCCTTAAATAATCCTAATTCTACCCAATCTGCATTATTAAAGATTACTACACTGCCACCTTACATTAATCAACCCTTATCCTCGAGTGGCTTTTGGGTCGTGATAAGTGGTGACTCTCAAGTAAAAAAAAACAACTTTTCTTTTTTCAAGTCTAGTTGTCTTAATAAGGTTTATCAGTCCAGTTTATTTGCTGTTATTTTGAAGTATTCCTTTTCCAAGACTGGTTGCTTTAGCCAGGCTTAGTAGTCATGTTTACGTTACTATTTAACCTATACCTCATATAAGTGAAAGTCGAGATCGATTTATACTTTCCCAAAGATTTTTTTTTACTATTTACCCAAACCAAGAGCCACCCGAGAATAGGGATTAATGAGAAGAAAAGATTGTCAGCTGAAAGGTGAGGATCAATCAATGGTATGAACTAAGTTTGACTATAACAAGCATGTAATGTTATAAACATGTCTATGTTATAATCTTTAAGGAAGCAGTCCCACTGTAATGTGTATCACAGACGGAAAGCTCTTTTCATGGAAATCTTACCTGACATTAAGCACATACAAGAAGAAAGCAAAGTCCTATTTTGTTTTGTTTCCAAGAAAAGTTCTTGCTGCAAATGCTTTTCAAGAAAGAACTAATAATTGAAGCTCAGTCGAACAACTACCATGTGTAACATAACCCGTATGCGCGGATGTAAATTCATGCAAAATGACGTCACCTGATATTATCCCTGATATTCATAAGCAATCTCCCTGATAATATTGTGTCCGAGATGGGTATATTTGCTGATGATATAACGCTCTATAACATGCACAAGGGAAAAACGAATGTACATAAATCTAAGACAATGGCAGAATCGTTAGAAAATGATCTCCAGACCATAGTGGAATCAGGCCGCAAATGGATAATATTTAATGCTAGTAAGACTAAACTGCTCTCCTTTAATAATTATAAGACACTTCTCCAACCACCAATAACCATGACAAATAACACCCTACCTAAGAATTCTTCCTTCAAACCCCATCAGCCTAACATTTGTGGGCAATTTGAACTGGAACAAATACATTGAGGAAATTGCGAAAGCTGCTTCGAAGGAGGTGGATTCCCTCTATCAAGCTTGAAGACTACTCACATCTTAGAGTGTCCTATACATTTACAAGGTCACCATTCGCCCATGCATGGAGTATTGTTGCCACATTTTGACTGGTGCGTCTACCACTAGTCTCGCCCTCTTGGATAAGGTCCAGAAAAGAGTTTTCAATCTAATAGGTCCTAATTTATCAACTAAACTCCAATCCCTGTCCCATTGCCGCAATGTTGAATTTCTGTGCCTGTTTTATAAATATTTTAATGGAATATGCTTTGATGAACTCGTTACACTTGTGCCCTCTCGACATACATGTCCCTGACAAACCCACTTTTGACATACATGTCCCTGACAAACCCGTTTAGCAACAAAATCTCACTCCTTTACTGTTGAGATCCCTAAATGTTAGAAAGCTTTCTTCCCTCGAACAGCTAAACTTGGGAATTCCCTTCCTGTTACCTGCTGCTTTGCACTGATATACAGAAGTTTAAATGCAAGGTAAACCAGCATCTTGTTAATCTTTCCTATGAATGGTCCCAAATAGTAGGCCCCTAAGTCCAAGTGGCGATATGCCTTGTGAGGTGTGAATGTGAGTAAAAAAAAAACTGTAAAAAGAGAGAGAATGATCATGTGAGAGACGTGGAGCACAGAACAAGATAATGTTCGAGATCTCGTGAGAGGCGTGAATAACGTTCGCGGTTACGTGAGAGATGATGATTACATGGGTGACGTCACGACCGTAACAATGTGAGGAAATACATGTCGTTGATTCAAAGAATAAGCGAGCTGAAGTTCTTTTCTATTCTTGTCCACTTTGCGATTGAAGCACACAACGTGTGTTGGTTCCCGGACAACGTTGCACATGGGAATAATGATAGCTAGAAACTAACAATGTCTCTTTAGTGAAAAAAAGATGCAGAGGAGAGGAGAGATCATTTTCAGCTAGATTCCGAAGTCGACTTTATACTCTGTCAAGGCAGGAAAGAATGCTTTGAACAGCACCGCCTCCTCTGATGTGTAAGAGGTACTCCATCTTAGAAAGTATCTAATTCTTATATAGGCAGACGTCCATTTCACCTTAGGCACTTGAATATTCAAACACTTGAGCCATAAACAAGTTCGCATCCATGCAGACAAATGCATTTATTTTAAAAATTCATATTTAGGAGCTCCCTAAAAGACTGAGACGCGTTATCATCGGTTCACATGACTGACATGATAAACGTTGTGCAATGACAGTAATAACACTTGGCCACTAATCTATGACAATATAATTCGGAAGCGTCCGATTTAATCATAATTTTCACTTTCAAAACTCCATTAATACTAATGGCATGTTTTTGGCATTGGTCTACATCTGTACATTGAAATGGCAGGAAAAAACATGCTAAATTATTGTTTGGAAGAAGGGGGAAAAAGGGAAATATTATCAAATAGCGGAACCCGGGGAAATTCCACCGTGTAGTAAAAATTAAAAAAAAAAAATTTTTTTGAAATGTAAAGGAAAGCAGAAGACGAAAAAAAAGCAATAAAAAAGTGTTGCTTTCAGTAGAATATACATAGATAATCAATACTATTGAACAGAAATTTAAAATCTACAAGAATAAAAATCCAGTACATTGTAGATGTTGCGTCAACATATTTCAGCAACCTACGTTAACTGTTGAAATATGCTGAGTGCCAGTAAAAAAGAAGCAATCATGATATAAAACATTTATTATATAGCAATTTCAATGAAGAAAATGGTAAAACAATAATAAAAAAAATCAGCCTACGAAAATTTCATAATTTTTTTGTTAAATATGCACAGCAACAAATGAAAACATTTTGGGGAGTACTTTGTTTTTTGTAAGATTTTACTGTTTTAAGGAGTTTTATGTAGGAGGGCTAAAGATGAAAAAAATCATGACAATTTTTTTTTTCTCTCTACTCCATTTTTTTAGCCGATAAGGTTAGAGATAAACTTTTTTTCTTGGGCAATTTCCGGTTATCTGCCGGAAATTGCAAATATTTCGTAGTAAATTTGTTAAATCGGTCACAGTATATTCCGGACCAATGTCTAACACTTGCTGAAAATTCCGAACTGTTACAATCTTGTGGAACCATGTGTGTATATATATATATATATATATATATATATATATATATATATATATATATATATATATATATGTCTCGTGATACGGAGTTCGAATCGTTCGACTGGTATTAATCGTGACACCCTGCACTGAAGATTCCCGAAAGGATGAAACACTAGTGTCTGTAGGTATTTAATTATTATAGTAGAAAATAATTATGACAGCCCCTTTAAGAAATTCGCTCCTTATCGTTGAGCACTTTCAGTTGAATTAAAGTCGGTCAATTTAGCTCTTATGCGTAGATCATCGTATAACGATTAGATCACTGTCTGACTGACGTAAATGAACATTTAAAAATTAAGATGTTTAAAATTCAACGTTATTTCAAGCGGTTGATGGTAGCCGAATGGATTAGGTCTCCGCTAATCGAGCCAGAGATGTCTCGTGATACGGGGTTCGAATCGTACGACTGGTATTAATCGTGACACCCTGAACTGAAGATTCCCGAAAGGATGAAACACTAGTGTCTGTAGGTATTTAATTATTATAGTAGAAAATAATTATATATATATTTGTTTTGTTTTTTTAAATTTCAGTACATGGGGAAAAAAGTCCCATGATACAAGAAACTTCACTGCTTACATGTACCTTCAAGCAAATCTGTCACTTATGATACTTCTTTTTTTTCTTTTTTTTTTTTAATGACTTTTCTTGCACATGTTCTGTATTACATACTGCTCCTGATCAATTTTCATTCCTGGTAAAATGAAATAACTTTTTTTTTCCAGAGACATAATCTTCAAACCCGCTAGATTCATTGTGACAGCTTTACTAAAATGATTTATTTTAATGATTTAACTTTTTGAGCGATTAAAACTAATATTTTATTCCAATTTATTAACTGTCGCCTGCTGCATTGCCTGAGCGTTATGCTATATTCCGACAGTTTACGTAAGCTGCTGGAATATGCCGATGTAACATCTATGAAGAAGCGCGTCATTCTCTGCATAAGTACCAGAAACCCTTCCAAAACATAATTATCAATCGATTGCCAAGACAAGAATTCTTAAGTAAACATTTTTCAGAAAACATTAACATTCGAATCCACTTGTATTACTAGATCATATGTTCATAGGAGACAAATCCTCTCATAACACAACATATATTATATATTTCTCTTAGTTTGTCCGTTTGTTAATCTATTCCGTTTTTCTCGGAAACTACTGACCGATCTGGCTAAAATTTTGTATGGTCTATAAGTTGCAATAAATTAAGTATCATAGTATTCATTCAATACACAGTTAGAGATAAGTCACGACAATACCACATATACTCTAGAAATATTCTCAGAAACTACTTGTTTGATCTGGCTAAGATTTTGTGTGAACCTTTGCTGTTATACAGTGAAGCAGACTAACTGTTATGGTATACATTCGATGCAAAGTTAAGGATTAATAAGAATTAAAAAAAAGATTAGTAACCATAATACCATATGTACTCTATACTAGAAATTATTTTGCAAACTACTAGTCAAATCTGGTTGAAATTTTGTATGAACTGTTACTGTGAAAGTGTTATGGCATCCATTCGATGATCAGTTGGGGATTAATAGGGGTTAGTATTTAATACAAAAATGAACACAAATTTAACCATATTCAACCACCAATTTGGCATAAAACATTCATTCTAAGTAAACTAGCTACAACTTTTGCCCGTTTTAAACATGTCCAAAAGTCCAGTGATTTATAAATGTTGCGCTATCATCTCTATTAAATTACACAATGGACTCTTCTAATGAGTATACAATAATTTGAATACAATCCACTCAGAAAATCAAACAGCAAATGCTACTTGCTGACTGGTATATATTAGTCTAGGATTCGTTCGTGAGAATCATTTCCAAGTAGATAGGCTATTGTGACTGATGGTAGCCTATCGTACTGAGGCGTGGTTCTGGACAGTCCTAGAAGGTCCCCCCCCCCAACTCAGGCCTTGCCTCACCTCTTTGGAGTGGAGTAAGATTGTTGCTTGCTGCATGAGATGCTCTAACCAGGGAATGCTGCCAGGCATTTTTTGCAGGATCAGAATGCACCGCTTTTAAGAGTGATGGCTTGACTCTCCCCACCTTTCGACCTTGTGTCACATCTTCCTGATCTGGAAAGAAAGTAAATGATCAGTCTTTCCGTAACAAAAGCTACTTACTGACTGGTATATACATATATATATTCTCAGTAATCAGTCTGACAGAAACAAGGCCAACTCGTAGTCTTTTACCTGTAAAGCTGAGAAATTAGTTGTGGATAGTCCTAGGAGGTCTACTTGACTTCACTACTTGAGGATAATTTAGTTTATTGCTTCCTTAGGCATACTGACTAGGGAATGTTGATGGGGTTGCCCAGGCAATTTCTAAGACGTCAAAATGCAGCAATTCTTCTCGCCGTCTGGCCTTGGGTCACATCTTCCTCTTGTAGGAAGTATGTAAATACAGAGTTGAGTAACAATGCTACTTGCACACATGTTTCATACTAATCGAAGGTACGTCCTCGACAATCAGTCAAACAACCACTGGGCCATTGCAGTGGCCTTTTATTTGTCAGAAGACAATCCCTTTGCTTACAGAGAGAAGGTCTCCTTAAAGGACGTAAATAGTCCCCAAGACCGTCAGATTTTTTCCCATGAATACAAAAAAGCTCAGTCTTCCTTTTTAATAGCAATAGTAAAGTTTTGTAGCCCCCCAACAAATGATGATATAGATGATATATATATATATATATATATATATATATATATATATATATATATATATATATATATATATATGCATTCAATATGTGTTGAGCTCTTTAGTAAGGAAAATAATGGTTTGAATTACTCTTCTAATCAGTGGGATGAATATCAGCAAAAAGATATAAAAACTATAATCATTCTTATTGTCAGTAATATTTTGGATCACAGTTGCAAGTAGTTTGGCAATCGAGTTTCAAATGTGAAAATACTTAACATATCTAGCTATACAGCGAAACAGTTGTCTGTGAATGATTAGTTATAGCATATTATAATGTGTATAAAAACATAATTTCACGATGCTCCATTATGTTAATAACAGCATAATATTCTTTTTACTTATAGAATGCAAGTAATCAATACATAATTGTATGAATACACACACACACACATACACACACACAAACACACACACAAATGTAAATATATATATATATATATATATATATATATATATATATATTACACACACAAACATATATCTATCTATCTATATATCTATAAAAGTGAAAGTGTCTGTGTGTGTCTGTGTGTGTGTGTGTTCCCTACGCAATAACTTTGTCAATTTAAAGTCTACAGACTTGAAATTTTATATATAGGGTACTGAGATTTGGGAAAATCTCTGTGATTGGTTTTCGGCCAGAAATTTGGCTGTTAAGAGGTCAACGATCAACGATTTGACCTTTGATAACTCTACCAACCTCCTCCGTCAATTTTGGGTATAAACACTTAATATTTTAGATATAGGTTCCTTGGACATGGATCTAACTTAATAACTGTATTTGAGCTCAAAACAATAAATATTAAGGGGTCATAATAGGGGTCAAAGTTTTAAAAAATTTGACCTCTGTGGTCTCTACCAAATTACTCAGACAATTTCTGGTCTAAACATTTGAAATTTTAAATAAAGGGTATTCAGAGATATGGCAAGCTTTTTACTCGGTTTAGGTCGAAAATTTTTAGTTATCAATATATAAACGTATGTATGTATGTTTGCATGTTATGTAGGGGTTATATTAGAAGGGATGACATATGTTATATTTGTTGTCGGTCGTATTAATGAGAGATAGGTATATTTAATACAGTCTGACAGTGAGTGTTTCTATAAACATTATCTTTCTTTAACACATATATTATTGATATGAGGATTTTCAGTCTTTTATCATAATGATGGACCATTCATTATTTCTTGATACTGGGAGTGAGGCACATTCTTAAGATGATAGAGACATATTCTTAGTTGAGTTTATACACAAAGTTCTTATAATACAAATTCACAATATCTTTGTTGTTGAATGACATAAGACAAAGACGATAGTTACAAAAATATGATGATGTTCGTTTATTCCATTCGACCGGTCAATGGCTTCACATCAAGGAATTCAAAGTTTCTACATTATTTCCTTCTTCTAACTTTCGCTTCCAAGGCAGAATGTCAGCTCTATCTGTCCGACCCTGTCCCGACACTGACTTTTCTCTGACTGACTGACTACCTTCCAGCTATATTGAGAACTCATCTCTTACTCATGACGTCATTGCATGACCAAACAACTTGCATATCGGTCCCGTGGCCTGACATGCCTCATGTTGCCTTAAACATGCCCAAAACACGTGCATCGATCACACATGATTGCAAAGAAAAATTCTTTAACCTCATTTCCGATTAACTTATTTTACAAAAATGTTTATCATTTTCGTTTCAAATTCCTTATTTTATTTCATTTCATTTTCATAAACAGAATTGAATCATCAAATTCCTTTTGTTAATAACGTTACTAACACGCATTCCTTTTCAATAACATATCTGTATTATTTATTTTAAACTTATGATCGGAATTCTTAATTCCAAACCTAGCTTCCCAGGTTCGAATTCTCGGCTATCCTATCTCATTTTTACTTACTTACAAGAACAGGCGACTGTTCGTTAACATGCATGTCTGCCCAAAACTTTCGACAGAGGCGATGGATTTTTATAAGGTCAGTATCATTTTGAAGTTTGACCTTTCAGACGAAAAATTGGCTAAAGACATTAGTATCTTCACCTTCAACTGGGCACTTTTCTACAGGGGTGTCGCTTTTTTCGCCGATATTTTTGAAAGTCATCCTCTCCTTTCGATTGTCTAGCCTTAATTAAAACCTACGTCACTTCCGGTTTGGCGGTGGTCGTAACAGCAAAGACATCAGGGTTTTCCCCGTTCTTTTCCTCCTTTGCGGTAGGGGTACGAGCCTGCCTTCCTACTACCATTTTTTTTGTCTCAACAGACACATCCAAACATCCGGGCAGCGCCGAGCTGGAATGCTAATATATCTATAAAAGTGAACGTGTCTGTGTGTGTGTTTCTATGTGTGCATCTGTGTACATTTCCCTAGGCAATAACTCTGTCAATTTAAAGGCTACAGACTCGAAATTTGATATATAGGGTACTGAGATTTGGGAAAATCTTTGTTACCTTTTTTCGACCAGAAATTTGGCTGTTAAGGGGTCAAAGTTTAACGATTTGACATTTGTAAACTCTACCAAACTCCTCCGACAATTTTTGGTCTAAACACTTGAAATTTTAGATATAGGTTCCTTGTACATGGATCTGACTTAATAACTTGATTGGAGCTCAAAACAATAAATGTTAAGGGGTCATAATAGGGGTCAAATTTAAAAAAATTGATCTCTTTTTTTGTGCTCAACATACACCTCCAAACACCCGGGCAACGCCGGGCTGAATTGCTAGTATATACATATATGTGTGTGCGTGCCTGTGTGTGTGTCTGTGAGTGTGTATGTGTGTGTGTGTCTGTGTGTGTCTGTGTGTGTGTGTGTTTATAAGATGGAAATTATGGAATAATATTTCAACCTGGTTGACAGATAAAAAAGGAAAACCGAAATTATTTATATATTCATCAAGGTTTCGTCTATATTACAAAACTTCCTCAAGATGATTTATTTGAAGAATGAAATTGTACTTCTGAATTGCACTTGTATTTCTTTAAATAAAGAAGTTTGAAATATAGACAAAGCCTTGGTGAGTACATAAATTATCTTGGCTTTTCCTTTTTCCATCTCTCTCTCTCTCTCTCTCTCTCTCTCTATATATATATATATATATATATATATATATATATATATATATATATATATATATATATACCAAATGTCAAGATGTTGACCATCTTACCATTTGTTCTTTTAAGTAGGTTTGACATAGACAATTCTTGACCGCACCTGTTTCATAGCACAAATCATTCAATTATAATATCAATCAATGCATTTATTAGGAAGCAATCATATGCATTTATTTTCTTGTAAAATTATATACATTTATTATTTTAAAAAAATTGATAAGTGTTTTCTCTCCTGATAAGTTAAGGGCAAAATAAATTCATTGATTGATATGATAATTAAATGAATGATTTTGCGGTACGAAACAGATGCTGCCAAGAATTGTGCATGTCAAACATATTTAAAAGAATAAACTGCAAGATGGTCAACATCATGTAATTTGAAATATAGACTTTTGTCATTTATTTATTATATGCTCTGTAGTTACATTGAGCTTCAGAAAAGGATTGGCATAAATAAAAGGTGAAATATTTTTGACAAAATACATTTATAGACACACACACACACACACACGCACACATATATATGTACGTGTGTGTGTGTGTGTGTGTCTCTCTCTCTCTCTCTCTCTCTATATATATATATATATATATATATATATATATATATATATATATATATCACAAAGTTCACTCCCTTTATATAGAAAACTTTATAGAACCTTAAGTAGGATATTTCTCTGCTATTTCTTATGGCTATATCAATGGCCGTGTGAGCAAAGGTGTCGGATGGAAGCAAGAGGTGACTTTATTCTAGTGTTCGAATCCTGCAACCATTGGTATAGTCATAGGAAAAGCATACTTATGAATCTAAGCTAAGATACTCACACATGCATACAGATAACAATAAATAATTGTCATAAAAATATTTATATATGTAAACGATAATTCTTCATCTTAAAAATTCTGAGCCTTCTCTTCTGTCAAGTCTAACAGATAAATGGCATGAGATGTGATTTATGAATTCCTAATAAAACATTTACAAAGCCAGAGATGAAATACGTTCTCATGAAAAGATGCGTCTGCATTCAACTTATAAATTGAAATGTGTTATTAATTATGCATTCTCTTTATTATGTTGTTCGCTTATATTCTTGGAATCTGTCGACTTACTCAACTTGTGCACGCAACGATATACTGCATTTAGATGTATATTACATAAGTATTTAAATTTTGTTCATAAAAAAATTGGTATAGATAACGTTAAAATGAAATACCGAAACGGGGGTGATGGAATGTCAGGGTTCTATCATTAATAAATTAACCCTTTTTAGTTTCTAAATCAGTGCACGGGCGTGAACTTTTGTTTCTTACTTGAAGTGTTAACAAACAAGTAGGTGTTAGCATAACAGCTGACGAGTTCAATGCTAAAGAGTTCTTATGAAGGGAGCGTAATCCCGAAAAGAAAACAGACGGAACCCCTCTTCACTTACACCGTAATTCACACCAACAAATCTCAGTTCTAATCAAGTGATGTTGCGAGTCTGTCTCTGCTTTATCGCTATTTTCATGGCAAGTGCTCGTCTGAGCTCCAATCTATCGTCCTTCATGCCAAACTTTCACGAGAGACACTCGTCTAGCTGAAAACAATATCAATAATTTCCCCCATTCCTTATCTGTGCCTAAATCTAAACATAGATTCCATTAACAAAGTTTCTTCCTTAGAACTGCATGCCTGTGGAACTGTCTTCCATTTACCTGCTTTCCAGTTGACTACAATATGGTTGTCTTCAAGTCCAACGTAAACAAATTCTTGATGAGCCGTTCCACTGAAGTTAACAAATTTACCAAATTTCCATTACTAGCGATTACTATATTGTCCAATTGACTACTGTAGACTCTTTAAATTTTTTCCTCGAGTAGCCTTTTGGCCTTGATAAGTGGCGATAACTATGTAAAAAAAAAAAAAAAAATGCTGTCTCCAAGATCTCAAAAACTCAACGCTATGTCTTCCTCCAATTCGTCTCTCTTAAAGCAGCTATTCCTCTCTTATGCAAATGAATGCTACATCTTAAAAAGTTCAGCTACAAACAGTGGGGCCAGGGCAGCTTTGACTGAGATCTAAGCCCTATTAGAAATGATAACGAAGGCGAAGGGGAAAGTGGAAATTAAAAGAAGTGGAAAGAGGAAGGAGAAAAAAAGAAAAAGGAGCAAGGTTAGGAGACAGTTTGGAATATTAGCAGTGGGAGTCAAACAGTGAAGAAGAAGAAGAAGAAGAAGAAGAAGAAGAAGAAGAAGAAGAAGAAGAAGAAGAAATTATACTCCCTCACCAATCAATCTAACAACAATTTAACGTACCAAAAGAAAGATCTGTGAAAAAGTGTCAAAAAAAGAAGTTCGAATAACACATGCTGTTAACAACTTCGTTATACAACTTTTCAAAGAATTCTTTTTTTTTTTTTAAAGAATTCTCCGGGGAGATGCAGGGGAAGAGAAACTGTCGTTTTGAAGTGTGAATAACGACAGCTGTAACCAGTTTGCATTACAAGAAAGCTCCATATTATATCACTAAGAAATTCAAGTGGGGAACTGGCATTACCATCAATAATCATAACGAGATAACATTTTTGTTTCATGTTCATTATACGTAATCGGACAAAAAAAAAACAAAAACAAAAAAAACAACAACAAACAAATAAGTAGAAAGAGAAAGGAGAAAAAGAGGAGACAAGAAAGGGGGGGGAATGCTGGAAAGAGAGTAGGAAATGCACCTTGCTTCTTTTATTTTTTTTTCTTTTAGTCCTTACATTCTATTAGCGATGTCTCTGAAAAAGGGGGGAGAATTGCTGTTTTCTAGGTCAGAATTTATTAATCTAACACTTGTCGTTTACTAGTTTTGAACCTGGAAGTAGTATTGTTTAACTCCCCCGCCCCCCCTTTTACTTGAGCATTACTACTTATCAAGGCCTAGAGGCCACTTTAGGATAATAAGGATTATGTGTTAGGTAGATGGTTAGACAACATGATCAGTAATGGTGGAACTAGGAGGAAGCTTGATTATTTAAGAGGACGATTCAGCAGGAAATTATTTGTATTAGATTTGAAAATGACCATGCTATAGTTAGCTAGAAAGCCGCCCGCGGTATTGTGTTCCACAGATTGAATTAAATAGCTTCATGACTTGTCTGATGAGATTAAAAAAAAAGGCAGTAGGAATAGGTGAAAAGGAAAGAAGCATACTCTTCTATAAATCTTTAAAAAAAACAAAAAAAAACACAAAGTAAACATATTTTTTTTATACTAAGCTATACAGAATATGTTTAATTTATTTATGTATTTATTATACGTCATCTTAAATCATATCTATATTATATATAGTGATGGGACGATTCCAATATTTTTCCAAATTCCCAATTCCGATACAATTACCAACTCCAATTCCGATTCTTTATAAATCTCTAAATATTTTACTATAAAGTTGTTATTTTGTCCAGATTACTGTTAAAAACACATCTTAAATGTGCATGTACTTTCTCAAACATCGAAATACACTTGCGAGGATGTGATCTAGAGATTTTAGTCTTACTCGAAGTTTAAATCAATAAATATTTATTATTCTATTATTACTACAAGCAATGGAAGACGTTTTGTAAAAACAAAATAAAATAGATACTTAAAGGAATCGGTTTTGGCATCGGAAAATACGCTCAAAAGTTCCCGCTTCCAATACTGATTCTGATACCCCAAAAAGCTCCGATTTTTCCGATTCTCTATTCTGATTCCGATTAATCGTCCCAACACTAATTATATATTCATATTAAATAATATCTTATGTATAAGGCATCTTCATTTAAAATTTTATTTTCAATTCAACCTTTTTTTTTTACACTGACATTTAAACTGTAAAAAAGGAAGAGTAGTATTCGTGGGAGGGGACGGGCAGAATATGGTCAATGATGAGCGAATGATATTCATTATTTTTTAAAATTTTTTATAGAAAACGTTACAGACAAGGTGTGACGTCATTTGAGGTAAGGAGCTAGCAAGAACGTAAGATGATTATCACAAAAACAGGAGATGCCTATTAGCCTTAGTATTTTTTTTTACATAGGCATAACCACTTATCAAGGCCAGAAACCACTCGAGAATAAGGGTTAAGAGTGTACAGTAGCAAATTGGAGAATATAGTAATCGTTAGCAATGTTAATTCGGTAAATTTGTTAACTTAAGTGGAACGGCTCACCAAGAACTTGTTTACGTTGGACTTGAAGACAACCATATTGTAGCCAGCTGGAAAGCAGGAAAACGGGAGACAATTCCACAGGCGTGCAGTTCTAAGAAGTGCGTCATGGGTAAGTTGTTGGAATCTGCGTTAAATAGAGAAGTAATCAACCATCTCAGCAAAAATAACCTTAGTGACACAATATGGTTTCCGTTCTGCTAGATCTACAGCAGATGTGCTTACAGTTATATCTCATAGGATTAACGAATCTCTCGACGGAGGCAACCTTTCTAGGGCAATTGCTCTTGACATATCAAAAGCCTTTGATAGGGTATGGCATAAAGGTTTAGTTCACCAGATCTCCAGCTATAGTATAGCTGGAAATGTCTTCTCAATTATTAAATCATTTCTCTCTGATAGGTTCATAAGAGTAATAGTTGATGGGCAGAAATCAGAAGCTAACAGTATTAATGCTGGAGACATCAACACAGTGAACTGAGTGAGATCACTAGATCGGTGAATACAGATTGTTTTCTTCCGTGCACCGCCTACTTACCTTATGTTTTTAACAAGTAATCACTACAACGTCAATATATAGACCAAATTCTATTAGTTCACAAAAGTGCTAATAAATTTGAAAAAAAAACGTATTAATTAATTCTTACCCTGTTATTAAAGATGCATAAAAGAAGCTGAAATAATCACGTGATTTAGGAAAGATATAGAAAACGTAGTATATTAATACCACACCAGTTTCTTGCAGCATAAATCGTAGCCTATGAATCCATAAGCAGTTTAAACCACCTAGATTTATACATCACCATCTAGTCTTAATTAACTGCAATTTCTATGATATTTTTTGCATCATTTGTATATTTTTCAGACTACTGTTTTCATCTTCAGTGCTATTTTCACAACGTTTCGGTCGATGTAACCTTCGATCTTCCCCAAGTCTATCTTGTTGAACTTGGGAATCTCTTTGTCAAACGCGGGAATCTGCACGGAATTTCGAACTGAAACCTCCATTTAATTAACAAGAGTAGCACGTTATGGTTCAATCAGCTAGTACCAAATAGAAATCCTAAGTAATTTACAAATGTAGTCTTAGTATCGCCCTGCACTGACGATTCAACCGTCACTTATAACTGAATATTATCTACTACTTTATCTGTTACGCCATGGGACGTAAATGACATGTTGTGAAAATAACACTCAAGATGAGAACAATAGTCCAAATAATCCAAATAATACGAATTATCAATCCTCATTTGGTTGGTTGGTTGGTTGGTTGGTTATTTTTATTTTACGGCATATCAATCCTTTTTATGTAATTTAATGCCGAATCCAGTGATTTTGAAGGAAAATTTTTTAATAGAATATATATATATATATTTTTCAAGTCAGTTTCTATTTAACCCATAGTTGGGACCCTAACAGGTACTACAACTCCAGGTCAGAGTGAACCTGAGAGCAATGGCAATTAAGGGGTGGCGACACACTCCCCAAAGCCCGCAAGCTGGGGCCCCACCATCGGATATAGGTTAAGGTCATATCCAGAACCCAAAAATTTGGAAACATATTTATTGTAATTGTCACAAATATTAGCCAAGTTGGAAGCAACGATGCGAACATTATTAACTAAATTTCCTTCTCTCCCTCTCTCTCTCTTTCTCACACACACACTCTCTCTCTCTCTCTCTCTCTCTCTCTCTCTCTCTCTCTCTCTCTCTCTCTCTCTCTATTCCCTTTGAAAAATGTACATTTCTTTACGAACACTTTCAAGATTTTCGGAAACAAAAAGTATTTTCTTAAATTTGACATTTTTAATAAAAAGAAACAAAATGTATTTTTTTTAAATTTGACATTTTAAATAAAAAGAAAATAACATTAATCTTTCTTTTTTCTTCGAAATATCTCATTTTAGTTTCAAAATGTACACGTGATTTTCCAGACAGAGATGTAGGTCAAGAAATAAAAATGAAAAATCAATATTTTTTAATTTTAAATGGACTTTTTTCATTATACACAATTCGAGCAGCAAATCAAATTACTTATGTTAAATTCGATAAAAATAGAAAGAAGAGAAAAATTTTAATGACTTTTACGAAAAAAAAAAAAAAGAATGCTTCAATATATATATAAAAAAAAAAGTAATCCGAGATAAATCATTTGTCAAAATTAAATGGAAATATTTTAGCACATAATTCTATGATAAATAACTCTGGAGTTTTTTGTGTGCTTTCGAAATCTATTTTGCTTTCCTTTCATAGCAAAGCAAACATAAATGAAATGAGAAGTCGATTTTGAATTCATAAAATGATTGTTTTGTTTACCCCCATAATAACCGAATTATTTTATTTCAGTTGCGTTGTATAAGTATGGACAAATATATACAGGGCAAGGGACAACGAAAATCAACCAACAAAAATGAACATAGAAAAACGTGCTAGTCTAGAATAATGATGACAGAAGCACTATCATTGCTCTATAATTCCTACCAGTTATCAGATGTGCCAACTGATTGATATCAACAATCTTCGAGTAGCACATGATTTATATCATATATATTTATGTTATGTTATATAGATGCCTATAAGCAATCGTCCAGTACAATATATATTGACCAGCATTGTCCTAGTGCAACAAAATATTATAAACTATAAATTATAAAATATTATAAATTATAATATTATAAAATATAAATTTTACTAGCAATCGTGTAGTGCCATAAGATTTCTACTAACAATCATATAGTTCCACATGGTTTTTACTAGCAATCAACTAGTGCCACAAGATTCCTATTAACGATCATATAGTTCCGCATGAATCTTTCTAGCAATCATTTAGTGCTACAAACATTAGCAGGAATACCCGACGTTTCCAGGGATTGAATGATGATAAACGAATGTTTCACATTCAATATCTTTATTGTCATCAAAATCGGTGAAATCGACAATTTTACAAACAATCGTATTGATTGCATACTTTAGTAGGGCACCCATCCTGATGCATTCGGAGGAAACTTCACAAACCTACCCGAAATGAGTTAGTCCACAATACAGTATAGTGTACAGTAGTGCACTGTAGAGAACCTACTATCAATTTTATGAAATTATTTTTATATATAACGGCTTAAATTAAAGTTTTGTTGAGGACGCACCCCTATTACCAGGAATAATTAACTATTCCATGACGTCACTTCCGTCTATAACATCATTTACGAGAGAGTCGGACACAGACACGCCAAGCGGATGGCCATTCACAACTAGTCCTGCCATGAGCAAAGATATTGTTTAATTACCTTTTTTTAAATGTATTTTTGTTAATACATGTTTATGTAATCGTTACTGTGCCTTTCTCGTCATATATTCAACCATTAACGCCACAACTGGCGACGACGATTTCGAAAATTCAGGAGGAAAAACTGAATTTTAAAATACCCCAGTGTTTCCAGAACACTGCCGTCGAAGAGTTCGAATACCCCTCCCCCCAATAAAAACACTTTGGCGACGAAAAATTCGGCTCTTACACAAGATAATTGGAAACGACTATGAAAAACTTGGGGTTTGTATTACTGTACACATAGATTCGAAAAAGTTGTCAAAAAAAAATATATAACAAATAAATATTATCAAAGTTAAAATAAGTTACTTTTCTACCAAACTGGATACATTTTTGTTTTGTTTTTATTCAATGTAACATGTTTATTCAGCTCGAAAAACATGCAGTGTTTACCGATGTATTGGAAAATTCAAAATGGCGCCCGACACTCTCTTTAACATGGTAAGTTTGGGAAAAGGTGTTATAAATAATAAACTCGACAAAATACTATTAAAAAACACCGAATATATGTCAACTTATGTCACGGTAACATATAATGAGAGAATTTCTAACAGTATTTTGTCTAGTTTATTATTTATAACATCTTTTCCTGAACTTACCGTGTTAAAGAGAGTGTCGGGCGCCATTTTGAATTTTCCAATACATCGGTAAACACTGTATGCTTTTCGAGCTGAATAAGCATGTTACATTGAATAAAAACACGAAAAATATATCCAGTTAGGTAGAAAAGTAACTTATCTTGCCTTTGATAACATTTATTTGTTATATATTTGTTTTTTGACAACTTTTTCGAATCTATGTGTACATCCCTCGGCTAACATCCACATATGTGTACATCCCTCGGCTAACATCCACATATGTGGTGATTTCAACGTCCATAACGTGGAATGGCTGACCCATTCAAATAAGACAGACGATGAGGGAAGGTTTTGTCATGATTTTGCCATTGCTTATGACCTCACTCAGATCGTTCGCGAACCCACCCGTGTCCCCGATACACCCAGTCAATATGCAAGCCTCTTAGACCTTTTTCTATCAACTTCCCCTGAGCTATGTTCATGTTCCGTTCATTCTCCTCTAGGATCCTCCGACCACTCCGTCGTATCAGTTAAGATAAAAACGAAATGTAAGAAGCCCCCAGACGTACCCCTCCACTGTACTGTATACCGATACTCTATGGCTGACTGGGATAGCTTCCGTACATTCATATCTGATTTACCTCTGCACTCCATGTTTAAAAAGGATGTGTCCTCTATAGTATCAGATCTGACCGAATGGTTAATTGTAGGCATAGACCAATTCATACCATCCAAAAAATTTCAACAAAAACCTAACAGCCAGCCATGGTTCTCCCCAGAATGTGCTGCTGCTATCGCGCACAGAAATCACTTTTTCCATAGCTACCAACGTAATAGATGCACTGAAACTAAAGCTGCTTTCAGGTCTGCCAGCAACCACTGTAAAAGAGTAATAAAAAATGCAAGAGAGCTATATGCCCAGTCTGTTAAATCCAAAGTAGCTGATCAGCGGCTTGGATCCCACCAGTTTTGGCAAATAACAAATAGGATCCTGAACAGAAGTGTGTGTTCTATACCAACCATTATCAATGGACCAGAGGTCATCTCGTTAGCGTCAAACAAGGCCAAACTATTTGCAAAGAACTTTGCAGCTAATTCTACCCTATTCGACGAAGGCCATCAACTCCCCATATTTCCTCCTATAACACAGAACAAGCTGGGTAGCATACAAATATCCGTGCATGAGGTCGCCAAGCTAATAAAGAACCTAGATTCCAGTAAAGCAACTGGCCCTGATGGCATCCCAATTATAGTGTTAAAAAAGCTTCAAACAGAACTTGCTCCCATACTTACGAAACTATTTAAGCGCTGCCTTAAGGAGAAGTGCTTTCCGACTCCCTGGAAGACCTCTTCAGTTTGCCCTATATTTAAGAATTCAGGTGATAAGTCATCTCCCTCTCAATACAGACCTATAAGTCTCCTGTGTGTTATGAGTAAGTTGCTGGAATCCATATTAAATAGAGAAATAGTCAACCACCTCAGCAGGAATAACCTTCTTAGTGACACACAATATGGTTTCCACTCTGCAAGATCTACCGCAGATGTGCTGACAGTTATATCCCACAGGATAAGTGAATCTCTTGACAAAGGCTTTCTTTCTAGGGCAATTGCTCTTGACATATCAAAGGCCTTTGACAAGGTATGGCATAAGGGTCTACTTCACAAGATTTCCAGCTATGGTATAACTGGAAATATTTTCTCAATCATTAAATCATTTCTCTCCGATAGGCTCATAAGAGTAGTGGTCGATGGACAAAAATCGGAGGCCTGCAATATAAATGCTGGAGTCCCCCAGGGGTCAATCCTGGGCCCAACTCTCTTCCTGATCTACATCAATGACCTCCCTAAACACATACTTAAATCATTCGTTGACATCTATGCTGATGACACAACCATCTACGGCAACACATCAAAAGCTGTAAATGACAAAGTTCTCTCTGATTCTCTCTCCTCTGATCTCGAGCGCGTGGTTCAGTGGGGGAAAATGTGGCTGGTTACCTTTAATGCATCCAAAACCAAACCAAACTCCTATCCTTACATCATCAACGCTCTGATCCCCATCTGGCATCAATTGTGATGGATGGCTCTCGTCTGGGTGAGGCTCCGTGTTTTGACAAGCTTCTGGGTTTGACCTTTACTCCTGATCTGAAATGGAACATGTACATCAAGTCTGTTGCCAAGGTCGCTGGAAAGATGGTGGGATCCTTCTATCGCTCCAGAAGATATCTCACTACTGATGCAATTCTCTATCTATATAAAAGCCAAGTACGTCCAAGGATGGAATACTGTTGCCATATCTGGGCAGGAGCTGCTAAAAACAGCCTATCCTGCCTTGACAGAGTACAAAATAGACTTCGTGGCTTAGTGGGGGATGCCTTTTTCTCTACCCTGCAACCTCTCTCCCACAGAAGAGACGTTGCGAGCCTGTCCTTGTTTTATCGTTATTTCCATGGCAGATGCTCGTCGGAACTCCAATCTCTGGTCCCCCCCTCTCCAATCTTTCACGAGAAACACCCGTCTCGCTGAATCCACTGTGAAAAATTTCCCCCACTCTATATCTGTGCCTAAATCAAAACGCGGATTCCATGAACAAAGCTTCTTTCTTAGAACTGCACGCCTGTGGAACTCTGTTCCGTCTGCCTGCTTCCCTCCGGACTACAATCTGGATGTCTTCAAGTCCAATGTTAACAAATTCCTAATGAACCGCCCCCTTAAGTAAACACTTCAGCAAATCTCCTCACTAACTTAATGTACTTGCAATAACCCTTATCCCTGAGTGGCTTCCGGGCCTTGATAAGTGGTGATCACTGTGTAAAAAAAAAAAAAGAAAAAAAAAAAAAGTAATACAAACCCAAAACTTGTTACACGAGGACTTTTGGAAAAAAAAAAAAAAGAAAAAAATGCTCGTCAATAAATACGAAAACGATGAATGAATTCGTAAGTAAAACCCTTCTTGTCTCTTTACGAAAATAAAACTGTAAGTCAGAAGTTTGGTAATGCTTTTTTTATTCCATAAAAGTTGGAAAAAAAAAGGTAATTTTTGTTTAAAGAAAAAACACGACGTCATTATAAACAGTCATAATTATATTTGTTACGCTATGCGGTTAAAAACAAGAAACATTTAATCTGAATTCGATATTGAATTTTCCCGTATGCAAATGAGCCTTTCAGCTTGAAAGAAAAAACGAAACTGTCATTGTTAAACGCGTTGGCCAAATTGGGCACGTGTTTGCCAGTGACTTGGTTGAAAAAATTTAAATAGAATTAACTCTGAGATATTTAAATTGGGAATATTTTTTTTACTTCTAACCTTCGATGGAAAACAGTTTTATGAACTGAGAGAACTGAATTATTTAATATTTTTTGTTGTGTCTCGAGTTGTGAATACTTTTCTTTGCTTTTCCTGACTGTGATTGGAAGTGAATATTTTTATTTATTGAAACGTTGACATTATTTTTTTTTGTTAGCAGACAAGAATACCAATTGTTTTGCAGTACATTTTAGGAAAAAATTATCCCCCACCGTTTACACACACACACACACACACACACACACACACACACACACACACACACACACACACACACACACACACACACACATAAATAAATAACACGTTTTTTTTTGCTTTCGAGATTTTTCTTTGCCCAGTTTCAGAAAAATAAATTTGTCGTCCGCCTGGAAAGAATATGGAAGAGTTTAAGGCCATAATTACGCAATTACTAAAAGCTCAGATGGATCATCAACATATGTTGGAGAAGAAATTGCTACTTTAACAGAAGAGACACGAGGAATTATTTTTAAAAGTGTTGAATAAGACGGAACACAGTAATGACAGTGCCGCATTTTCCCAAAGCATCATATGGAATTCCATCGATACATTTAACTACTTACCTGAGCAGGATATGACGTTTGATGCTTTTTATAGGAGGTACAAGGATTTATTTACTGTTGACTGCTAAGAGTGGAACAATGCCAAAAAAGTCCACCTACTTCTACGGACGCTAGGAATCGCAGAACACAGTTATTTTGTTGACTAAAAATTGATATTGGTAAAAACCCAGGAAGACGAGCGAGCAGGAATTCTCTGAAGCAGTCAAGCTCGAACGAGACGTTTTTTTACAAGGTATGGAAGTGTTTCAACCTGGCAAAATACAACAACGAAGACTATCTCATCTTCGTGTCCATTGTTAACAAAGACTGTGATGATTTTCGACTAGCTGAATTATCAGCGGACGATTTCGAATGTTTGACTTTTGCACAAGTCTCAGAAAAAAAAGAAGGCAGAGATAAGACGAGTCCTATCTAAACTCAAAAATGAACAAAGGCTCACTCTCCAGAACTTGAGCCAGGATTGCCAACGTGTAGTTAGTGTAAAGAACGACTCACAAAGCATCGAGGAATGTGTCATACATATGAAGGACTAGTTTCAGACCAACGGATTACTCTCATCGGGGGGGGGGGAACAAACGAGAAGAAAAACCAAGTACAACCAAAATTTAGCCATCCAATTTCCAAACCGAATTTGCTTACAAGACCGTACAACCGTTGTGGTGGACGACATTGGTCCAATAGATTTTTTACAAAAACAAAATATTCAGGAAAGGCCACAAAGCGGTGCATTACAAAAAGAACAAGAACCACAGGGTTCAACAAACAAGATTTGACAAGGAAGTCAAGAGAAACCGGCGGAAATACGTCACTGTCAACATCCTCACTAAGATAGTGGAGTTGCAGTAGGACTCTCATTCAGGCCTGTCCATTATCAACCTACAAACATGGAAAAGATTGAAGAAACCAACCATGCGTAAGACTAATAAGTCAGCTCGAGCAGTCACAGGCGATAAAGTAAAATTTGAGGTAAAACTAACACTACCTGTGACGTTAAATGGCACTACCAAAAAAGTGAAAATTTATGTGCATAAGACATCTGAAAATCTTTTCGGAACAGATTGGATGGAGCGATTTGAATTGTGAGACCAACCTATGAACAAATTCTGCAATAAAGTAGAAGACTCGTCTAAAGGGGTACAACAACTGAAGGACGAGTTAAAGAAAAAATTTCCAGAAATTTTCTTAGCGGGTCTCGGAAGATGTACCAAGGCTATAGCCAGTTTCGAACTGAAGGAAAACGCTCTACCTGTTTTCAAGAAGAAACGAAACCTCCTATTTGTAGCAACTGAGAAAATCGATAAGGAACTGGATTGGCTACAAAAGGCCAGAATACTATCGGAAATCAGCACCAGTGATTGGGCAGCCCCAACTGTATATGTGACCCGAAAGACAAATCAGATTTGTGTATGCGCGGATTTCCCAACGGATCTGTTTCTCACACACTATGATCCAAACCTGAAAATAATAGTAGCGAGTGACGCAAGCTCATATGGTATTAAAGCTTGTATACTTTATATAATGCCCGACGGTACGATAAAAACTAATTAATATGTCGCGCAGAGGACACCGGTGATACACCACTGTTGGAGGAAGAATCGATCGACAGTGTTTCGATGCATTTGATTTCAAACCTCCCCAAACAGCACCTAAACTAAGACTGTCGGTTTGCCAAAGAAAGGTCACCGATTCAATAATGATCGATCCTAAACGTAAGAAGTATTAACAGCTTTTACGAACAAAAAGCTTGGGAGAGGATTTTGGGGACGCAACCCTATTACTAGGAATAATAAACTATTCCATGACGTCACTTCCGTCCATGACGCCACTTCCGGGTACGAGAGACACTCAGACACGCGAAGCTGATGGTCGTTCACAACTAGTCCTGCCATGATATTGTTAAATTACCTCTTTTATGTATTTCTGTTAATATATATGTATTTAATTGTCACTGTTTCTTTCTCGTCATTTATTCAACCACTAATATCACAAAAAAAAAATGTTTCAAATGCAAAAGTCAGGTATCATGCTCAGCTGTACTCTAAACATTTGGACCACGCACCCCTGTCATATCAAAGAACCTACTGTTGATTTTTACATGCATGGCCTTACTACTCGTGCGATGATAATGGTTTGAATTTAAGTTTAAAATAAAAAAAGTCAAGTATCATGGTGCAGTTGTGCTTTAAACAGAAACATTCATTTCGAACCCACCTCTGTTATATCAAAATAACTTACTGTTGATTTTATATGTTAAGCCTTTCGGCTTGTGTGGTTATAAAACTTCTCAAATGCAATTGTGATGTTAGGCTGTTTAAGGTGTTAACTTTGGTCAAAATTACCTGTTCCTCCTTTGATTGAATTATTTTGATTATTGATTATCGATAATAATCGAAGACTGCCAGGCACATAAAGTATCTTCGTGTGAAATTTCATAAAAATCTCCCCAGCGACTTTCGACTTCATAAGAAACACACACACACACACACACACACACACACACACACACACACACACACACACACACACACACACACAGAAAAAGTTCATTTTATATAATAGTAGATAGGTAGATAGATAGATAGATAGATAGATACAAAGTCTCGATTGTTGTAAGCACTACCTGGGCCATAATTCGATCCACACTCTTTTTTTCTAATTTATTAAACAAAACTAAGATTCTAAATACTTCGTGTTGCTCAAGACCAACACACTTGAATACTAATTGTTTTATTATTATATATTTTGATCTGCTTATAAATACACATTCATTTTCCAATAAACTCACTTTTTAAAAAGAATTAATGTTTTATTTTATTCAATTATACTGCTTAGATATCGATCTGTCACATTTTAAATGATTTTCTAAAAACATTATTTGAGCAAATATCCTTCGCAAACAAGCACATCTTATCTCAAGTAAGTTTTTTTTATATGGAAGACTAAAAAATGTCAAATTAATTTTACGAGAACATGTATTTTCAAATTGGCTCTGTTTGTCTAGTAAATGCCGAGAACTATTTAGATTTACTTCTAATAAAAACATAAATATTTCATTTTAACAAAGTTAATTTAATCAAAACATAAATATTTATATTTCTGAATTTTTGAGGTGAGGATTGAACTACTTCCTCATCTTGAGTGTTATTTCCACAATATTTTGACTGATGTAGCTTCCGATCTTGTTCAGGTGTCGTTTGTCAAACTCGGAAATTTTCTTGTTAAGCTCATAATTTCTAATGGAACTCTGATGTTTCTTCTTGAACTCGGGAATCTTTCTGTCGAACTCAGTAATCTACATGTAACTTTGAATGTTGGTTGGTGGGTTTTACGTCATATCAACCCTTTTCAGGTTATTTAATGCCGAATCCAAAGATTGTGAAGAAAATTTTTTAATAGAGTACATTTGTTGTTTTCAAGTCGGTTTCTATTTAACCCATAGTTGGGACCCTAACAGGTACTACCACTCCGGGGCAGAATGGACCTGGAAGCAATGGCAATTAACGGGTGGCTCCACACCCTCCAAAGCCCGCAAGCTGAGGCCTCACCACTGGATATAGTTTAAAGTCATATCCAGGACCTGTAACTTTGACAGATACCTTTGAATACTAGAATTGTCTACAAAACAACATTCTTACATCATTCGTAGACGTTTATGCTGACGACACTATCATCTATGGAAGCACATCAAAGACCATAAACGACCAAGTTCTCGCCGATTCTCTCTCCTCTGATCTTGAGCACATGGTACAATGGCGAAAGAGGTGGCTGGTTGTTTTTAATGCCTCTAAAACAAAGCTTCTATCTTTACATCATCAACGCTCTGATCCCCACCTGGCATCAACTAAAATGAATGGCTCTTGTCTTGAGGAGGCTTCATGTTTTGACAAGTTTCTGAGCTTGACCTTTACTCCCAATCTGAAATGGAACTTATATATCAAGTCCATTGCCAAGGTCTCTGGAAAAATGGTGGGATCCTTCTACCGCTCTAGTAGATATCTCCCTCCTGATGCAGTTTTCTACCTATATAAAAGCCAGGTATGGCCAACGATGGAGTACTGTTGCCACATCTGGGCAGGAGCTGCTAGAAGCAGCTTATCCTGTCTTGACAGAGTTCAAAATAGACTTCGTAGCTTAGTGAGGGATGCTCTTTTCTCTTCCCTGCAACCTCTTTCCAACAGAAGAGATGTTGCCAGCCTTTCTCTGCTTTACCGTAATTTTCATGGCAAGTGCTCATCTGAGTTTTAATCTATGCCTCCCCCACCAAACTTTAACGAAAAACACTCGTCTAGCCAAAACCGCTATCAATAATTTCCCACACTCTTTATCTGTGCCTAAACCTAAATGCAGATTCCATGAACAAAGCTTCTTTCTTAGAACTGCACGCCTGTAGAACACTCTTCCGATTGTCTGCTTTCTAGCTGACTACAATCTGATTGTCTTCAAGTTCAATGTAAACAAGTTCTCCATGAACCGTTCCTCTAAGTAATCCAATTTACAAAATTCACACCACTTATGTTTACTACGCTATAATCACAATGACTAATGTATACCCATTAACCCTTATCCTCGAATGGCCTCCTGGCCTTGATAAGTGGTGATTCCTGTATAAAAAAAAACAAAAAACAAAAAAGGACTCGTGACATAACAGATAAAGCACTGGTTGAAATTCACTTCTGGATGGTGCAAGTTCACTTCTCGATGCTAGCGATACTCAGAGGACAATTGCGAATTACTTAGGATTTCTACCCAGTCATGAAATGAGAGAATGTTAACCCTGTACGTTAAATAATGGATTCCATTCAAAATTTTGTTCGGATTCCCGAGTACAACAGAAAGATTTCCGAGTTCAAGAAGAGACACATAAAGAAGGTCGGAGGTTACATCAACCAAACATTGTGAAAATAATACTTAAGATGAGAACAGTAGTTCGAAAAATCCAAATAATATAAATTATCAATTTCACACCAATTATTTTATAAGGTTTGATTGTTACTTGTTATTCCAATATATTGGTGCAGAATTATTTTTTATAAGCAGGGAGACCTGAAGCTGCCCAGGATTTAATGAGTATCAACAAATGTTCCACATTTTGAATACTTTTATTGTCATTGAAATCGGTGAAATCGATTTATTTTTCAAATAAATCGATTGATTGCATGCCCTACCTGGGGACGTACCAAGGTAGACTGGGAGAAAGCTTCATACGCCTATCTACAGTGACTTAATCCACAATGCATTGTAATTTAAATTGCACTGTAGAAAACCTTCTTGTGATTTTATAAAATTATTTTTATATGATGACTTGAATGGAAGTTTAGATTCGAAAGTCAAGTATCATGGTTCAATTGTGCTCTAAACAGAAACATTCATTTCGAACACGCCCCTGTATTACAGGGTTACTCCCCCCCCCCAAAAAAAACGGGTCCCAACTCTAATTAGGCCCCGTTTCTTAGTGTTTTGTCCGAATGAAATGAAACTTTGGTAATAACTAGTTTATTATATTCAAAACATAACCTCAAAACACTAGGGTCTTTGGCCTTTTTTTCTCCGCTGATTGTAAAATTCTCAGAAAAACAATTGAATGTCCTGTTTTTTTGGGGTCACCCTGTATCAAACCATCTACTGTTGATTTTATATGCTGGACCTTTCTGCTTGTGCCATGATAAAACTTCTCAAATGCACTTGTAATATTAGCCTGTAGAAGGGTATTAATTTTGATCAAAATTGGACTGTTCCTTCTTTAATCAGATTTTTTCGATTATCGATTTTTAATACTTATCAGAGACATACCGATACAAAATCTATAAAAAACAAATCACCCGCAGACACATATACCTTTGTACGAAATTTCAAAAACATTGGTTCCATCGTGTCGGAGCCCATGAAGAACAAACTCACGCACATAGAGACATACACACCAAGACAGTGCCTTTTATATATAAGTAGAGATCTATAGCAATTGATTTCCGACTGTTGTTCTACGCAAGTTAAATCTTACTGTAAAAGCCAAAATAACTAATCGAGGTAAACCGTACCAAAAAACAATGTAAGTAAAATCTTATTTAATACTAGCGGTGGTTCCCAGCGTTACCTGGGTGTTAGTAGGTGTTCAAAAAAAAATAAATAAATAAAAGGCTGGAACCTTACCGTGAACTCGATCAAAATAAAGATAGAGACGCACGCGCCTATTTTGCCTTTAATATAATAGAAAACAGATACTCAAGTAAAGTTTTTAAAAAATATGCAAGATATATTTTACTACATAAACAAACTCATCCACTTCACTTCTCTCTCTCTCTCTCTCTCTCTCTCTCTCTCTCTCTCTTTCTTCCTTCCTTCCTTCCTTTACCTCTCTCTTTCTCTCTTCTCTAAATAAAGCTTCTATGTGTCTTTAGAGTAATTCTTATCTTATCCCAAAAATATTAAGGGAAAGGGAATAGTTTTTTTTGTGTATTAAAGTGAAAGAAATTATTTCCTTTATTTTTTTTAACAGTTGTTAAGATTAAATCCTCTATCCTTGCTCATGAAATTAAATATGCATACATGATTATTCTTTCTTTTCTTTATTATTATTAGTTATTGTTAAGATTAAGTCATCATTCTTTGCTTATACATTAATTATGCATATGTGATTATTCTTTCTTCTTTATTATAATTAGTTATTATTAAGATTAAGCCCCCAGTTTTTAATTCATAAATTAAATATGCATACGTTACAATTCTTTCCATTCTTTATTATTATTAGTTATTATTAAAATTAAGCCCCCACTCTTTGTTTATATATTAAATATGTATACTTGATAATTATTTCCTTTATTATTATGATTAAAGATCTGTTATTATTAAGATTAAATCCACCTTCATTCTTGGCTCATAAAAATAAACTTGCATACACGATTATTTATGCGAGCTGAACGCACACACTTTAACTTCTATTATATCAAGGGGAAATTTATGCAAAAATAACTCATAAAAAAAGAAAGATATATTTTTTCGGATAAACATAGTATATAGAACAGATTATAATATTGAATGATCAAAACTAAATTGATCGATAGCTATATCGGCTCTGGGAAACACTTAATACCACATAAAGAGGTGGTTGCATGATAAGATGTTTATAGGGAAGCAAATTTGTATAAATCTCCAATTGTCCTTCTCCTGGTCTGGCATCGTTTACAGCCAATGGAAAGGAGAAGTCAAAGATTCAAACACTCAATGCAATTCTTACCGTAATTTATTGTTTATTGACTTAGTTGATTCTGTTTGGTTGTCATTGGACATTTTAGAATCAAATACTTACAGGGGGAGCCACGTTCAGATTATTAACATTCCTAATGGAAATGTGCTATACACAGATTAAACTACAGAAACTGCTGCTACCAGATCAGGCTGTCTGAAGATATGGACTTTCTTACCTAAAATGCACCAAAAATTGATGTTATTGTTTATTTTTCTTTTTGCTTTGCAGACCTCAGTCATGTTATGCAAAGTCAGAAACAAGGGATCAATTTTTCTTTGCAAAACAACCAAACCAAACCAAATACCATGAATAAATATTTAAAGATATAAAGAACTTGAAGCATAAAAACGTTTTTCCACAATTACTGGATCTGGCAAACTGAAAAGCGTGGATATGCCGTAAAACAAAACAAAATAAATCACCAAGAATAAATATTGGAAAACATAAAGAACTTTAGGCATAAAACTTTTTTCCAAAATTACTGGATTCAACATTAAATAACTTGAAAATAGTTGATCTGCAAAAAATTCTACGATGGTCGAAAATTCCTCAGAGCGGGGGGGAGGGGGGGGCTAATGAAAATTGAAATTAGAGCCTTTTATTTAGGTAGCAGATCCCGGGGGGTGGGGATCAGAAAGAGACACGGCTTGGTAGTTGATGTGAAATACATTTTCTTTGTAAAGGAAAAAAAATAAATTCAGGAACATTAAACAATATTGCTGTAAAGATGACTATTTTGAAGAATCTAGCTATGTTTAGGCTAGAGGTGTGACTTTGGAGGTCAAGGTCGAAAATCACTGGTTTGTGGGAATCATCGATGATAACTTTGTTCTGTGGAAAGTTACCTAATTGGTGTGTATGGGCGAGGTGACTAATTATCCAATCAGAGTGGACCAGAGTATGACAGTTTGGACGCCTATTGGTTGGACAGAACCCTTAGACTAGCCAGACCCTACCAACCCCTTCCTTTATAAGGGGCTGCAGAGCAAACAAAAATCAGTTTGAGTTGAACTCAAAATTTTAGAATCAGTTTGAACTTAGGAGAAGATACTGTCCACCGCCCCACCCCGCGTGAAAGCAATCAATTGTTAAAAAACAAAGCAAAGGCTCTGATAATCGATATTTTTATTTTTTTATTCTTCTGTGAAAAACCGTACATAATTATTTTTATTTTCTCTTCTAGGGAATAATTAATCTTTATATGAAAACTACAACCAGAGTCAGCGTCGATTTATTATTATTTGTACTTGGAAGTCAACTTCAAGAAAAACAACCAGATTGAGTGATCTTTTTTCAGTGGACGACCAAAAGAGAGAAGATCGTAAACTACCATATCCAAGACTCAGACTGCAGCGTCAGATCAACCCTGTCTTCACGAAAGCAACTGAGACTGCATCGTTGGACTTTTGTGGATGTTCAAAACGAATCACCTAGGACTACACTTGTAACTGTGTGGACACAGCGGTCTTCCTCATTAACTGGGGTGAGGGGGTCAGCTCTTTGCACAACGTTATACCAAAAATCAAAACAGTCAAACCAAAATTTATGGAAATCTTATGTTTTCAGTAGAATATCATCTATATTGACATTGATCATATAGTTTGCTTCAAATGAGACAAATATAAGCACGTATGCATAACGTATACCAAAATACTAAGTAATCCTTCATACTAAAATCTAAATAAAAGAACAGCAATGGGAGGTAAGGCAATACTTTTTTCATCATCAAATTATGTTTAATATCTGTTTTCCATACTGTCATACGTTTGGGTGTTTTTTAAAAATGAACTGAAAAACTGATCTATCTCTGGCCATGTCTTTATACATCTTCCTTCCTCTCAATTTTTTTCTCGCCACTTCCTCTCATGTTTTCCTTGATCTTGCTACTTCAACTTTTATGTATGTACTAACCCTAGCAACCACGTCCATTCTGTCAATGTGATCAAACCAACGGAGTCTGCTCTTCTATATACACCTTCCTATACTGTCCAAATTTTATCTGCCCTTAAAATCATCACATCTAAGCCTGTTGTATCATTCTCAGACTATTTCTCACCAGGAAACACATGTCCTTACTCATTTTCGGATTCAGAAAGTTCAAAATAATAAAAATATCAGTTCCGCATAAATTGTTTTATTTTTTGTTATTATAACCCAAAGAGCTCAACGGACAATGTGTGAGAGGACTATTTAGAAGGAGAGAAAGAATGCAACACAATTATACAGAATTGCAGAATCATATTTTGAAAAAAACCCAAAAAAAACAAACAAACAAAAATGGCGAGGACAATGAATATTATAGTTCATATGTGATGTTTTCTGATTCATAATAATAATAATAATAATAACTAACAAAAAGATCCGACGTTGCCCGGGATTATATGATGATTAACGACTGTTTCTTATTCCCATATTTTTCTTGTTATTAAAATCGATGAAATCACCTATTTTTCAAACAAATCGATTGATTGGCTGCTCTAGTGCTTTTCCACAGTGACATAGTCCACAATACATTGAGGCCTACATTGCACTGTAGAGAATCTATTGTTGGGCCTACTGTATATATAACAGCTTGAATTATAGTTTAAAATTAAAAAATCAAGTATCCTGTTCAATTGCGCTCTAAGCAGAGGCATTAATTTTAAATGCATCCCTGTCATATCAAAAAGCTTTCTGTTGAATCCATATACCTGCCCTTTCTGCTTGGGTGGTAATAAAACTTTCAAATGCACTTGTGATATTAGACTATATAAGTTGTTAACCTTGGTCAAATTGATTCTTTCATCGGATTTTTTCGCTTATCGATTTTTATTAAAGACATTCTGAAACAAAACCTAAGTACACTGCCAGATACATAACGGACATTTGTATAAAAATTCATAAAAATAGACCCAGCTGTTTCAGAGTTCATAGGGAAGGAAATCATCGTCTGATGTATAGGAACTTTATTACATTGTCAATAAAGGTTACTGAAAGAGGAATAATTCTACTTATTGTATTGTTTGCTCCTCTTCATCAGGTAGAACTTTTTTTATCTGGATAGGTTTGTCTTACCATTGAAAATTTATTTTTCAGCTTAATTTTATTACGTATACACACACACACACACACACACACACACACACACACACACACACACACACATATATATATATATATATATATATATATATATATATATATGAAGAGCAAATAGTTATTAAAACATGTTAAAAACACTTTGAAAAAGAGTTGAAAACTGGTTGAGATTTCTTTATAAATATTAATTCTTTAATATTTATAATATACTTATGTTTTACCATCTTGGATCATTTTGGTAAATTTAATTGTAATTTTTATTATTTTATATATATATATATATATATATATATATATATATATATATATATATATATATATATATATATATATATATATATAACCCTGTCCATCGCTTTATTGTAGGTCAATATTTTTTAAATTTTGAAATTGCTATCAAACACAGAAGTGAAATTTGGTGCACTGGGAGAGCATAAGAGGGTGAAAAGTTGTCAGTATTAACATACAACATGTCAACTCTCAATATTTTGTGTGACCGCCATCATTATCCAAAAGTGCCAAAAATATAACTCTCCAATATCTGCAGCATTTATGCAGCCCCAGACCATGACATTCCCACCACCATGCTTGACGGTAGGCATGATACACTTATCTTTGTACTCCTCAAATTTGTGTGGATGGCTGTCACCCCCCGAGGAAGCCTCTTCTAAAGGCAATACACAAGAAAGCCCTCAAACAGTTTGCTGAAGACATGTCAACAAAGCCCATAGATTACTAAAACCATGTCCTATGGTCTGATGAAACGAAATTTAATTTGTTTGGTTCTGATGGCCTTAAGTATGTGTGATAGTGATCCAGTGCGGAGTACAAAGATAAGTGTGTCATGCCTATTGTCTAGCATGGTGGTGGGAATGTCATGGTCTGGGGCTGCATGCTGCAGGTATTGGAGAGTTACATTTCATGGACGGAAACATGAACTACAACATGTACTGTCAAATACATGGGTTGCAGAGCAGTGTTCAAGCATGATAATGACCCAAAACACACATTCTAGACAACCACTGCTTTACTGAAGAGGCTGAGAGTAACGGTGATGGACTGGCCAAGCATGTCTCCAGACTTGAACCCAATAGAATATCCTTGGTGCATCTGTAAGCAAAACGTGGAGGTGTGCAAAATCTCAAATATTAGCTCCTCAAAGTCGTAACTGAAGAGTGGAAGAGAATTCCAGTGGCTACATGTAAAGCTTTGGTAAACTCCATGGCCAGGAGAAAAAAGGCAGTTTTGAATAATGATGGTGACCACACAAAATATTGAAAGTTGACAAGTTGTATGTTAATATTGACAACTTTTCGTAAGGGATTACTCACTTTTGCCAGGGATTTAAATTTTAATGGCTATATTTTGAGGGGGAAATAAATTAACTCTATTATATATGCTGCAGACAGACTACTTTTCATTGTGTAAAAAAATCATTTTTTCAGTGTTGTCCCATGTGGAGAGATACTTAAATATTTGAGGAAATGTGAGGAGTGTACTCACTTTTGTGATACGCTGTATATATGTGTATGTGTGTGTGTGTGTGTTTTGTGTGTGTTTTGTGTGTCTGTGCGTTTGAGTGAGTATATGCATGTATATGTTAGTGTTATATGTTTATTCTGAATTATGATGTGTATTTCTTTGTTCGATATCCGGACAAGATTTATTAAAAATCTATATAAACTTCGGATAAAGTATTGGAACAGGAAACTGCTGGTAATAATAAAAGCTAAAAACTCTTAAAATAAATGCCTCTCGGTACTAGCCTCCTTTCCCGCTCTTAAAAAAAAATATGGCGTTAGTGGTCAGTCAGCAAACACTGTGTCTAGTAAATGTCTGGGTTGTGATTTGTGATTGTCTGCCAGCGAAAATGACAACTTATACAGACTAAACGATCAAGACCCACAGAGAAGAAGAAAAATTATGAGATGCCCGCTGAAAGAAAGAGAAGAGATGAATGATGGGAAAAGGCCCATTGACCTACCCCAATCAAAAGCGAATACTACAAAAACAACAAAAAAATTAAAACAACAACTAATAATAATAATAATAATAATAATAATAATAATAATAATAATAATAATTACTATATTATATTTCTCTTAATTTGTGTGTCTGCCCGCCCTACATTATCTCAGAAACTACTGGGCAAATCTGACTGAAATTTTATATCAACCTTTGTTGTAAGTTGTGGATAAAGGAACACCAGTCGCTGGTCTGTATAATAAGTCCTAGTAAGGAAATAATAATAATAATAATAATAATAATAATAATAATAATAATAATAATAATAATAATAAGCCCCACCCCCACAAAAAGAGTGAAACCAAATAATCAAGTAGAGTCAAGGAGGAAGAAAAGACCGAGGAACTGACCAGGCCTCTGCCAGATAAGTATGAAGAGAACAGGGACTTTGGGGAGGCTTATTGCCACTCAAATTCCAGTGAAGACTAATAGCCGCTGCCAACGAGAAATCAATGGCAAGCAGCTGGTGCGATAATGCAAATTTATTTGCAAATATTATTGAAAGAGGTGGAGATTACTGGAAACCTGGAAAGACTTGTTTTTACTCAGCGTCCAGGGAACACCACAGGCTGTTGTCGAGGAGAGATCTTTGACGACCTGTGTGAAAGCTCCTTGTGAGCTAATAATAATAATAAGTGAAAATACAAGAAGTCTTATAAAGGGAACAGAAACTGCAAAAGTTCTTATAAAGTGTGCCCTCTTCCTAAGAAATAAATAAAATAGTTTAAAGTGCCAAAAATGATTGACGGACTGAAGGGGAGACCTCCCTTGGTTAAGTGCAAATAAAGCTGGGAACTTGGAGTGGTTTATTGCCACTCAAATTCCAGTAAAAACCAATGGTTATTGCCAGCAGGAAATCAATGGTAAGTGGCTGTTGCGATAACACAATTTTTTTTTTTTTTTCAAAAGTTATTAAAAAAAGGTTCAGGTTTGAGAAGACTTGTTGTCATCTAAACTCTAGAGAACACTCCCGGTCATTATCAGTGAGGAATTTTTGATGATGCCATTTGTGATAAGTCCTAGTGAGTACAAATAATAATACTAATAATAATAATCTCAACAATAATGAAAACAGCTGAAATATTAAGAAAAACCCTTGAATGTGGAAACTAACACACAAGAGCAACACATGAAACACTACTGAAGTCGCATATCTATAAGTTCTCTAACCCCAAGCCTCGCATTGCCACATCACTGCCCCCCCCAAAAAAAAAACAAAGCCCGAGGAACTGACCAGGTCTCTGCCGAATAAGTGCAAAGAGAACAGGGACATTGGAGAGGCACTCAAATAATGGCAAGCAGCTGTTGCGATAATGCAAATTTATTTGCAAATGTTATCGAAAGAGGTGGAGAGCACTGGAAACCTGGGGAAGCTTGTTGCCACTCAGCTTTCAGGAACACCACAGGCTGTTTTCAAGGAGAAATCTTTGATGACCTGTGTGAAAGCTCCGTGTAAGCCAATAATAATAATAATAATAATAATAATAATAATAATAATAATAATAATAATAATAATAATAATATGATATTTGGGAGGCACTCCAAGTTTCCGGTATTATTTGCACCTACCCAGTGGAGGTCTCCCCTTCAGTCTTTCAATCCTTTTTGACACTTATCCTCACTAGCTTTGGTGTAAGAGCCCACTTTTGACAAAAAAAAACAAGCTGTGTAAAACACTAGAATACTGTGAAGTTAATGAAATAATAATAATAATAATAATAATAATAATAATAATAATTATAATAATAATAATAATAATAATAATAATAATTATAATAATAATAATAATAATAATAATAATACCCCGCTCAAATAGCATACAGGAACTCACACACATATTGTTCCACACAAAATGTCTCTGAAAGATGCACAAGGACTGAAAGACCAACAAGAGAGAGCACCAGCCACACCTCCACGGAAGAGTTTAGAGTACACTGGAACCTTGCAAAGCTTTATAGCCATTCAATTTCTAAAACCCAACAGTTGGTGCCAGCAAAAAACCAATGCGATAGCACAAAATATCCCGCAACAATTATGGAAAGAGGTGAAGAAGCGAGCTAGACATCAGAATAGACTCGTGATCACTAAAACTTTAGGGAACACAACTGGTTGTTGCCAATGAACAATTACTGATAACGACTTTTGAGGAACATTTTAGTAAATTCATCTTAATGGATCATTTTCTTTGTTTACTAAACTGTTTCTTTTTCCATGTATTATTTTAGATAGTTCTTTTAGATAGTTCTTGTTAGATAGAATCATGGGAAAAGCAATACAAAAATTTAATAAAACATCTTAGTTTTTGATGAGTTATCGATTTACTCACTTTCTGTCTCCAAAAATATCTAAAACTGTGCTTTTACAAAGTGTCGCCAAACTCTTGACTAAAGCTGTATATTTGAACTAAAAATACACTATAATTTATTAACTATATAGTTAACTTACTTAACTCATTATCGTTGTATCAAATGAGTTCAATGATTCCATTGTTGGCATTGATTTCCCCGATATTTTCCTTGGCAACATTCTAAGTAAAAATGTTTTTTTGTGGGACGAATTGGATTCGAACTTGGGACACCCGGATCATCAATCCGTGTCATTAACCACTGAATCACCATCACTTCCTACTGACTTAACTGATAGTGCTCTAATTCTTTAACTATATATTGCTTCTGTTTGAAACATAAGTGAGTTTATCTTTCATATTTGAAAATTATATGACATTATAAAAGTGTTAAAATGGGGTTCAGAGCTGGGAGATAGAATATACAGATGTCTTCATTCATAGTTGAGTGGGTTTTTGTAGGTGATAGAGTCAATTTGGACTTGAAAGCGTTGAGACAGGATAAAAGGAATATTAAGGCGATCATAGTTGTCATAGTTATTTTGATTCGTCATATAGACTTATCCTGGTTAGCTCAAAGCAATTTCATTCTTCGAAAATAAATGAATTCAGAATTGGAACAAAACAAGTGCTGTCCATAACATTTGGACAAAGCTTAAACCATTTTTACATATACATTTAACGTTGTCTTATAACTGTCTGTTCATATTTCTTTTCGTTTTTCTCTTTTTTTTTATTTGTAGTCAAGAAGAAATAGTTTCTGATTTCAACTTCATAACCACAACCTCCCACAATGAAAGACCGTACAACGGTGAAAAGAATGATTGAGTATAAAAACCGGAAAGCAGTTTAGTCATGTCAAAACAAAACGATTTACGAAGAAGCACTTATACCAAAACATCCAATCCACCTTCGCCCGCCTTCTCATCTTCAAATCCTCCAAGAACATTGGACCCAAATTATTTTACTCATTTCTATTTTATTCTCTGCAACCATTAATTATTTCTTTCGAAGGCATTGATTGGATTGACATTGTACCTCGGGTTCGGGCCTCGAATGTCTGCAGCAAACCGAAGCAAGCGGCCGGTATATAGCAATTGAAAACAGTTGTAGATGGAGGTGTAATTTTCTAGTCGATTCCATTATCGAGGTCACGGTCTTGTCAGCGTGCGAAAACCTATTGATGCCGAATTGACATATTCATGAATATATTATATCTGCAACGGCCGAGGTTTTGTGACTTCTTTCAATCTCTGCTGTATTCGAATGACCCTCCCCGCACACACACACACACACTTCTTCTCAAAACGAAATTCGACTTGTGGATGCTGCAAACAGAAAATCTGACAGGAAGTGGTGGAGATAGTGTCGAGAACCGAGGGTTGAACGAAAACTACAATGTGACCGATAGGTGGGTGTTTAGGTCTGTAGTTTGCTGACCATCGTCCGATATATATCTCTCGAATAGACAGTAGTGCACACGGTACCTCATGCTGATCGCACTGTTCTTGTCTTGAAATGAGAAAATCAGTTTGAATTCCTCAGGGAACCAACTTAACCAAATGCAGAGGAATTAAGAAAAAAACTGGGGTTGGTAGGCATAAGAAAGGTTAGCCGGGAATCTGAGAATCCGGCAAGAGGCCGTGGTTAACGTCAAATGGATATGTTGAATCAAGGAGAAAAATATAGCCGAGATTACTCGGAGGGGGAACTGATGGTGAGTGGAGAGGAAAGATGGCCACTAAGTCATATAACTATTGTGCGGTATTGTTAAATTGGTTGCCATGGAATAAAAAGAAAAAGAGAAAATCAAGTGGCGATGGAGTGAATGGGCAAGGTTCTTGGGGAGAGATATATGGGATGTCAAGCTTTGTTTAGTCTGTAAGTGTCTAGAAAAACTGAAACTCAGAAAAGAGTTTGGGAAGACATTTTGTCCATTGACACCAATGTGACCAGTTAATAAAAATTTTGATTGATTTATCGTTGTACATACTGATTTATTCCAATGTCCGTCCATATATATATATATATATATATATATATATATATATATATATATATATATATATGTATGTGTGTATATATAAAAATATATATCCTTTTATATTTATGTATATACGTGTCTTTATATATATATATATATCCCTTTATATTTATGTATGCACATGTCTTTATATATATATATATATATATATATATATATATTCCTTTATATTTATGTATATACGTGTCTCTCTCTCTCTCTCTCTCTCTCTCTATATATATATATATATATATATATATATATATATATATATATATATATATATACGTGTGTGGGGGGATGGAAATTTAATGTTTGTAGATATTTGATTTACATTGATTTACAATGTCCATTATGTTTTCATTTGGTGGACCTCTCCATCTTTCTCTTTCCTCTTTCTCTCTCTCTCACCCTCCGTTTTTCTCCCTGTGTCTCCTCTACTCCTTCTACTTTCTCTCGATCTCTCTTTATATATATGACTGCATTGCTGTGGTTTACTAGGTGTTAATCAAATGAAACTCTGTTATTTATAAAAAAGTGTTCAATAAAAAGTAGAGCAGTATTATAGTATTGGCTACATATGGGCATACATGTTGTAGTTGCTAATTCTTCAGATGAAATTGCAACTGAAACACGTATGCACACATGTGGCCAATAATGTTTGCATGAATATATATATATATATATATATATATATATATATATATATATATATATATATATATAGGTATAAACGATAAATTGACAGTAATTTCAATCTGCAATTTAGGATTTTTGAAGCGGCATTACTAATTAAAAATGTTAGTTTCTGTACTCTATAGAGTCTGATGTTTAAGATTAACCACGTAAAAATACTATAAAAAAAAATGGGTGGTAGTGCAGAATTTAGCTATACAATAATTATTACTGAATTGTTTTGTGTTGGGCATAATACGTCGTACATTATCAGAAACACTGGCTATGCTTCTAAGACTATTTGTCATGCATCGAACATAAGGGAAAGTAAAGACATCCAAAGGAAGGCTCAAAATCCGACAAGTGATAAAATCCGCACCAGACGGTTTCTCGGTGTCTTGAAACGGTCCATTGCAGCAAATCAATCACATTCAATAGCTGAACTGGCGAAAAAGCGAAATTTGACCAAAATTACTATTTCTTATGCAGCGCAGAAAGATCTTAGAATGAAGTCATATTACAGACGACGCCATAACATTCTTACAGTAAAATCTGAGATCATTCATAAAGAGAGAAGCCCCTTGCTACTTAATCACCTGAAACACCATGGTGGTACTGTACACTTTGTGAACGAGAAAAAGGTCATGATAAACGAAGACTCCAATCGCAGAAACTCGAGAGTTATCGCCAATGACCCTTCTAGTGTTTCTCCAGTCATGCAGAGTAAACTCCTGCCTCTGTCATGGTGTTTGGAACTGTTGTCAGTGATAGGAAAGTTATACCACCTCACTTCATTAAAGTCGACCTGAAGACCAGTACAGCAAAATATCTGAAGATTCTGTTACCTTACATTAAAAAGAACTATGAACCGAAGAAAGTGATGTTCATCCAGGACCATTCCCCTTCTTATGGGTCAAAAACAGCGCAGATCTTCTTGAAGACAAAGATGCGACTTTATGTGCCCCTCAAATATTTGTTCCTTTAGCTCGCCAGATTTGAACCTCTGCGACTATTGATTATGGGGTGATGTTGAGAAAGTCTCTTATGCTCGTTCCCATAACAGTGTGGCCTCCCTAATGACCTCCATAAGGCGAGCATTTCGCGTTATTAAGAGAGAGTCAGCTGTCAAGGCCTATCGTGCTTTTAGGGCTCGCATTCAACAACTTGTGAACGCAGAATGTGTATGCATAGAATAAAATGTTTGTATTTATTTGTATTTAATAAAACAGTTAAATAAACATACACAAATCTGTTACTGCCCCTTGTCTGTCAGGGTTTTAAGTTTGAGATATCAAACTGCCAATTTATCGTTTACACCCTATATATATATATATATATATATATATATATATATATATGTATATATATATATATATATATATATATATATATATATATATATATAATTAGATATGTTTATATATTTTCTGTACAACATTCGCTTCTAAACTAAGTAACTGAACATTATAGATTTTGGAACATAACTGCTTGAGGTAATAAGTGATAACTAGGGCTATGACAACAGCGTATTCTTGTCATTGTTTTGACTCTCGAGTATATATCCGCCACATTCAGACACATTCAACCGAGAACTGCATCACTCTACAAAAAAAAAAAACAACATAATATATCAATGGATATATATACCTGATAATCAAAACATGAAAAAGAATATGCTGTTGTCTTAGCCATGATGATTATGTACACTACGTTTCGTTTAATTTACTATACATGCAAATTACATTAAAAGGCGTAGACCCCTTCATGAAATTTAGATACCTTCGATTTCTTTTTAAAATTTCAACAAAACTTATTAGACATCAATTAATAAATATTTATCGGATTTCAGTTACTTCAGAATATTTCATAGGGTTTTTAGATGTCATAACTTGTGAAAAACCTTCCATTTGAAGATTGGAATATTTCACATTTACATGAGAATTTGATTCATCGTCATTAGACATCAATTCCAATATTTTCTTAAGGCTTCTTTTAATTTTGGATATTTTTCTAGAATAAAATTAATGTAATGCACATCATAAAATTGGCGTACGACTACCTGGGGATTGTAATTTTACCCATCCTAGAATGGATATTCTTCTAGTGTTATATAAAAATAATAAAGAAAAATAGCATTTTTATATGAGACTACTACTACTACTACTACTACGACACTGATAATACTCTTAAAAGAGACATGCATTAGTTTATGAATTGTGTTAGTTTTTTTTAACCTAATGCGTTATAGGTACAATGTCTAATCACAGCCATTGCGTGAGCAAAGGCAAATATCTCCCAACCCTTAACAAAAACTTAAATAAAAGTTGTCAGTAATTAGCAATTTAGCAATTAAAAACAAAAACAAAAAACAAAAAAAAACAAAAAAACAGCCGTCCGCGTAGCTTCAAAGTTTTTTTTTATTATTCTCCTTGAGTTTTATAAATGTCCAATACAATTTATAAATACATAACAACTATATTTTATATTTTATTATTGGCTTTGGCTGAATTGAACTTCAACCTGATCATTTGAATTTTTAAAAACTTTATACAAAGGAACTTACTTCTCGGAAACTACCAATAATGAAACGGATTAATTTTCGCAAAAAATTGCTGCCTCTTTGCCTTGGATATATTACCATAAACTTTTGGTTTTTACTTACACTACACCTATCTTCCTTCGGACCAGGATCAAAGTGTAGCATCTGTTCCGGCAGATACTGCAAGCTATGACTAGCTAGGACTAGCTATGACTAGCAAAGACCAGATGTGGGGGCAACCCCACATGCCTGACCTTTAACCAGCTCCCATTTCCCACCTCTCGGGAGCTGGTCCCTTTTTTCCCTTCCCCCTCCCTTCACTCCTCACATTAAAAATCGGCCTTGTGCCTAATTTGCTCGGTGGGGGAGCAAATAAATACCATCTGTTCCGGCAGATACTGCAAGCAAAGACCATATGTGGGGGCGACCCCACATATAAGACCTTGGTCAATGTAGGGGCAACCCTTCATACCAATTGTCACTATCCAGCTCCCCTACTCCCCGGGGAGTTGGTCCCCATTTCCCCTTCACTCCTCACTTTAAAAATCGGCCTTGTGCCTAATTTGCTCGGTGGGGGAGCAAATAAATACCATCTGTTCCGGCAGATACTGAAAGCAAAGTCCATATGTGGGGGCGACCCCACATATAAGACCTTGGTCAATGTAGGGGCACCCCTTCATACCAATTGTCACTATCCAGCTCTCCTACTCCCCGGGGAGTTGGTCCCCATTTCCCCTTCACTCCTCACATTAAAAATCGGCCTTGTGCCTAATTTGCTCGGTGGGGGAGCAAATAAATACCATCTGTTCCGGCAGATACTGCAAGCAAAGACCATATGTGGGGGTAATCCCACATATCAGACCTTGGTCAATGTAGGGATCACCCTACAAACCAACAGTTACTATCCAGCTCCCATTTCCCACCTCTCGGGAGCTGGTCTCCCTTTCCCCTCCCCAATCCCTCTCTCTCCACATTAAAAAACGGCCTTGTGCCTAATTTGCTCAGTGGGGAAGCAAATAAATACAATCTGTTCCGGCAGATACTGCAAACTATGACTAGCTATGACTAGCAAAGACCAGATGTGGGGGCAACCCCACATGCCTGACCTTTAACCAGCTCCCATTTCCCACCTCTCGGGAGCTGATCCCCTTTTTCCCTTCCCCCTCCCTTCACTCCTCACATTAAAAATCGGCCTTGTGCCTAATTTGCTCGGTGGGGGAGCAAATAAATACCATCTGTTCCGGCAGATGCTGCAAGCTATGACTAGCTATGACTAGCAAAGACCAGATGTGGGGGCAACCCCATATGCCTGACCATTAACCAGCTCCCATTTCCCACCTCTCGGGAGCTGGTCCCCTTTTTCCCTTCCCCCTCCCTTCACTCCTCACATTAAAAATCGGCCTTGTGCCTAATTTGCTCGGTGGGGGAGCAAATAAATACCATCTGTTCCGGCAGATACTGCAAGCAAAGACCATATGTGGGGGCAACTCCACATATAAGACCTTGGTCAATGTAGGGGCAACCCTTCATACCAATTGTCATTATCCAGCTCCCCTACTCCCCGGGGAGTTGGTCCCCATTTCCCCTTCACTCCTCACTTTAAAAATCGGCCTTGTGCCTAATTTGCTCGGTGGGGGAGCAAATAAATACCATCTGTTCTTCAGATGCTGCAGGCTATGACTAGCTATGACTAGCTATGACTAGCAAAGACCAGATGTGGGGGCAACCCCACATGCCTGACCTTTAACCAGCTCCCATTTCCCACCTCTCGGGAGCTGGTCCCCTTTTTCCCTTCCCCCTCCCTTCACTCCTCACATTAAAAATTGGCCTTGTGCCTAATTTGCTCGGTGGGGGAGCAAATAAATACCATCTGTTCCGGCAGATGCTGCAAGCTATGACTAGCTATGACTAGCAAAGACCAGATGTGGGGGCAACCCCACATGTCTGACCTTTAACCAGCTCCCATTTCCCACCTCTCGGGAGCTGGTCCCCTTTTCCCCTTCCCCCTCCCTTCACTCCTCACATTAAAAATCGGCCTGGTGCCCAATTTGCTCGGTGAGGTAGCAAATAAATACCATCTGTTCTTCAGATGCTGCACTTCTATTTTTTGTTCTCTTTCGGTGGAGGAGAAATCCTTCACGACTGAGACAATTTTTATTTTTGTACCTTTTCTCCACGTTAAAAAACGACCCTGGTGTCTAACTCTGTCCCGTGGGGAGGCATAGTAAATAGGTACACTACACCTATCTTCATACAATATGGGGTCCTGGATATGACCTAAAACTATATCCGATTGTGAGGCCCCAGCTTGCGGTCCTTGGGGAATGTTGAGCCACCCTTTAATTGCTATTGCTCCCAGGTCCTCTCTGACCCGGAGTGGTAGTACCTGTTAGGGTCCCAACTATTGGTTAAATAGAATCCGACATAAAAAAAAAACAAATATACCCCATTAAAAATCGTTCCTCAAAATAACTAAATTCGGCATTAAATAACCTGAAAAAGGTTGATATGCTGTAAAACAAAAACAACCAAACCAATCATACAATATGGATCTTAATCTTTTTCAAGGATTAATTCTACATTCTCTTTTTTTTTAATTCAACATTCATTCCATTTATCCTTAAAGGCATTTCATCTTTTATATTTTCTCTGAATGTGCTACTTAGCAAAATAATTGCGAACCAATATTAGTATTTTACTAGAATTTTTCTTCTGCGGAGATGTGCTTACATTGAAAATCCATGGATTAAGGACATTAATTTAAACATTGTATTCTTTGGTTCAAACAATAAATTTTATTTGACAATTGTTTCTTTAAATGAAATTTGAACATGTAAACTTTAATTTCTATTTGCTCTGTCTAGTATATTGAGCAATTTTATTTGGCTGAGATTGTCTTATATGAATATTTCCTTCTAGTATTCTATAAGACTTGAAACCACTAGATGCACCAACCTGTAATCTAACTCATTTCAATACCTCAAA
>NC_136497.1:75420033-75425033 GCF_053919585.1 Euprymna scolopes
ATATGTTTTATGTATGTAAGTATTTTTATATACATTAAAATTGTTCTATTTTGCAATGTTGTAATTCATTTTTTTTTTCTATTTCTGCTTTTTTTTTTTGTCTTTAAAACAATTCGATATTCTTTTTTTGTCTCGTTCATTTGTAAGAAACCATCAAAGATCATTGTTAAAAGCTTCATTCTTTTTTTTTTCTGGCAGTAATCAATAAATTTATTTTTCTCTTAGACATTGTGTGCATTAGTTTGAAAAATACAAAAAAGACAAATGAAAGCCAAATGTTAAACAAGTTCAACATTTATTTATTTATTTGTTTGTTTGTTTGTTTGTGGACTGTTATCCTCATCTTCATACTAGTTGTTGTTTCACCACATTTCGGCCAACTCATCCTTTGACCTTCTTCAGATGGTTAACCGCGACAGGATAAGAATGCTGAGTCTCTTAACTATATCCCCAGTAATTATTGCCTTATGGAAGGCAGTAATTACTAAGGATACAGATAAGAGACTGGTCATTCCTATCCCGTTGCGGTTAATCATCTGAAGAAGGTCAAAGGATGAGTTGGCCGAAATGTTGTTAAATAACAACTATGAAGTTGAGGATAACAGTCTGCAAATAAATAAATAAATAAATAAATAAATATATGAATTATTCATCTCAAAGTATTAAAAAAAAAAACAATAATTTAGTCTATATATCTATCAAAGTGAGAATGTGTGTGTGCATGTGAGGACACTTCTCAACCTATACACGCAACAAATTTTTTATCTACAGACTTGAAATTCGGTATATAGGATATTCAGAAATGTGGAAAGTTTTTTTTTATCCGTTTTTATCCAGAAAAAAATTGCTGCTAAGGGGTCAAAATTTAAAAAAAAGTGATACATGGGAGGCCACCTAATTTTTACCTGTTTGCAACTGTTTTATGACTGTGCTTGCACGGTCGTGAAATATGATTGCTCCTTTATGTTAAGTATGAATTGGTTTGAGAATACATTTTAAGTCAATCTAGTGCAATGCTTATCGTACTTGACTTACTGTCTTTAGGTTTTGGTTTCGATCTCAGTTCAGGTATTTTTTATTACTTACAAAAAGTGAACTGTTTAGAATAAAAACATAATACTCGCATGCACATATCCCAGTTTCTTTCCGTTTTTTTTTCATTGTTTTATAAGGAATTCAACGTTACGTTTAATACCTACTGTATTTCTGCATTAAAATATAATACAGGATGGTGCACTTAAAAGTAGCCCAGAAAAAATCTAGTAGCGAGAAGAAACATTCTTTTATTCTTTAAATTACCTGTAGTGTTGTTTTAATTACTTGTAGTGCTATAAAAGATGCTGAAAGTGCTCCCTGTTGACATCTATGCATTTCTGAGCACGTTTAACAACGTTTGCAGATACTGCCTGGAGATCTTCTCTGATGATTCTCCTGATAGCGTTCGTAATGTTCTCCTTTAGTTGATCTAGATTGTGAGGATTTTTTGCGTAAACCTTTTGTTATAAAGTCCTCAAAGATAAAAATCACATGATCACAAGTCCGGGGAACGTGGTGGCCATAACCCTTTGCATTATTGTTCTCTTTTCCTTTAAACCTGTCATGAACTCGTGTCAGTCATCTGTGAGATGTGTGGCATGTAGCACCATCTTGTTGGAAAAAGATTTGCATTTTGTCTTGTGGTGGCAGTTTTTCGTTAAGAGAAAGATTAGAGATCGGGCTACTTTTAAGTGAGCCACTTAATCTGAAAAAAAAAAACTATTAGAAAGATTAGAGAGATCGGGCTACTTTTAAGTAAGCGACCCTGTATTTTGCGTATTTTATGACCGAGCAGGTATATCTTCTAGTATATCTGTGAAAGTGAAAATGTGCGCGTGTGTAAAAACACTTCTCAACCTACATACTCAACGAATTTTTTATCTACAGACTTGAAATTTGGTATATAGAATATTCAGGCATGTTGAAAACTTTTGAACCCATTTTGATCCAGAAAAACGATTGCAAAGGAGTCAAAATTGGAAAATTGGTACGTGGACGACCACCGGATTTTTATCTATTTTTAACTGTTTCACGACTGGGCATATACGGTCGCAAAATATGACAGGTTCCTTATGTTACGTATGAGTTGGTTCGAAACCACTATTTGAAAGTCATGTCAAGCTGTTGTAATGGTTATCGTACTTGCTTCACTGTTAGTAGGTTTTGGTTGCGATCTCGATTATTTCTTTTTATTTACAAGAAGTGAACTATTTAGAAAAAAACATAATACTCCTATGCACATGTTTCAGTTTCTTTCGAGTTTTTTTACTTTATTTTTTTATTTTCAGGAATTTAACGTTACGTTTTATACTTACAGTATTTCTGTTTATAATGAATAAGTATTCTGCATTCATTAAAATATAATATTTATGCGGTTTTTTTTTTGCGACCGGGCAACGCCGGATGGCCTGCTAGTAATATATAAAGTTCAAAATTATCGTGAAAATTTGTTCCGTTAGACACTATCTTTGTAACAGGAAGTGAACTTTGGGTTTACTTTTGGCAGCTTCCTTTATTTTGTCGTTCAGTTCTCACATTTCATGACTGATATTCCTGGCAAAGGAGGAAAAATTGCTGTTTTCTGTGTTAAAGTCCATCCATCTAACGCTTATTTTTAACTAGTTTTTGATCTTGAAGTAGCATTTATTTTAAAACTCTTTACGTTAAGTAGCTTCATGCTTTGTCTGGAGTGATTTCCATTAAAAAAAAAAAAAACTCCACAAATAAAGTTCTGGGGTGGGGAGTTCAGATCCAATGAGTGTGAAGTCCATTCAGATATCATTCTTTCTACTGATGAGGCAATCACCAAAATGTCGCAGCATATCATTAAATGCCAATAAAACAAAGTTTGTTGGATATTCTCAACTAAAACTTGATGGACAAGTCAGACAGAAACTGAAATAAAACAACAAATATTAGATTGCAGAAAAGATTGGGGATTTTATTTCCGATTCCATGAGTGGTTGGTAGGGTGTGCATAAATTAATAAATAAAATAAAAACTAAAAATTTCGTGTGTATAGTTAATAATAAAGAATTTTACATATAAAATCAATTCATATCATGATAAAGGATATGTTAGTCTACTGCTTGTGGTTGCAAGCAATCTTCAGGATATGACAATTCATAATTGTTTGGCTTTTAGGTGTATTCATTTTTTTGCAGACTGTTATCCTCACCTCTATAGTTGTTGTTGTTTCAACTGTCCCCCCCCCCCAAAAAAAAATGATTACACCAATTATAAAAACCTCATCTTAAAGGATTAATAAAAATAAAAATAAAATATATAATACCATTCAGTATGGACCGGACAATGGAACACTAGATAAGAACAGAAACTTGGATTTATAAGACTATAAAATCCAACCTTGCTCGCCCTTCAGAGCCTGTGGTGCAATGGTTAGAGGCATTGAGTTTTTATCGTTCCAGGTGAGCATTATCTGAAGATAGCGGTTTCAATCCTATCCAAAGCAGGCAAAAGGATTAGTTAGCTAAAACGTGGTGAGACAACAACAACTATGGAAGACGGTACTTACTGGGGATACAGTTACAGTAGAAATTCGGGATACGCTGTCCCCGGGATACGGTTTTAAGGTTACAATGTCGTATACAATGTTTTTCTGGACCCTGGTTACGGTATTTTCTCTGCATTACGGTGTTATTTATAATGTTATTTGATTATATACATGTGTATTATCTACTGTACTGTATTTTGTTACTAATTTTTAATATGTACTGCATAAATTTTTGCTTAGGGCCCCGCCATACAGCGATTTCACCTTACGATCCCAACCCCGGAATGAATTAATGCCGTATCCCAGGGTTCTATTATACAAGACTCAGCATTCCTATCTCGTCGCAGTTAACCACCTGAAGAAGGCCAGAGGATGGGTTAGCCGAAACGTGGTGAAACAACAACAACAACTATGAAGATGAAGATGACAGGTTACACAAAAATGAATGCACCAATTATGAAGCCTCATCTCAAATGATTCCAAAATATAAAAGAACATATGATAGTATGGCTTTTAGTCCTGCATTAGATAAGACAAACGAATTTATAGACGTTCTTTCTTTTATATATATAAATTAGATACAAATCGACGGCTAGATTCTGTGAGTATGCAGTGACATCACCAACATCCGAAGGGAGACGTGCATTCGGTTGAACTCCAGCGATGTGTGCGTTTAAAGAGTTAAACATCAGAAATCAGCTTCACATCAAAATTCATCATCTCAGATGCTGATTGTTCATCTTCATCTCTTTCCCTACCTGAGGACTTTTAACACCTCGGAACTTTCTTTAATCATCTGTCGTTAAATAAAATGAGCGCCCAGGAAATGAAGAGTTCAAAAAATTGGAAATAATTAGACAAGAACTAATGAAAATTCTTTAAAGTTTTCAATCCAGTTTTAATTAAACACGCTCCTAATTTCGAAGATGATTCTTTTAGTTTCATTAATTGTCTTCAACACTGGTGTCAAAGCATAGTAATATATTAGAATCTTGCGTTAATGTTACATGTTTCTTTGCTTATAGTTCTGCTGGGGGGTGTCGAGACTTTCTCCTTCTTCATCAGATGATAAAGCGTCTTATATTGGGGGCATCTTCATTCTTCAGGTGGAAAATGGCAAAGCTTCTGTTGTCAGGTGGGTAATGATGGGGCATATTTTCTCAACGGGAGAATTGTGAGGCTTCTTTCGTCTTGTATGAATAGAAAGAGCTTTTTACGTTCGATTTAGAACTGTGGAGCTTCTTTCGTCATGGCGAGAAGTGTAGAAATTTGGAGCCAGGTAGAGAATGATGGAACTTCTTTCTTTCGGTGGATAATTATAAAGCTCATTTTGTTAAGTGGGGAATAATTGAGCTTCTTTTGTTAGGTGAAGGAAGATGGAGCGTCTTCTGTTAGGTGAAGGAAGATGGAGCGTCTTCTGTTAGGTGAAGGAAGATGGAGCGTCTATTGT
>NC_136497.1:75435033-75442533 GCF_053919585.1 Euprymna scolopes
ATGTTTACAGATATGTGTGTATCTGTATATATGTATATTTGCGTTTAAATATATACATATAAATATATATATATATGTGTGTGTGTGTGTGTGTGTGTGTGTGTGTGTGTGTATGCATGCCAATGACCGTCTTGTGTATGTTTATGTAAAAGTATGTCTATGTATGCATATATGTAATGTGTATGTATGTATGCATATATGTGGGTTATTTGTATGTGTGTATGTGCATATGTGTATGCATGCGTGTATATATATATATATATATATATATATATATATATATATATATATATATATATATATATACCAGTGACCGTCTAAAGTGTCATGTCTGCTTGTGCGTGTGATTTTTTTTTTTTTTCGGCAGGACTAAGTTAAGGTTATCTTCGGACTCATGGACTTTCAGTACCTGAGGGAGTGGTACTCGTCTGACAAGACGTTGCAATCATCATATATACAAACATATACATATATATGTATATAAATATATATGCATATATATATATGTATATATATATGTATATATACAAATATATATGCATATATATATGTATATATATATATATGTATATGTATATATATGTATATATACAAATATATCTGTATATACATGTATATATATATGTATATATGTATATATATGTATATGTATATATGCATATATATATGTATATATATGTATATATATGTATATATACATGATTTTTTATTATAGATTATACATATATATATGTGTATATATATGTGCATATATGTGCATATATATATGTGTAGGTATATATATATATGTACGTATGTATATACATGTATATATATGTATATATATACGTATATGTATGTATATGTATATATATATATGTTTGTATATGTATATATATATATATATATATGTATGTATATGTATATATATATGTATATACATATGTATATATATGTATATATATGTGTATATATATGTATATGTATATATATGTATATATATATATGTATATATATGTATATATATATCTATATATATGTATATGTATATATATGTATACATGTATATATGTATATATATATATGTATATATATATATTTATATATATGTATATATGTTTATATATATGTATATATTTATGTATATGTATATATATGTATATATGTATGTATATGTATGTATATATATGTATATGTATATAAATATATATATATGTACATATATATATGTGTGTATATATATGTATATATGTATATGTATATAAATATATATATGTATATATATATGCATGTATATATGTGTGTATATATGTATATGTATATATGTACAGTGATGATCATATTTATTGGCACGGTAAAATAAAAGTTAAATTTTGTCTAATAAATTCTAAAAAAGGGATTAAATTAAAGAAAATAACAAAGTATATTATGTATTTTTAACTGGCCTTTCCGATGCAGCAATCGGATTTTAGAAAAAATAAATAACAAAGGAACAACAAACATAATTGCAAAAAACCCTTGTTCAAAATTATTGGCACGGCTTTGTTTTTCTTTTAGTATCAGTATAATATCAATCAATTTCCGGTTTACGTGCTTTCTGAACTTTTTTATAGCCATATTATGCTTGTTTAACGCTAATTCAGTGAATAATTTTTTTCAGATAATTTTTAGATAGCGATTTATTTAAACTATTATAAGTGACTAAATTATAATTTTCAATCGCCATGGTTAAAACTAAGGAACACAGCGAAGACGTCAGGAAGCTTGTTGTAGCATGCCATACCAATGGGGAGGGCTATGATAAGATTTCAAAGAAGCTAAACCTTCCCAAATCCACTGTTAGAGCCATAATAAACAAGTTCAAATCGCAAGGCCACGTTATGAGTTTAGAGGGTAGAGGGAGAAAAAGGATTCTTTCCCCAAGAGATGAACGGAAAATTGTTCGACAAGTAAAACAAAACCCAAGGATCTCTGTTGGGGAGATTGCTGATGAACAGATCACCTCTGGAGTGAATGTATCTCGACATACAGTTGGTAGAGTTTTGAAGAGAGCTGGTTTAAAAGCATGTCGTCCGAGAAAGACTCCCTTATTGAAGCCTATGCACCTGAAAGCAAGGCTAGCCTTTGCAAAACGTCATATTGATAAAGATGTTGCATTCTGGAAACGTGTTCTATGGACTGACGAAACGAAAATAGAGTTATTTTGCCATAATTAAGTGTCTTATATTTACAGAAAATCTGGCGAAGCTTTCCTGCCTAAGAACACCATACCCACAGTGAAGCACGGTCGAGGCAGTTTGATGTTTTGGGGATCCTTTGCTGCCTCTGGACCAGGGCGACTTGTTAAGGTCACAGGTAGCATAAAAAAGGAAGATTATGTTAAAATATTGGATGAAGACCTGAAAGACTCTGCTAAAGAGCTCTCACTTGGTCGTCGTTGGTGGTTCATGCAAGATAATGACCCAAAGCGTTCGGCTAAACTGACTAAGAAATGGCTTGAGGACAATCATATTAATGTTTTGGAGTGGCCATCACAAAGCCCAGACCTTAATCCAATTGAAAATTTATGGAGAACATTAAAATTGAGGGTAATGCAAAGGAAGCCTAAGAATCTTATTCAATTGGAGGATTATTGTCAGGACGAGTGGGCTAAAATTACTACTGAAGAGTGCAACAACTTGGTTGTAAACTATGAAAAGCGACTGAGGAAGGTAATCAAGGCCAAAGGCTATACAATTGATTATTAAATAAATCGTGCCAATAATTTTGAACAAGGGTTTTTTGCAATTATGTTTGTTGTTCCTTTGTTATTTATTTTTTCTAAAATCCGATTGCTGCATCGGAAAGGCCAGTTAAAAATACATAATATACTTTGTTATTTTCTTTAATTTAATCCCTTTTTTAGAATTTATTAGACAAAATTTAACTTTTATTTTACCGTGCCAATAAATATGATCATCACTGTATATATATGTATAAATATATATATGTACGTATATATATAAATATATATGTATATATGTATATATATATGTATAAATAAATATGTGTACGTATATATATATACATATATATATGTATATATATATAATATATATATATTATTTTTAAAATGTAATAATAATAATATGTAATAATATATATATTGCTTCCCATGTGGGGGTCCTAAATTAGTTAAAAGGGAAAATTATTCCCAACTCCCATTTAGGTAAAAATGCACTTTCGTAAATAATTGAATTCATTCAAAACTTATCGCGAAAACTAAAACAAAACCACATCTATATATATATATATATATATATATATATATATATATATATGTATATATATATATATATATGTATATATATATATGTATATATATATATATGTATATATGCATATATATATACGTATATATATATGTGTATATATTTATATATATATATGTATATATATATGTATAAAAAAAGAAGTAATCGTCTTTAATATATGTCGGTTGGACTGTTTACATTTTGACTATCCGTCGCTGAGTTTATTTGTGAAAAAATGTGTGAATTTGTTTATATCATCGTCAGTTTCTATTCCAAAAGTTTTTGTCTCAACCAAACTTTTTATTTAAAAAAAAAAAAGTAAGCGTTTTTAATATATGTCGGTTGGACTGTGTTTATATTTTGACTATCCATCGCTGAGTTTATTTGTGAAAAAATGTGTGAATTTGTTTATATCATCGTCAGTTACTATTCCTAAAGTGTTTGTCTCAACCAAACTTTTGGTCTGCAGTTTGACTTGTTGCTTGCTATCTTGCTCTTGCTTGTTGCTGGATGTCAAGATTTTGAACCGAGAGAGAGATTTAGCTGTCGTACAAAGCTAAAAACTGTAACATCATCTTTGTATAGATACTCCCTCAGGCATTTGTCTATTATAAAAAAAAAGAAAAAAGTCCTGTGGCGATAAAAAAGCTGTGACGTGTGTACGCCTGTAATGCTGGATGCATGTAACAATTATTCTGCCATCATTATATGTATCTATGTATGTATATGTGTATGTACATTTATATATGTATGTTTGTGTATATTTTTATATGTACATGTGAGTTTATATGTATTTATATCTATGTGTATATGTATGTATATGTATGTATATGTGTCTATGTGTATATATGTTTGTGTGTGTACATATATACATTTATAAATGTTTTTATGCATGTATGTGTGTATATGCATGTATGTGTATGTATGCAGGTGTGTATGTATATCTTTGTGTATGTAAGCATGTATGTGTGTATGTGTAGGAATGCATATATATGGATGTGTATGTATATGTAGGTTAGTTTATGTATATATATATGTGCATATGTGTACGTATATGTATGTGTAAGTATATGTGTGTATGTATTTGTATATGTGGATGTATATGTATGTATATGTGTATGTATGAATGTGGATATGTATATGTATGTTTGTGTATTATGCATTGTGTATGTATATGGGTATATATGAGCATATGCTTATATACATGTATGTATGTATGTATGCATGTATATATTTATATGTATGCATACCAATGACCGTCTTGTTTATGTTTGCATGTGTGTGTGTATGCATATGTATGCGTGCTATTGTGTATTGTGTATGTACGCATGTATATATGTGTGTGATATGTGTACATATGTATGTGTACGTGCGTGTATATATATGTATGTATAACAATGACTGTCTTTAGTGTCATGTCTGCTTGAGCATGTGAATTCGCTGGCAGGACTATATGTCATTTTTCGGGCTCATGAACTTTCAGAGTCTGAGGGAGTGGCACTCGTCTGACAAGACGTTGCAATCATCATCACATATGTATATGTATATATATATATATATATATGTATGATGGCAGCAAATTACTCGATATAGCACACACAAAAAAAAACATATAGAAACACAAAAACATTCAGTGATGGGCTGTACGAATATGGCTTCAAACCCTGCTAAACTCTGGCACACATTGTACAGACATGTGCACCACTAGCAGCACGTTCTTGCTGGTCTTTTGTATGCAGGATCAAATGCCGTTTCAAACCGCCTGTTGTTTTGTACATCCGCCTGCAGTTGACACAGGTTAACTCTGGCAACTGAAGACTGCTTTGTGGCCAACTGATCCGATGAGTAAACTGGTGACTCATCAGCCCAGCTCTGGTCAGGCATATTCTTCCGCACACCTTACACTCCAGACCAATTTTGCGCCCTATCCCATCAACAGCTCTTTTCACTCTCCCTTTCAGGATATTGTGCTTCAGCTGCTCATACTGGGTTCGATCCACCTCAAATTTGCCCACACCTTACCACAAGGTCCTTCTCCACCCTACGCGATTCAAAGCAAGACTCTCCCAGGTTCTTTCATCAATCTCACATTTTTTTTAAGGTGAATCTTAAACAATCCTTAAATCTCAATTTAGGCTTTTGAGTCAGACGTCTTCCCTCACCATAAAGGAGTTGTTTGGGAAGTCGACTGTCTAACATCCTCACCACATGCCCACTACATCTCAGTCTATGCTTAATAACGTGAGCCTCAATGCTAAGGCATTGGGTCCCTTCAAGCACCTCCAAATCACTGACATACATCTGCCAACCCACACCTAAGATTCGCCGTAGGCACATCGGGTGAAACCGCTCGAGATGTCTCAAATGCTCCCTGTATGTTGTCCAAGTTTCACAACCATAGAGAAGAGTAGAGAGAACGCATGCGGCATAAACTTTAATCTTAGTTGGCAGCAAGATCCCATAATGTCTCCACAAACGCCCTTCCAACTTTCTGAAGCATCACTTGCCCTGCTGATCCGTAACGATACCTCATCATTCAGGGCACCAGACATAGTCAGTGTGCTAGCCAAGTATACAAACTTAGTGACAGCTGCTATCCTTGACCCACAGATATAAACTGATTGCTCATAGTATGGCATGCCCGGAGCAGGCTGATACATTAAGACAGGTTTTTTCAGATTGATGGCCAGGCCCAATGCACTGCAGGCAACCGCAAAAGCGTCCACAATATGCTGCATATCAGTCACCGTATGAGCCACCAGATCAATCATCCGCATAGAGCAAGTCATGAATCATGTTGATGAGTATCTTTGTACTTGCATTGAAGCGCCTAATGTTGAACAACCCCCCAGTTCGGTAACAAATATAGACACCATCGGAGCACCCCCCCCCAAATGCCATCCGAAAGACCATGGTGAAATACAATGCAAAGAGTGTGGGTGCTGGAATGTCTCCCTGCTTAACACCATTTTCTACTGAGATAGGATCAGCCAGATTTCCCCCAACGTTGATCACAGCCTTCATATCATCGTGGAAGAGCTTTAAGATGGTTACAAACTTGTCAGGACAGCCAAGCTTTTTCAGAATCTTCCACAAAGCATCCCTGTTTACTGTATAAAAGGCCTTAGTTAAATCGATGAACACCTGATACAGTCCCTTTTGCTATTCTATACATTTCTCTTGCAGTTGCCTGGCTGTAAAATCATATCCACTGTCCCTCGACATCTTCTGAAACCACACTGCGACTCAGGCAAAACATCATCAGCAATGTGCTCCAGCATTCTGTCTAGCATGATCCTATAGAGCACCTTACCGACTACTGACAGCAAAGAGATGCCCCGATAGTTTCCACATTCATTTCTGCTACCTTTCCCCTTGTATAGCACTACCATCAATGCATCCCGTCAATCCTGCAGAATACACTCATCCTGCCAAGCAGTCTGCAACAATTCTGCTAAGCGTTGCATCATCTTGGGTCCAGAACATTTAAAGACCTCCGCATGCAAACGATTCGGCTCAGGAGACTTTCCATTATTCAGCTTATGGACAGCTGTTTCAACCTTCTGGAGAGAAGGAACCTCTGCCAAGATATCCTTGACTGGATTGCTAGGAACTGACCTAACAAACTCCTGCTCAACGTAAGAAGGTCTGTTCAGGGGATCATTGAAATGCTCCCTCCATCTATGAAAAATGTCGGTAGGGTCTCGAAGAAGATCCCCACCATCTTCGAGCGCAGAGGAGTGATAGGTGATCTGGATGGTCCGTAAACCGCACGCAGTAGGCTGTATAAGACCTTGGTGTTGTTCGAATCCGAGGCGAGCTGTATTTCCTCAGCTTTCTGCCTCCACCATTCATCCTGCATCTGCACATCGCGCTTGGTTGACTTAAACTTGTCCCTCAATCGATCTTGCTTATCATCCATCAAACCACCCCCGAGATAAGCGTGCAATGCCCTGGCTTTTGAATCAAGCAGAGCCTGAATTTCAGTATCATTCTCATTGAACCAATCCTGATGTTTACGCTCACAATAACCTAATACTCTCTCACATACCTCATAGACAGATTCCTTAAAAGCAGGCCAAGTATTTTCACAATCAATCTCTTCCATCTCCTTAACTAGTTTCTCCCTCACAATATTGTCCTTTAGACAGGCAACATTAAGTCGCTTTGGGATAGCCACACTAGCTCCCCTCATCTTGGGCTTCACAATACACTTAATCTTTGCACG
>NC_136497.1:75447533-75580033 GCF_053919585.1 Euprymna scolopes
GTCGATGTAACCTTCGACCATTCTTCAGGTGTATCTTGTCGAACTCGGGAATTTGGATGGAATTTCGAGCAGAAAAGGACGAATGAACTCTTTTCTGGGTCAACGGCCAACTAGCACCGTGTATGTTTGTGTGTGAGTATATGTGTATTGGGGTGGAGAGGGCTCCCGTAAGCCGTGGTGAAGGCAAACTTTCTAGGAGAAGCAAATCTCCGACTTAAAAAAACATAAAGCGGAAGACCATTACCCGCATTAAGCTGGTCTGCAGTTCAATTTGTTGCTGGCTATCTTGCTCTTGCTTGTTGCTGGATCTCAACAAATTTTAACCGAGAGAGAGACTTAGCTGTCGTACAAAGCTAAGCCTCTGTAACATCATATTTGTATAGATATGTATATATGTATATATATATATATATGTATACATATATGTATATATATGTGTATATATATGTATATATGTATATGTATATATATATGTATATATATATATATGTATATATATGTATATATATATGTATATGTATATATATGTATATATATATGTATATGTATATATATGTATATATATATGTATATGTATTTATATATGTATATATATATGTATATGTATTTATATATGTATATGTATATGTATATATATGCATATATATGTATGTATATGTATATATATGTATATATATATATGTATATCTATTTATATATGTATATATATGTATGTATATATATGTGTATATATATATGTATATGTATGTATATATATATTTATATGTATGTATATATATGTATATATATGTGTATGTATATATATGTGTATATATATGTATATATACATATATAAGTATATATATGTATATATATGTGTGTGTATATATATATATATATATGCATATATATATATGTATATATATGTATATGTATATATATGTATATATATGTATATGTATATATATATATGTATGTATATATATATATATATATATATGTCGAGCATTATTATTTATATATTATTATTTATTATTATTATTATTTATTTATATATATATATATATATATATATATATATATATATATATATATATGTCGAGCATTATTATTTTAAATTTGATGATATTAACAATACAAGAGCCAAACAAAAAAAACATAATATGCATCATAGAAAAAAAAAACGCTGGAAACACTTGAGGGGAAAAACGGCTCATAAGTGTCTGTCTAAGTGGGCAAAAACTGCATCCGAAATGATAGCTAAAATCATAAAAAAAGGTAGAGTATTAGAGAAAACAGTAATTATACTTTTAAAGCATTTACACTTAAATGAATTTTCTTAAAGCGTGATTTTTTCTTGTTATTCTTAAGAAACGTGCACATGTCAGGGAAGTGTCTTTGGGAGTTTGCCTTTGTGGAATGATATTTTCCATTTTTGTTTGTTTCGTAAAGTGAAAAAAAAAATAGACTGGAGAAAACAAATGCTGACGGAAGAATGAAAAAAAAATCAAGATATAAAAGAATGTAAATGACATGAAAATGTATTTATTTCTTCTTTGATCTTCTTAAATTTGATTTTTTAAAATCATTTTTGGTGTTTTCTTTCGTTCTATTATTTATCTCTTTATCTAAATGATCGTTTTTTTATTTTATTAATGTACGTTTTTAATGACATCAAATAAATTTGAAGTGTACTTAATCAGAAATGTTTTCATTTTGTTTATTTCTATGTATATAATACTTTCATCCTTGTAGTATGTGATTTTATGTTCTATCTTTTGAAAGAAAAACTGTTCCCCTTTATATCTAGTCATAACTGAACCATATTACTTGACTTTTCTCTTCAAAAATGTTATTTAAGCCAAAGAGTTACGTCTTAATATGCAGGTTAAATGTTGGGGGTTTGCTAATATGGTAATTAGTAGCGCTAGGACAACAGCATATTCTTTTCATTGCTTTGACTTTCGAGTGTGTATCCGTTGATATCATATGCTTTTATACAGAGTGATGTGGTTCTCGATTGATTAACTGTGTCAAACTGTGTCGGATATATATACTCGAGAGTCAAAACAATGAGAAATATTCTGTTATCATAGCCCTAGTAATTAGCATACGCCTGGCTTTATAACCTATAGATAATGTCATATATTATCATCTATTCACATGATTATTGTTGGCATTCGTTTCTTTGATATCTTTCTAGTTATAATTCTTTCTAGAAATACATAGGACACTTACAGGAGGTGCCACATGACGGTGGCCAACATCCTAAGTAAAAGTGTTTCTGTGAAACGAACTACACTCGAACTTGGCACAACCAGTTTGTCAGTCCGTGTAGCTAACCACTTAGCCACCGTCACCTCCCTGGTATACCATAATCTGGCAGCTTTCTTTTTCGTGGCTACTTGAACAGCACGTTTTGAATATCATAGAAGATTTCAAAATTTCTTTCTAATTTCAAAATTCAGAGAAAATTAATACAAGTCTGCCGCTTTTATCTATTAAAAAAAGATTCAAAACTGATTGGCGTGGCCCGTTGAAATCAGTAATTTTGAAGCTCTTATAGTTATTTCTGTTTTTAATTAAACTTTTAAAGGTAACAGGTTTTGCATAAGGATTTATTTGTATGCTCATAAACCAAAGAAAATATTGATTATCCCAGTTGTTATGCATATTGTTGAAATGGAATATGAAAATAAATCATATTTTAAAAGATTGGATGAGAATTTAATGAAAAGCATATGGTGTATCACAAAAGTGAGCACACCCCTCGCATTTTTGCAGATATTTAAGTATACCTCTTCATGGGACAACTCGGACAAAATGACACGTTGACACATCGAAAAGTAGTCTATGCGCAGCTTATATAACAGAGTTAATTTATTTCCCCCTCAAAAGAACTCCAAATATAACTATTAAAATCTAAACACTTGCCAACAGAAATGAGTACACCCATTAGGGAAAGTTGTTAATATTAACATACACTATGTCAGCTGTCAGTATTTTGTGTGGCCACCATCAATGTTCAGAACTACCTTTACGCTCCTTATTAGAGTTTCACAAGTAGTCATTGAAAAGCTCTTCCACCCTTCCATGACGACGTCGTGGAGCTGGCAGATATTTGAGACTGCTGTACTTTCACCTTCTAATTGAGGATTACTCAAAGATGTTCTATTGCATTCAAGTTTGGATACATGCTTGACCAGTTCATCACATCATCCTTACCCTTAGCCTCTTCAGTAAAGCAATTATCGCCTTGGATGTGAGTTTGGAGTCATTGTCATGCTAGACCATTGTCTTGCAACTCAGTTTCAAGAGGCAGAGGATCATGCTTTGCTGCAGTATTTCACAGTACATGTAAATGTTTCTCCTGAATTAAATGTAACTCTCCAACACCTGCAGCACTTACGTAACCCCAAACTATGACATTCGAACCACCATGTTTGACTATAGACATGACACATTTTTTGTACTCCTCACCTAGTCGCCACCACACATGCTCGAAGCCATTGGAACCAAGCAAATTACCCTTCATCTCATCATGTTATGTAATGGGTGTCATTATTAAGATGACGTATATTCTTGTATTGCTGATGTTGTTCGTCTTAGGAGAGTCTTAGTGAGAGATTAGAGTCTTAGGAGTGTTCATGTGTTGAGTGTTCATAAGTCTTAAGGTGTTCCTGTTTGTGGTACATGTTAATACAAGACAGCCGTTGGCTTGTAATACACAATGAGAGGAGATTTGATATATAGATAGATAGACTGAGAGATTGACATTTATACTTTTGACAGTTCTGTATGAACGGGATTGTTTCTATAACAATGACATATTGATACATATATTTCTTACCTATTTTTGAGATGATGATTTTCACAAAGTTCTTATATATGATATAAATGGACAATACCTTTCCTGTTGAATCACAACACGAAGACAAAGATATACTAAGATGATGACGTCCTTTATTTCATGACCGGTTCATGATTTCGCTAGAGGAATTCAAAGTTTCTTTACATGGCTTTTTCTTCTCTAACCTTTTGCTTCCAAGGTTTGATGTCAGCAGCCGTCTCTGATCTCTCTCTCTCTCTCTCTCTCTCTCTCTCGGCTCCCTATCCCCGACTCTTCTCCTCTTCTCCCAGACTGCATCTAAAACTCTACCTATATTGAGAACTCGTCACGTCATCGCATGATTAAACATGTGCTCATAAAGCATGTTGGATGACATGCGTCACGTTGCCAAACTTGACATGACCCCGAGTTCAGTAACCTATTTTTCAAATAACCTCTTCACAAAATATGTTTACAATTTAAATTGACGATTAAATTCCTTATTTTAATTTTCACAGAAACAAATTTCATTATTACATTCCTTTTCCAATAAAGAGATATCTAACTATTTTGTGTGAGCTAAACAATTGCGATTCCACATTCCTTATTTCAATAACATTCTGTATTTATTTTAACTTATGATTGGAATTCTCAATTCCAAATCTAGCTTCGCAAGTTCGAATCCTTGACTATCCTATTTCATATTTACATTTAAGTAAATCCCTATTTTTTACTTACATGAAAAGGGGACAGCCCTTTATCATGTAACAATCAGCCTATAGGACATGGTTCCAGTAATCTATGGGCTTTGTTGACATGTCTTCAGCAAACTGTTTTCGGGCTTTCTTGTGAATCGTCTTCAGAAGAGGCTCCATTCTGGACTGACAGCTCTGCACACTAATTCGATGTAGAGTGTGGCATACGGTCTAAGCACTAACAGGCTGGCCCCTTCCTCATCTCTTAAATCTCTGCAGCAATGCTGACAGCATTTCTATGCTGATCTTTCAAAGAAAGCATTTAGATGTGATGCTCAGTATGTGCGGTCAGCTTCTTTGGATGACCTATCCAAGGTATATTGTGAGTTGACCCCGCTCTTTTAAAATGCTGGATGATCTTAGTCACTGTGCTGCAGCTCATTATCAGAGTGTTGGCAATCTTCTAGCCCTGGCCATCTTCATGTAGTGCAACAATACGTTTTTTAAGATCCTTGGAAACTTCTTTGCCATATGGTGCCATATTGGAACTTTTAGTAACCAGTATGAGAGATTGTGAGAGCTGCACTACAAATTTAAACACACCTGCTACCTATGCACACATGGCTCTAGTAACACTAATGAGTCACATGACATTTTGGAGGGAAAATGTCACGCAGTACGGAATTTCGACATTTAGGCTTGTAGTTTCTTAGGGATGCACTCACTTTTGTTGTCAGTTGTTTATCTTTTAATTTTTATATTTCAAGTTATTTTGACTGGAAACAAAATTAATTCTGTTATATAAATTGCACACAGACTACTTTTCATTGTGACAAAGTGTGATTTTGTCAGTGTTGTGCCATGAAGAGCTGTACTTATATATCTGCAAAAATATAATTAAAATATATTGTAATACACTGTATGTCCAACGTAGTCTCAGATCCCCATTGTTTATTCATTTCGTTCATGGAATTAGCTGGCCATATACTGTAGTCATGTAGTGGACATCGCAGTCAAAATTTCCATCTTCTCTATGTCGTTGTATATGCCTCCACCTTCTTCATTATCTTTATCTAATACCATGGCAAGGGGGGGGAGCAGCTATCCCAATAAATTTTCTACATCGAGGGAAGCAATGATTTTCTTTTTCGGTTGCATCGTTTTTAGCATTTGTATTAGTTCATGTGTGGATTTAACACCATATTTGCTTGGAATATACAGGATAATAAGTTCGTTTAAGGTTTTTGTACGAAGATAGATGGAAGTAGAAATTTGGGATATGATAAGTCGGAGAAGAGAATTAGGTTTGTGTATCTTGACCGTCGTATATAGGTAGGCAGCCTTAGAGTCTCCAACTATTTTGAGGAGTTCGTAATTAGCCGTTTGTGAGCTATTTACTGTAATTAGTTTATTAACCAGCGTGTTTTTTTTAAATCGTAGGATTTTAATTAATTTTCAAAAACTTTAGTATGATCATAAACGATGTTTTGCAGTTTTTTCATTATAATCGGATTTATTGAAATATATATATATATATATATATATATATATATATATTGATTGAGATTATTATTAGGCGGGTTGGGTTCGAGACTCCTAACAAACGGTTCCCCAGTTCGATACAAAACACCTGATAAAGGCCGGAGGGCAAAACGGCCGAAACGTTGTGACTATAACAACCAAGATGAGGAAGTCAGTCCGACAATCTTAATAAATGAAAACACCTCATCTCAAAAATACAGACAATTACTATATATATATATATATATATATATATATATATATATATATATATATATATATATATATATATATATATGTAGCTTATATCATTTCTCATTAATAGGCCTGACAGAAGGAGTTATGTAAATACTTATTTAATAATACATATTTTATCATTATCCCCATATGTATACGCAACAGCAGTATGGAATCTTTAGTAAGCAGATGACAGTTCATGCCAGTTGTATGGCTCGTCTAATTATGCTTTCATATTTGGTTTGCATGTTTTTCTTTGTTTTTTTTTTTTTGTTTTTTTTTTTTTAAATTCTATTGTTTATAATTCTTGTATGAAAATATAATAAATTAATTTGAAATCTATACTAGGAAGAATTTGATTACTTACGTGAACGGTTCAACAAGTACTTGATTGCATTAGACTTAAGAGCAACCCTGCTGTAGTCAGCCGCGAAGCAGGCCATTGGAAGAGTGTTTTTGGAAAGAAGATGCATTTGTGGAAACTGCGTTTAGATTTAGGCACAGATACAGAGTTGATAGTGTTTTTTTTTTGTTTTATTTACAAGGGAATCACCACTTATCAAGGCCGAGAGGCCACTCGAGGATAAGGGTTAAAGCGTGTACAGTGGTCAAAAGGACAATATCATAGTAATCGTTAGAAGTGTAAATTTGTTAAATTGGATTACTTAAGGGAAACGTCTCATCAAGAACTTGTTTATGTTGGACTTGAAGACGACCATATTTTAGTCAGCTGGAAAGCAGGTAAATGGAAGAGAGTTCCACAGGTGTGCAGTTCTAAGAAAGAAGCTTTATTCATGGAATCTACGTTTAGGTTTAGGCACAGATAAAGAGTGGGGGAAATTATTGATAGAGTTTTCAGGTAGACGAGTGTTTCTCATGAATGTTTGGCGAGGGCGACCATAGATTGGAGCTCAGATGAGCACTTGCAAGGGAAATAACGATAAAATAGTAACAGGCTCGCACCGTCTCTTCTGTGAGGTTGCAGGGAAGAGAAAAGAGCATCCCCTACTAGGCTATAAAGTCTAATCTGAACTCTATCAAGGCAGGATTAGGTATTTCTAGCAGCTCCTGTCCAGATGTGACAGTAATACTTCATCCTTGGACGTAACTGGCTCTTATATAGATAGAGTATTGCATCAGCAGTGAGATATCTACTGGATCGATAGAAGGATCCTACCATTTTTCCAACAACCTTGGCAACGGATTTGATGTATGTGTTCCATTTTAGATCAGGAGTAAAGGTCATACCCAGAAACTTGTCAAAACATGGAGCCTCCCCAATTCATTTCAATTAATGCCAGATGGAGTTCAGAACGTTGATGATGTAAAGATAGAAGTTTGGTTTTAGATGCATTAAAAGTAACCAGGCACTTTTTTCCCTATTGTACTACATGCTCAAGATCAGAGGAGAGAGAATCATAGAGAACTTGGTCGTTTACTTCCTTTGATATACTGCCATAGATGGTAGTGTCGTCAGCAAAAATGTCTACGAATGACTTAAGGATGTGATTTGGAAAATCATTAATGCAGATATGGAAGAGAGTTGTACCCAGGAATGGCCCTTGAGGGACTCCAGCATTAATACTGTGAGCTTCTGATTTCAACCACTACTCTTATGAACCTATTTAATGATTTAATAATTGAAAAGATATTTCCAGCTATACCATAGCTGGAGATCTTGTGAAGTAGACCTTTATGCCATACCCTATCAAAGGCCTTTGATATGTCAAGAGCAATTGCCCTAGAAAGGAAGCATCCATCAAAAGTTTCGCTAATTCTATGAGAAATAACTGTAAGCACATCCGCTTTAGATCTAGCAGAATGGAAACTACATTGCATGTCACTAAGAAGGTTATTTTTGCTGAGGTGGTTGCTTACTTCTGTATTTAACACAGATTCACGAAACTTACTCATGACGCACAGGAAACTTATTGATCTGTACTGAGAGGGAGATGACTGGTTTAGTTTCCTTTAATTGGGTTTTAACCCCTGGAAGGTTGAAATGTAGACCCCTGATGTTGGAGAAGGAGACATAGTAGTGGGTGCATACATTGGAAGTTGAAGATCTGGATTTAATTGTGTTTTTTTCTGGAAGCTTTTCATGATGATTTTTAGGATTTGTGGAATAGGTCGACAAACTTGCTTAGAGCAGGAGAGAGAAACAGAAACGAAGAAAGATATATTTTTTGGAGCACATAATAAGGTAAATCTGGAACAATTACCCACTAATATGGCATCGAGAAGCCTCACCAGAAGCTACTGCATGGTCCAGAATCCATTCACCAAATGGCAATGCAGCCGCAGTACTTTGCACCTGGTAATGGGACAGTAGTTAAATCAAGGTTCGGGTCCCTGACTTGCAGGTGGATAACGTCAGCCCAGAACAAAATGCTTACCTCCAGCACCTTTACTAGTGACATGGCTACAAAGAAAGACATAGAAACAGAAAATTTCCGACATCTCTGGCGACTGTTCATGCAAAATACTGCCAACCTACAATACAGGTTTTACTCCTCCCTTTGTCAGAAAAATCACTCATTAAAAATGAGGACTGAGAGACAAATAAGGAGAAGCGAGAGTAACGGGAGCTGCCGATATCGTATCATCAATGCATTGTCTACTCTTGTAGATAGTCGAGTGTTTTTTGTGAAAGCTTGGCAACTGAGAACCATAGATTGGAGGGAGTTCGGCCGAGCACTTGTCATAAAAATAAGGGTAGAGCAGATACAAGCTCGTTACGTCTTTTTTGTGGGAGGAAAAAAAGTGCATCACTTATTTGCAGAAGTACATTTGATGCTCTTTCTTTCTGTCAATCAAAGAAAACTTTCCATCCAAAAGTACAACTCGCCTAATGCTTTTTTTTTTTTGCATCGAGAAAAATCACTTATGTTTTGTTTTTTGTTTTTTTTTAAATAATGGAACAAAAAAGTCAACAACTCAATACTTAAAAACAATCGAATGACAACAATTTCTTAAAATTGTGTTGATTTATAATTTCTATGAAGATATTTTTCCTAAAGCTATATTACGAAATTCTTAATGAGAAGAAATCATGTTAAAACGATACTTTTTTTTTTTAAATATAAAATTTGTATTTAAGAAAAAGTAATAACCGATTGGCATACGAACAGACTAAAAATAAAATTGTGTAAGCAAAAATAGTAAATAATCATGCGACGTTGTACAATGCTTGGGAGGAGTGCTTCATGATATCAGAACATATACTACACTATACTCTGCCCCTTCCTCTGAAATGTCCGGGAGAACGGCCTCATATTGACGAAACAGAACTGACCCCACCTCAAGTATAGAGAAATTAATGTTCGGGAGGCTCGCCTCATGAAGAGTGAATGAAACATATACTAGACTGTTCCTCTCAAATGTGAAAGTAATATCTGATATGATGGCTTCATGAGTCCAGACCATAATACTATATATCTATAAAAGTGAAAATGTCTGTGTGTGTGTGTGTGTGTCTGTTTGTCTGTGTACATTTCCCTACACAATAACTATGTCAATTTTCAGTCTACAGACTCGAAATTTGATATACAGGGCACTGAGATTTGGGAAAATCTTTGTAATCAGTTGTTAGCCAGAAAATTGGCTGAGTCAAAGTTCAACGATTTGACCTTTGAAATCTCTACCAAACTCCTCCGACAATTTTCGGGTTAAACACTTGAAATTTTAGATATAGATTTCTTGGACATGGATCTAACTTAATAACTTAATTTGAGCCCAAAACAATAAATATTAAGGGATCATAACAGGCGTCAAAGTTAAAAAAATTGACCGCTTTTTTTTTCTTGCTCACATACACCTCCAAACAGCCAGGCAACGCCGGGCTGAAATGTCAGTATATCTATAAAAGTGAAAGTGTCCGTTCGTCTGTCTGTCTGTCTGTCTGTCTGTCCGTGTGTCTGTCTGTGTACATTTCCCTACACAATATCTCTGTCAATTTTCAGTCTACAGACTCGAAATTTGATATACAGAGTACTGAGCCTTGGAAAATTCTTTGTAATCGGTTTTCGGCCAGAAATTTGGTTTTTAAAAGGTCAATGTTCAACGATTTGACCTTTGAGAACTCTACCAAACTCCTTCGACAATTTTTAGTACAAACAGTTGAAATTTCAGATATAGGTTACTTGGAATACATCTAACTTGATAACTTGATTTAAGCCCAAAACAATAAATGTTAAGGGGTCATAATAGAGGTCAAAGTTAAAAAAAAATGACTGCTTCGGTCTCTACTAAATTACTAAGATAATTTCTGATCTAAAAATGTTTTTTTCACATTCTTTTCCCTCTTCGCGGTACAGGTTCAAGCCTGCCTTCCTATTACCACTTTTTTCTTTTGCTCAACACACACCTCCAAACACTCGAGCAACGCCGGGCACTGATGCTAGTATATATATATATATATATATATATATATATATATATATATATATATATATATATATATATATATATATATATATATATATTTCTAGGTAAATACACCTATTGAGTTTATCCTATATCTGCGGTACTTAGAGCACTGCACCTTAAAAGTATTCATACATTAACGAAAACTTTGCTCTTTCAGACCTTTAATCTATTATCCTCTATGATATATATATATATATATATATATATATATATATATATATATATATATATATATATATATATATATGTGTGTGTGTGTGTATTGTGTACAGAAAGTTGTTAGATGAGACAAGTCATTGGTACCGTCGGTTTCAAGCCCGATAGTTAGGACCGTTTAAGATATCCTTATCAAACTCTCTTCAGCCAATATTCGTCTCTTAAGAGACAAAATATAAATACACTCTTATATTTCGGATTTTCCTTTTAATTGAACACTCTGCTGGATTTCTTTTTCCAAAAAAAACTATCTGTCGATTTTAAGTCTACAGACTCGAAATTTGATATACAGGGTACTGAGATTTGGGAAAATCGATGTGATCCGTTTTCGGCCAGAAATTTGGCGATTAAGGGGTCAAAGTTCAACGATTTGACCTTTGAGAACTCTACCAAACTCCTCCGACAATTTTCGGTCTAAACACTTGAAATTTTAGATATAGGTTCTTTGGACATGGATCTAACTTAATAAATTGATTTGAGCCCAAAACTATAAATTTTAAGGGGTCATAATAGTGGTCAAAGTTTAAAAAAATTGACCCCATTTGTTTTTTTGTTTTGCTCAACATACATCTCCAAATACCCGGGCAACGCCTGGCACCCATGCTAGTATATATATAAAGGTATATACTGATAGATAGATAGATAGAGAGAGAGAGAGATAGAGAGAGAGAGAGAGAGAGAGAAATAGAGAAATGGAGTGAGAGAGATACATACGTGTTAAATCTCTCTCTTTCTATCTCTTTCTTTATATATTTCCTCTTCACACTTACCTTTTTTTTTTTTTTTTTTTTTACAAGGGTGTCATGACTTATCAAGGCCCAGAGGCCACTCGAGGATAAGGGTTAATAGGTATACATTAGTCATTGTGATTTTAGCATAGTAAACAGTGGGAATTTTGTAACTTGGATTACTTAGGGGGACGATTCAATTAGAACTTGTTCACATTGGACTTTTTTTTTTTTTTTTTCATAGGTATCAACTCATTATCAAGGCCAAGAGGCCACTCAAGGATAAGGGTTAAAGAGTGTACAGTAGAAATTGGACAATATAATAATCATTAGTAATGAAAATTTGTTAAATTTGATAACTTATATGGAACGGCTCATCAAGAACTTATTTACGTTAGACTTGAAGACAACCATATTGTAGTCAGCCGGAAAGCAGGAAAACGGAAGACAATTCCACAGGCGTGCAGTTCTAATAAAAAAGCTTTGTTCATGGAATCTACGTTTAGGTTTAGGCACAGATAAAGAGTGGGGGGAATTATTGATAGTGTTTACAGCTAGACGAGTGTTTCTTGTGAAAGTTTTGCAAGGGGGACCATAGATTGAAGCTCAGTCGAACACTTGCCATGATTATAACGATACATCAGAGACAAACTCGCAACATCTCTTCTGTGAGATAGAGGTTGCAAGGAAGAGAAAAGGACATCTCCTACGAGGCTACGAAGTCTATTTTGAACTCTATCAAGGCAGGACAAGTCCTTTCTAGCAGCTCCTGCCCAGATGTGGCAACAATATTCCATCCTTGGACGTACCTGGCTCTTATATAGATAGAGAATTGCATCAGCAGTGAGATATCTACTGGATCGATAGAAAGATCCCACCATTTTTCCAGCGGCCTTGGCAACAGATTTGATGTACGTGTTCCATTTAAGATCAGGAGTAATGGTCAAGCCCAGAAGCTTGTCAAAACTTGAGGCCTCCTGAAGACGAGAGCCATTCATTTCAATTGATGCCAGATGTGGATCAGAATGTTGATGATGTAAAGAGAGGAGCTTGGTTTTAGATGAATTAAAAGTAACCAGCCACTCCTTTCCCCATTGTACTACATGCTCAAGATCAGAGGAGAGAGAATTGGAGAGAACTTGGTCGTTTACTGTCTTAGATGTTATACCTATTTGCATATGCTATAGTGTACCGTTCTAGTTATCTCTTGGTATTAGTGGATCCTAAGACAAGGATTCATTTAGTCTGGTGGAGTATCCAGCTTTGTGTTGTTACTTAGTCATACCGAGGAGATCTTATTTGCGCGGCGAATACTCCTATTTTAAATATTTAGTTAATATAGATAGATAGATAGATAGATAGAGAGAGATATATATATAGGGAGAGAGAGACAAGGATAGAAAGAGAGAGGGAGAGATAGAATGAGAGAGAGAGAGAGGGGGTGAGATTTCACGTAGATATATATTAAGGGATCAAAGAGGTATTCTATACACCAACGAAACCAATTGTTTCTCGCAATCTCTTGCTTCAGTGAATAGTGATTTTTACAAAAAATATGAGATGTTTACATCCTGTCCACACAAAATAAGATAACTGCTATCTTTGCGGAACAGTGCAATGACAGAACATCAATCCGGAAGATTCACCTTAGGATCAGCATAACGCATCACACACACACACACACACACACACACACACACACACACACACACACACACACACACACACCCATGCATTTATATATATATATATATATATATATATATATATATATATATATATATATATATATAGTGCTGGTCCTGAGGTGGGTCTGCTGGATCAATTTACTTTTATTCATACTGTTGCGGGAAGATAGCACTATATTTATATATACTAGCAGGGAGACCCGACATTGCCGTGGATTGAATGAGGATCAACAAATTTTATAAACTTTTAATCCTTTTTATTGTCATGAAAATCGGTTAAAACGCAATTTTTTTTTTTTATCTAATCGATTTATTGCTTGCTCTGTTCCGGAGTCGGCTTCAATCCACCAGGAGAAAGTTCATGTGCCTCCTCGCAGTTTATTAGTCCACTATACATTACAGTCTTCATTGCACTGTAGAGAACCTACTCGTGATTTTATGAAATTGTTTTTATGTAATATCTTTAATAAAAGTTTAAGATGCAAAAGTCTAGTATCATGGTTCGATTGTGCTCTAAGCAGAAACATTCATTTCGAGAGTGTGCCTATCTTATTAAGTATCATTGATTTTATGCGCCGGGCCCTATTTCTTGTGCGGTGACATAGTTTCTAAAATGTATTTTTGATTTTAGCCTATATAAAAGTTTTAACTTTGTTCAGAATTGAACTGTTTCTGCTTTAATCGGATTTTTTCGATTATCGATTTCCAATACTTATCGGATGTATTTCTATACAAGACTTATTTAAGAACACTTCCAATCATATAAGGTACATTTGTGTGAATTTTCATCAAAATCGACATGACCGTTTTGGAGTCCATAGGGAACGAACTCGCGCGCACACAGAGTTTATATATAAACTGCGTCAATTGCCTTATAGCAGATTAGTAAAATCTTAAAATTTCATTAAATATAGGTCACAAAAAAATGAAAATTGTATCATCAAATGACTGTTTCAAGATTAGTTATTTCCCAAAAGTTTATTCAAATCCATGCAATATTAACGTAGTCATGACATTTTATTTATTATCGAGTAATTTATACTGTCCATTACTTTATTGCAGGTCTTTTAAAATGCCAAAAAAAGGGGCGATCAATGGTTATCGAAAAGGAAAGGATTGTTGCTGGACTCGCAGAAGGATTGTTCATCAAAGATTTAGTAATAGAGCTGGAAAAGGGAGCAAAGAACTTTGGCTTCATTCGTGAACAACCCAAACACAAAATCCAGAAAGGATAAGGGCACCAGGAGAAACTTTTCTCATCATGATATCCGGAAAATCCGTGGCGAAGTCAACCAAAATCCAAACAGCACCAGTGCTTCCATTTTTGCAAGAGCTGGAATCGCTCCAAGATCCAGACAGGCTCGAGGTAATGTGTTGAATGAGATGGCAAGGAACATCAAAACTATTCCAAGGCCTCCATTCAGCAAACAACATAGGGAAAAACAAATGGATTTCTAACGTATTCTATTTACACATAAGACTCGTGCTACTCTTGACGGTCCGGATGGATGGGCCAAAGCTTGGAACTCGAATGGAATTACAACCTCTTATAGAGTTCATCGCCAACAAGGAGGTAGAGGCATCATGTTTTGAGGGGGAACCATTGGGGATAAGTTGGTTGGACCATTCCGAGTTCCAGAGGGTGTAAAACTTACCAGCAATGTGTACACGGCCTTTTTGGATAAACATTTGTCACCATGGCTAGATGATATACCATTGTCACGTTGTTTTCAGATAATTTTTATGCATGACAATGCACCGTCCCATTCTGCTAGGGCGACTGCAGTCTTTCCTGAATCTATGGGCTTCTTTGGAGAAACCCTCATGAGCTGGCCACTGTGATCTCCGGATCTTAACCCCATTGAACATCTCTGGTCAATATTGAAAAGAGGTGTATAAGGGAGGAGAGCAATTTACTTCAAAGTATTCCCTGTGGAAGAAAGTAGCTGATGTCGCCAGAACCATAACTCCTTTTCAGATCAAACAATTGACTACTTCGGTGGACAAAAACGTTGTTTAAAGTTATTTCAAAAAATGGTGGATATGGGATAAATAATTCATAACCTACCTACTTTCGGGGGAGTAAGTTTATTGCTGTGTGAGGCGCCCCTATCGGGCAATGCCAACGATGCTGTCCAGGCAATTATTGCTAGGCGAGAGTGTTCGTCCTTTAGGGGGACTGGCTTGACTTTCCTCATTTTCTTGACCTTGCGTCACATCTTTCTGGGACGGAAGTAAATACCTACTTACATGGCACCGCCTGAGTAGATTATATTCATACCAGTCAAGCATAGGTCCTAGACACATTCTGACAGTTGGAACTATTTTTGACCTTTCATCTGTTGGGCTAAGATATGGTTCTGGGTAGTTCTAGGAGGTCTATCTTTCCATCTTTGCCTCCAATCTTTCAGGTGGAGTAAATTTATTAATTACTGCATGATGAGCATCTACTAAGGAAAGCTAACCAGGCGGCTTGGACAATTTTTAAAAAGGACTGAGTGTTCATCCTTTAGCAGTGTTTGACTGACTTTCTCCCACCTTTTGCCCTCATGTCACATCTTGTTGCGGTGGGAAGGAAGTAAATCCTTACTTACCTGATATAGTCTGAATAAGTTATTTTCATACCAGTTTGAGGATACGTCCTTGACAATCAGTTCAACAGTCGGGTCCATTATTGAATAATGACCTTATATCTATCAGGCTGAAGTATGGTTCTGGACAGTTCTAGGAGATTCACCCTTTCAGTCTTTGCCTTCTCACGCTTTGAGAAAGGAGTTAGTTTATTGCTGATCATCTGAGGCCCCACTACTGGAAAATACCGACGAGTTTGCTTGGATATTTTTTGTAGGCCAGTGTATATCTCTTGTGTGTTGGCTTTCCAATTCCCATCTTCTAACCTTGTGTCACATCTTTTTGTCGTAGGAGGGAGGCAAATACGTATTTCCCTAACAAAGACGAGAAGATAGCTTAAAATAAGAGTCAAAATAATTTTGATTTAAAATTATGAAGTAACAAGAAATTACAAATTTGTCGAGGGGGAGCGAAAGTGAGATAAATTAAGACTCAAATATATGAAAGAAAACGAAAATTATTTTCCAGGTAGGATTAATAATGATACAGAATTAAACTATAGACAGAGCAAATAAATTAAGCTGTGATTGAAAAGGGAGCTAAAAGTAAAAGTAAATTAAATAAACTAAGAATATGACAAAAAGTATTCCACTTCTCAAAAAGAAATAAATGAAAACAAAAACATGACAAAAAGTATTCCACAAAAAATAAATAAATAAATAGAACAAAATGGAAGCAAGAGACGCTGCGAGTCTGAGATTCACTATAAGGTCCCAAACTTTCAAAACAAGCACTCATCTAGCTACAACCACTATCAACAATGTCTCCCCACTCTCTATCTGTGCCTAAACCTAAACGCACAGTCCATGAACAAAGCGTATTTCCTAAAACTGACATCCTGGGGAACTCTGTTTCGATGGCCTGCTTTCCAGCTGATCGCGACATGATCATCTTCAAGTCCAATGTAAACAAATTCTCGTTTAGTCGTTCTCTTAAATTATCAAATTCTACCTAATTTCTACCACTGAGTATCACTCTACTGTTGTCTCAGTGACCGCCGTATAATCATTAATCCTTATCCTCGAGTAGCCTTCTGGTTTTGATAAGTGGTGACTATCTTGTCTAAAAAAAACTACAATAGGAGGAAAATAACATCGGAAGAAAAAAAAGTGAAAGGAAAGAAAGTAAGAAAGGAAAAATAAAGCAAAAAAAAAAACGGAAGAAAAAAAAAAGAGATGAATTCTAGAATTATTGAAGGTAGAATAAAATATAAAAAAAGGTAAATATAAATAGAAGAAAGATTGACAAGACCAAACACGATAAATAAAACAAATCAAAAACAGTTACAAAAGCCAAAAATATACAAAAAATAAATAAATAAATAAATAAAATATAAAAAAATCAAACCAACTGCATAAGTTAACATTGAAAAGTTGAAGGGGACAAAGTGAAAAGTGAATGAAAAAAAAAAAAAGCTAGAAATAAAATAAATCCATTAAAAGTAAGAACGCGAGATAAATTGTAAAAATGTAGGTTCACTAGTTTCTTCCAACGGTCGAGTCTTCTTGACCAGTGCCGCTACGTGCTTTTTATATTCGACATGTGCGTCGAATATCGTTTTTCTTTTTTGCCTTGTATGTCCATCTTTCCAGTACACTGCACATTATCATGACAGGGCCTCGCAGGCAATGTTTGGAATGAATGAGAATGCTGTGGACCGAAGATCCTTCTCTTCAATTTTAGACACGGCAGGAACGGTTCGGGCAGATAAGGCCAAATTGAGAAAATATCCGAAAAAGTAAGAAAATAAGTAAAAAACAATAAAAAACTGGAATTCTATTATACATGTGTATCAGCATCTCTGTGCTTCCTTACATACACACACACATATATATATATATATATATATATATATATATATATATATATATGTGTGTGTGTGTGTGTGTGTATATATATATATATATATATATATATATATATATATATATATATATATGCATGTGTGTGAGTGTGTGCATGTGAAAAATGCGAAAGTACAAACAGATTTAAACACAGGAATAAATCATCAAAAATGAATGATTTATCAATTTCGTTTTGATCCTCAGTTTCGTTTAGACTTCAGAAAACGTTGATTCAAGCGAAACCGGTAAATCTCTCGGATTTTATGATTTTTTTTCAGTGTTTAAGTTGCTATCCCTTTTGTCTTTTTCATACACACACGCACCGGATATTTTCCTCTCCTGCTCTCTGGTTGGATGGATGACGTCCTGATTTTCTGAGGAGATTTATTTAATCCCAATCGAATAGAAAAGCTCAATACGCGATGTAGAGTATGGCTTATTAGAAGAGAAAGAAAATTAAAGCTGTAAGTTGAAATTTATTGTTCGACTGAATACTCCAAAAAACAATTTAAATGTAAATTGTTTTTTTTTTTTTTGGGAGCGTATTCAGTCGAACTCAAACACACATACACGGACAACGTTGCATTTATATAATTGTAGAGACATATTAGGTTGGTGTAAAAATAATGTCGCTTTTTGACATGGAATTGAACGTCAAAAAACGACATTATTTTTGTACCAACTTTTATATATATATACACACACACTTAGATACAGATTAGTAAAATATCAATATTTCACTAAGTATATGTCACAAAAAAATAAAAATGGAATAATCAAGTGACTGTTTTAAGGTTAGGTATTTCCCAAAATTTTATTCAAATTCATGCGATATTCACAAATTTATGAAATTTATTTTCTTTATCAAGGAATATCCACTGCCCATCGCTTTATTGCAGGTCTCTTAAAATGTAGTATTTAGGCAAAAATACAATGTCTAATCATGAAAATTTTACTTTTTTATCATATTTTTCTGTTAAGGAATAATAAACAAAAGCAAATCCAAGGTGCTAAGACTCAAATAAATGAATTATTTATCCCATATCCACCATTCTTTGAAATACCTTTAAACAACGTCTTTGTCCACCGAAGTAGTCAATTGTTTGATCTGAAAAGGAGTTATCGTTCTGGCGACATCAGCTACTTTCTTCCACAGGGAATCCTTTGAAGTAAATTGCTCTCCTCCCTTATATACACCTCTTTTCGATATTGACCAGAGATGTTCAATGGGGCTTAGATCCGGAGATCACAGTGGCCAGCTCATGAGGGTTTCTCCAAAGAAGCCCATAGATTCAGGGAAGACTGCAATCGCCCTAGCAGAATGGGATGGTGCATTGTCATGCATAAAAATTATCTGAAAACAACGTGACAATGGTAGGTCATCTAGCCATGGTGACAAATGTTTATCCAAAAAGGCCGTGTACACACTGCTGGTAAGTTTTACACCCTCTGGAACTCGGAATGGTCCAACCAACTTATCCCCAATGATTCCCACCTGAGAGTGTGGACCTCCTGGTATTACACATTGTAGCTTTAATATCAGTCCACATGGAACAGGTCATTAAAAAAAATGGCCTATACTCTGTTGGAAAACTCCCAGGCCAAGTTTCCTATACCAGGTAAGTAGGTATTTACGTCAATCCCACAATAGGAAGATGTGACACAAGGTTACAAAAAATGGGGAACGAGAAGCCAGCACCAGTAAAAGAGAAGCATTCTGGCCTAACAAAAATTACCTGGGAAGCCCCGTCGGCATTCCCAGTAAGGGCGCCTCAGAGGGAGTAAGCAATAAACTTACTCCCTCTGAGAGACAGAAGGCATGGCCTGGGAGAGAGTGAACCTCCTATGACTGCACAGGATATTCCAGTCTTAACTTCAGTCAACAGGGAAAAGCACATTTAAAAAGAAAAAGAAATGGCCCATACTCTGTTGACTTTTGGAAGGTTACTGACTGTGCCAGGTAATTATGCAGTCTATTCACTGTCTCGGTTAAGTATTTAGATGGCACTAACTTCTACAGTCTAAACTTTAACTTGTGTTCAAGTATACAACCTACCATTTGATTTCTGCTTTTGATCTTAATTATGACGTTGTACTACTTGACTAGTTGAGCTAATTTAAACGATGACTTTTAGTTAAGTATGCAGTTTATAGTTAAATGTGTAGTATGCACTGAGATTTATTGTCAAGTCTGTTGTATACCCCGAATTTGAGCTAAGATGCACTCTGCAAACTTCTGTTTACATATGCTGTCTGCACTTTGGCTTCTTGTACGCATTAGACACTGAACTGGTTAGGTACGTAATTGTTTACCATTCCAGTTCCGCTTACATAAGTATTCTATTCCTGTACAACATAATCACGTTGACACACTGGTTTCCGTTTGATAGCCGAAGTTAAGCAACATAGAGCCTCTTCAGAACTAAAACGAAGGACCATTTTGAGAATGCCAGGTAGTGTTAATGCTCTCTACTTATCTAGGCATTGTTTTCAGTTATCCTAGCTTTCTCTTTACCATGAGAAAGCTTCAACCTGAAATTGCTCCAATACTCACAAAACTGTTTAAACGTTGTCTTAAGGAGAATTGCTTCCCAACACCCTGGAAAACCTCATCAGTATACCCTGTATTTAAGAATTCAGTTGATAGATCATCTCTCTCTCAGTACAGATCAATAACTTTCCTGTGTGTCATGAGTAAGTTACTAGAGTCCATATTAAATAAAGAAATAGTCAACCACCTCAACAGAAATAACCTCCTTAGTGATATTCAATACGGTTTCCATTCTGCTAGATCTACAACAGATGTACCAATATTTTAATCGCATAGGATTAGTGAATCTCTCGACAAAGGCTTCTTCTCTAGGGCAATTGCTCTTGACATAGCAAAGGTCGTTGATAGGGTAGGCATAAAGGCTTACTTCACACGATTTCCAGCTACGGTATAGCTGGATATGTCTTCTCAATTATTAAATCATTTCTCTCTGATAGGCTCATAAGAGTAGTGGTTGATGGGCAGAAATCAGAAGCTCACAGTATTAATGCTGAAGTCCCTCAGGGTTCCATCCTGGGTCCAACTCTCTTCCTGATCTACATCAATGATCTCCCAAAACACATACTTAGATCATTCGTTGACATCTATGCTGATGACACTACCATCTATGGCAACACATCAAAGACTGTAAAACACCAAGTTCTCTCTGATTCTCTCTCCTCGGATCTTGAGTGCATGGTACAATGGCAGAAGATGTGTCTGATTACTTTTAATGCATCTAAAACCAAGCTCCTATCTTTATATCATCAACGCCCTGATCCCCATCAGACATCAATTGAAATAGAGGGCTCTCGTCTTGGAGAAGCTGTATATTTTGACAAGCTTCTAGACTTGACCTTTACTCCTGATCTAAAATGGAACACGTACATCAAATCTGTTGCCAAGGTCACTGGAAGAATGGTGGGATCTCTCTACCGCTCCAGTAGATATCTCACTGCTGATGCAATTCTCTATCATATAAAAGCCAAGGTAAAAAATTTATTGGGCAAAAAGTGTCATTTTTTGCAATTTTGGTACATTTTTGACCCCTGATCAGCCACTTGGAATGCCGAATACCAGTGACAATGGACAAACAATGCAGTTTCACACCTTAACACATGTATATTTACATTCAGCAATATAGGAAACCACTATATAGACATATCAAGTTTTTGTTGAGAAATATGAGAAATGTGACAGGATTTTTCGTAAAAAAAAAAAAGAAAAAAAAAATTTTTTTTACTATGCACATTTATATATTAAAATATTTGTGACAAAATTCCAGGAAAATCTAATGGACGGTTATCCGTTAATAATTTGTACTAACAGACAGACGGACCCATTGAAAATATAGGTCCCTCTCTGATAAATCGGGGGACACAAATGTTACACCATACCCTTTGCTTAAAAAACAATGTAAATATGTTACAGACCGACCGATGGAGTGACATGCATGCAACTAAAAATGCCTTAGCATGGAAGAGTTTCCCCTTCCATTGTCAAGGAAAAGTTACAAATGTAAGTGCAGCATCTGTTAAGAACATATACTACACTTTGATCTTAGCCATGTGGCCAAGGAAAAGTTACAAACGTAAGTACAGCATGTAGTAAGAACAGATACTACACTTTGATCTTGGCCAAAAAACCAAGAAAAGGGTATTTATTTGCTCCCCCACCGAGCAAATTAGGCACAAGGCTGATTTTTAATGAGAGGATTGAAGGGGAAATGGGGACCAACTCCCCAGGGAGTAGGGGAGCTGGATAGTGACAATTGGTATGAAGGGTTTTCCCTACATTGATCAAGGTCTTATATGTGGGGTTGGTATTTATTTGCTCCCCCACCGAGCAAATTAGGCACAATGCCGATTTTTAATGTGAGGAGTGAAGGGGAAATGGGGACCAACTACCCGGGGAGTAGGGTAGCTGGATAGTGACAATTGGTATGAAGGGTTGCCCATACATTGACCAAGGTCTTATATGTGGAGTTGCCGACACATATGGTCCTTGCTTGCAGTATCTGCCGGAACAGATGGTATTTATTTGCTCCCCCACTGAGCAAATTAGGCACAAGGCCGTTTTTAGTGTGAGGTAAAAACCAGCTCCCCTAAAAGGGGTCACTCTGGTTACCAAAAATAATAATTGTCCCAGTATAGAGGGTTTCCCCTCCATTGACTGGTACAAATTATCTTAAGTGCAGTATCTGCCGGAACAGATGGTATTTATTTGCTCCCCCACTGAGCAAAGTAGGCACAAGGCCGTTTTTAATGTGAGGTAAAAACCAGCTCCCCTAAAAGTAGGCAAAAAGGGGCCACTCTGGTTACCAAAAATAATAATTGTCCCAGTATAGAGGGTTTCCCCTCCATTGACTGGTACAAATTATCTTAAGTGCAGTATCTGCCGGAACAGATGGTGTTTATTTGCTCCCCCACTGAGCAAATTAGGCACAAGGCCGTTTTTAATGTGAGGTAAAAACCAGCTCCCCTAAAAGTAGGCAAAAAGGGGGCACTCTGGTTACCAAAAATAATAATTGTCCCAGTATAGAGGGTTTCCCCTCCATTGACTGGTACAAATTATCTTAAGTGCAGTATCTGCCGGAACAGATACTACACTTTGATCTTGGCCAATAGGCCAAGAAAAGCTCAGAACAGCATCTAATTACAACAGACCTTTGATCTTAACCAAAAAGGCCAAGTACAAAAGTGTTACGGATAATAAAAGAATAGAAACTGGACTTAGGTTTGCTTTCGGCAGCCGTGTAACCGTTATTATGTTAGTGCAAAAATAATGTCGTTTATATATATATATATATATATATATATATATATATATATATATATATATATATATATGGATGACCGTAAAAAACGAAATTATTTTTGCACCAACCTAATACTTGCTTTGTTTGATTTTATTTTTACTTTAGTCCTAGAATTCCATGATCGATATTTCTTCGAAAAGAAAGAAAATTACTATTTTCTGGATCAGAATCCATCCATTTCACACTTATCGTTGGCTGGTATTTGACTAAGTAGTAGGTTTATTTTTTCTTTAGCTCTTTATGTCAAGTGGCTCCATGCTTTGTCTGGAGAGATTTTCGTAAAAAGAACTGGTTGGTGCTCTATTTTCACGTGAATATAACAATCTTTTATGCATGTGCCTTTTCGTTGTGAATTTTTCTCTCGTCTGTAGATAAAACACTCGGACGATGATGTTAGTTCATAAGAAATGTTTGTTTTAAAAAAAAAGAGACAATTATATGAAGCATCAGTATGAGAGTCTGCTTGTGAGAGAGAGAAAAAAGAAAGATAGATCCACAGATAGATCGCTTGTTTAATAACATCAAGCTACAGTGTTTGCAACTGTCCCCACTTCACACCGAGTTTTCTTGAGGAATAGACTCATTTGCTTCCACTTGCTGAAGTTGTTAGCCAAAAAGACGCAGAAAACGCCCACCTAGAAACTACGTGGTTTGAACAACTTACACCATGAGATCACCTCTGAAATTTAGCGTCTGATTAAAACACCTTCCATTCGAACATAGCCTTCACGATATAACAGTTGGCAAAATAAATTATTCATATAATCCTAACACAGCACAATTTTTATACAAATAAGATTCCAAGTTTTTGTCACAAAATTCATGCACAACATCTCCATTATAGCAAGGATAAGTGGTGTTATTTTACATGATACTTATCTCTATTCATGAAATTATCTGATTAAATATCATGTGTGTGTGCATATAAATATGTAAAAGGCATGATTGGTAAAATTGATAATATAAAAATCGATTAATCAATTATTAATTTCTTTGAAATGCTTAATTAAAAAGAAATATCTAATGAATAAATTCAAGTTTGAAAAGCCTATTCAAAGAAATAAATTGAAAACAAGCACTTGCTCACATCTAAAACTATTCTCTGGAATATTGTTATCCAATTTGGACTGGTGTATCTGCTTCATCTGAGGGATTTTGATAAAGTGCAGTATTTGTAATTTAGTTGATCCTGCACTTTCTTTTTTCTGCACCCCTTTTCATGCAGACGTGATATTTCTAGTCTCAGTCTTTTCTATAAATATTATTATGACATGTGTTATTCGGTATTATCTGATCTGCTGCTCCTTTGTTGCAGTTCGTTTGACTCGTTGGTCTAGTGGTCTTCACAAAATCACTGGATATATTACAGATTCCTATCCCTGTAGCTTCACCCAAAGAACTGCAGACTTGTATAACTTTCTTCCTGCATTTTCATTTCCTCCTACCCATAGCCTTCGTCTTTGCAATAGGCATATCCTTTGTGATAATTAACTTTTGTTCTTGTTAGCTCCTTACGTCGAGTGACTTCATACTTTATTTGTAAAGATTATCAAGAAAATATATTCATAAATAAAACACGAGAAGTGTCCCAAAAGTAATGCCTGCTATTTCTTTATTCTGTCCGAATGAATCAGAGGTGATTGCAAATGGCATTGTTATGATGACTGAACTTATGCATCAATGACCTGACAGTTTAATCTCTCTGTTGCAGATATTGACAATATGAGATATCAGAAGCAGAGAAGCGTCATTGAATTCCTGGCAAAAGTGCACTGAGAATGGTGGTTACTATTTGAGCTAAAAATAAAATAGGAATTTTTTTTTTTTTTAAACGACCCATATATGAAAAAGCACGTTCCGGACGCCCATGCACAGCCATTTTGAATTTTCAAAATAACGAAATATTAAGATCTTATGTACGATATGAAAAGAAAATTGGAATCTTAGGAATATCTCTATCATTTCCAGTCATTATGAATCATGAAAAAGAATTAAAACAAACTATCTAGCGAATATATCCAGTGAACCAAATGGAACAAGGATACAAACAATTGCACTAAAAGGGACGGTTAGAATATTCAAAAGATCTCCCGGTTGAAATGTCTAAAATAGTGAGTCAATATTTTCATTCGGTAGTAGTCTCATCCTTAGCAGAAACAAAATGATAAAAAAATTGAAAAGAAAATTGAAACTGTGGACAACCTAGTTACAAGTTTGCCCTGTGCCACCTGGGTCTTTAGTCGGTTAAAATTATTCTTAGGGGTCAAAAATAGGTTAAAATTGAAAAAAAAAAACTGTTATACATTTTGTACATTCATTTTAGATTATTTTTAATTGTTAATTTTTAATCAATATATGCGTGTGACGTTGGCACAGTGGTAACGTCACAAGCTTTGAATGCTACAGTTTCGGTTTTGATTCTAGCTGATGGCACCCAAATACTTCTTTTTTTTTTAAACTTTTGAAATCACGCCGCTATAATAATATATACAAAATCTGGAGAACTTAAAATATCATATTTAAGCATATTTTATACCCGGGCAATGCCGGGCTCCCACCCTGCTAGTCTAATATATAAAAAGCTATATGTCTGTCTGTCTGTCTGTCTGTCTGTCTCCATATATTTAAACTCTATCTTTTCCAAAACTAAAAGTCGCAGAGCGGCGCTATGGGACACAAATGATTGGGTTTTTTACAGACCATTCTTTTATGAGTCTTACCGGTTCAAATAGTTTTTAAGGCGTCAAAAATGGGTCAAAAATGAACAAATCGTTGTACATTTTGAACATTCATCTTAGTTTATTTTTTATTTTTAAATTTTTGATTATAACGTTGGTACAATGGTAACGTCACCATATTTAAATGCTAGAGTTCTGGTTACGATTCTAGCTGATGGCACCCAAATACGTTTTTTTTTAAACTTTTGAAATCACGACTCTATTAAAATATATACGAAATCTGAATAAATTAAAATATCATATCTAAACGTATTTTACGTCCGGGCACCCCCTCCCCGCTAGTATATATATATATATATATATATATATATATATATATATATATGTATATAATCATTCACATACAGTACTCTTTCGCTGTATCACAGATCATCAGTGCAGCTAGACAGGCAACTACCTCAAGCAAGGATAGAAACCCAACCGCCCGTATGACAGTCAAGGCTTCTAACCATTATGCTAAACGGCTACTGCTGTGTGGGTAGTGAGTTAATGATGATTTGACATCGTCTGAATACCTAAGTTCGATTTGTTTACACAAAGAGCATCGCTTAATTCGCTAGTGGTATTTCGTATATCACTTCCCAATATGCTCAACCAAAGATTGGGAGCATTATACATACAGTACTGTTTTGCTGTATCACAGCTCATCAGTGTGGCTAGACTACCTCAAGCCAGGATCAAGACCCGACCGCCCGTACGACAGTATATATATATATATATATATATATATATATATATATATATATATATATATATATATATATATATACTAGCATGGGCGGCCGGCGTTGCCCGGGTATTTGGAGATGTATGTTGAGCAAAAAAAAAAAAAAGAAAAAGTGATCAATTTTTTAACTTTGACCCCTATTATGACCCCTTAACATTTATTGTTTTGGGCTCAAATCAGGTTATTAAGTTAGATCCATGTCCAAGGAACCTATATCTAAAATTTCAAATGTTTAGACCGAAAATTGTCGGAGGAGTTTGGTAGAGTTCTCAAAGGTCAGATCGTTGAACTTTGACCCCTTAATCGCCAAATTTCTGGCCGAAAACCAATCACATCGATTTTCCCAAACCTCAGTACCCTGTATATCAAATTTCGCGTCTGTAGACTAAAAATTGACAGAGTTATTGCGTAGGGAAATGTACACACACAGAGACGCACAGATACACAGACACACAGAGACGCACAGATACACAGACACACAGACGGACAGGCAGACAGACACTTTCACTTTTATAGATATATAGATATATAAATGTATGTGTATGCATTGTGTATCAGTATACAGATACAACTATATGATTGAGTTTCAGTGTATATATATATATATGTTGATGTAGATGGGCATGGGCGTGAAGGGAGTACATGTAAAGCAGGCATATGTATGTTTAACCCTTATCCTTGAGTGGCCTCTTGGCCTTGATAATGTGGTGATGCCTGTATAAAAAAAAGAATATTATGTGTATATGTCTTTTCACTGGTGTGTCTACATGCATGTGTGTGGGTTTAATTCTCACCAAGTAAGTCATCATCAATTATAATATTTTTCTATATCGCATTCCATTGTTTATTATCATTTGTCTAAGTTTATGAAAATGAACGAATCAATGCACACAAATGACACAAAGGTAACAGCTTCTACACCTTTGATACCTACCTGAATATTAATTGGAATTCATCTTGAGACGGAATAATTAATTCCAATTAGTGTCTTTGAAAAGAAATTGGTAATCACCGACCTTTATAGAACCAAATACGTATATATAAATGTATAATATAATATATATGTATATATGTATGTGTGTGTGTGCGTGTGTGAAAATAAAAAAAAAATGTGTGTCCGAATTTGATAAGAGAGAAACCTTGATTGATAAAGATATAAAGTTGAGGAGAAAAAAAAATAACGAATCAAAAGTGTTTCATATAAATCTTTGCAAACAGGGGAGATAAGTCCTGATTGCCTCAGCATAAAAAAAACGAACTAAGGTGACTTAATTTAATCATCTTTGATTTCAGAACGCTTTTTTTGTTTGTTTGTTTGTTTTAATTTCCATTTTGACGCCAAACACTTTTTGCAACTTTTAATTATGATGTGGAGCACTTTTGGTTAGTTCCCTATTAAAAAGGGGGAGATAACCCAGTAGATTAATTAATTAGTTCTGATTTTAAAGCACGTGTCTTCTCGTAAGAAAAAAGACGTTAGAAGTATATTATTTGTATTATTATTCATCGGACTACTGTTCTCATCTTGAGTGTGATTTTCACAACGTTTCGGTCGATATAACCTCCGATCTTCTTCAGGTGTATCTTGTCGAACTCGGGAACGTTTCTGTTGAACTCAGGAATTTGGATGGAATTTCGAGCGGAACCCTTTATTTACTTCACGGGTGGGGGGGAGTAGCGTGCTTTTGTTCCGTTAGCCATGACTGGATATACATATATATATATATATATATATATATATATATATATATATATATATATATATATATATATATTTAAATTGCAACTATATAATATATAAAAATCGATAGAACATTAACTCAATAATAATAATATATACGAAATCTGCAAGAATTAAAATATTTAAGCATACTTTACGACCGGGCTACGCCGGGCGTCCCTGCTAACTTAGACAAATTTGGCCTTTTGGTCCAGATCAAAGTGTAGTATCTGTTCTTCAGATGCTGAACTTCCATTTCTTGTTCTCTTTCGGTGGAGGAGAAATCCTTCACGACTGAGACAATTTTTATTTTTGTACCTTTTCTCCACGTTATAAAACGACCCTGGTGTCTAACACTGTCCCGTGGGGAGGCATAGTAAATAGGTACAATAATATCAGAGCATCTCCGTTTACGCTGAACAGTTACAGAATGCCAACATCAATATATTACATATGAATGAGTCCCATGTGGAATTTCCACAGGTCCCGCTAGTTATTCATGATGTGTCCAACTAAATTTAACAATGAATTATCTTTACTTTGTTTTGAGCTTCATTTCACTATTATTACATAACTGTCCTATTTTTGCTTTGTTATAATAGGCAAGAAGAATATCATTTTTCTTACCTTGCTTCATGTTTGTTTTTTCTGCGTCAAGATAAGATAGTCTGGAATCTACAATGATGTTGACAAATACCAATGCTAGTAACAAAGTATTCTGTTCGAAAAAAGTAATTTTTGAAACAAGAAACAAAAAATTTCCACCAACTACAAAAGCAACGGCGAAACTTGCAATTAAAAATGGCAGTTACTTACAAACAAATAAATAAAACAAAACGGTACTTTTGCATTTGCCGATTCGCTGTATCCACGAAGTTTTTCGGGTATGTTCGGCCGCTGACGGGAATAACGGAAGCAGCCGATCGCGAAATGTTAAACTGCTACGAGAAAATATTAATGATAAACAAGAAAAAGCATGAAAGTACAATAAATAAAAATCACAAACCCTAAACTTTAACCCTAAATTCTAACCCTAATCTGCGCAATTAAAATTATTCTTTTCTATTTCTTTCAGTTTATGAAAAAGTAGCCTTTATTGATTCTTTTTAGCTAAAAAGAGACAAGGCGTTCGTTAAAAAATTGAGGAACGCTCAGTCGACCTTTTTCGATTATTTCCATCAGCTGCCGGGCAAGCCCGAGCCAACTGCGTGAAAATTGCCGGTCGGTAGATGCTGAAGTATCAACAAAACAATCTTTTATAATCCTTACTGTTATCTAACTCGCAATTTCGCTCGGAAAAAAATATGTGCTATTCTTGATTCATTGTCATCCAAATACTACAATTTCACTTTATTTGAATACTAGCAGGACCCGTTAACTGGCGTTGCCCGGTGAAAGCATAACAGATCCAGAACAGAATAGTTAAAGCCCCCCCCCCCGCCTGGAAAACAAATTAAATTATGGTTGTTGTTGGTAGCCACTGCCGTCCTTGGAAAATAGCGGACACAAGCGGCCGTGGCCCAAATGAAATAATCTAGCTTCCACTGTCGGACATTTCCCCCCACCCAGTATTAATGCTGAAGTCCTTCAGGGGTCCATCCTGGGCCCAACTCTCTTCCTGATCTATATTAATGATCTCCCAAAACACATACTTAAATCATTCGTTGACATCTATGCTGATGACACGATCACCTATAGCAACACATCAAAGGTCGTAAATGACAAAGTTCTCTCTGATTTTCTCACCTCTGATCTTGAGCGCGTGGTACAGTGGGGGAAAAGGTGGGTTACCTTTAATGGATCTAAAACCAAGCTCCTATCTTTACATCATAAACGCTCTGATCACCATTTGGCATCAATTGAAATAGATGACTCTCGTCTAGGGGAGGCCCCATGTTTTGATAAGCTTCTGGTTTTGACCTTTACTCCTGATCTAAAATGGAACACATACATCAAGTCTGTTGCCAAGGTCGCTGGGAAAATGGTGAGATCCTTCTACCACTCCAAAAGATATCTCACTACTGATGCAATTCTCTATCTACATAAAAGCCAAATACACACAAGGATGGAGTACTGCTGCCACATAACCTATCCTGCCTTGACAGAGTACAAAATAGATTTCGTGGCTTAGTGGGGGGGTGCCCTTTTCTCTTCCCTACAACCGCTCTCCAACAGAAGAGACGTTGCGAGGCTGTCTTTGTTTTATCATTACTTCCATGGCAAGTACTAGTCTGAGCTCCAATCTCTGGTCCCCCCTCGCCAGTCTTTCACGATAAACACCTGTCTAGCTGAAACCACTGTCAGTAATTTTCCACACTCTTTATCTGTGCCTAAATCAAAACGTAGATTCCATGAACAAAGCTTCTTTTTTAGACGTGCACGCCTGTGGAACTCTCTACCGCTTGCCTGTTTCCCACCTGACTTCAACTTGGATGTTTTCAAGTCCAACATAAACACATTCCTAATGAACCGCCTCTTATCAAATCTCCACTACTAACGAATGCTACAGTACTATACCATTGATTACTGTACACGCAATAACCCTTATCCTCGAGTGGCTTATGGGCCTTGATAAGTGCTGACCTCCCTGTAAAAAAGAAAAAAGGAAAAAAGCTAGTGGAAGGCATTGTTTGCTATTGTCAGCACTGTTTATTACTGGCGATTAGTGTTGGTTTGGGGCAATAATCTTCTGGTACTGGCTGATTATAAAGAAAGCATTTATTAACTCTTTAGATTGAGCGAAAACAGATGACAGATAACTGTCTTTTACCGATGACAGCATCTTTCAAGTCGGACAGCGTTTTTCTTCTAAAATAGCTCTATCACATCTTCTAAATAATAAAATACCCCACAAAAAGTAACAGTGGTAAGAAAACAAATATATAACAAATAAGTGTTGCCGTAGCCAATAAAATGTACGTTGAAACCTACCTGCATACTATTTTTGTGTTCTGACTTATTTGAAAGTATTTATTCAGTTCTAAAAAGAAAATGCCGACATGATAAGTTACAGCTTTGTAAAGAATAAAAATTAAATTTAATCGTCAACAGCAATAAAAAAACGCAAAAAACCCCAAAAAACAAACAAAAAAACAAAAACAAAACAAAAAACAAATATAGCATCAATAATGTATTGATAACCGTTCCATAATAGAAAATTAAATAGTGGTACCCGTAAAAGAAAAAAAAAAATAGGGCTGAATTGGGGGCGGGGGCGTGTTGCTATTTGGTGCATATTTAGATTCTCAAACCAATGTTTTTAGATTGTTTCGATCGAGCAAGGAAAAAGCAATATGTGTGTTGACTACATTCTATTTTACTTCCGTGAGCTCATGGAAAGAGTTAGCAATGCGTGGTAAAATGGCAATAATTATGAAACCTTTTTATTAGAGTTCACTGTAGCAAAATTGTTAAGGTTCCAGTATTTAATGTTTAAATTTTAAACGATTATCAAGACTTCAATGAAGCTGTATATGTGTTTTAGCAGAATTGCATCATGTGTAGAAGTAATATTATATGTTCGTGCGATTATCGAGTGTTGCGTATATTTTGTTTTTACTGATGCATATATAACATGCTGAATTGTTCAAAATAAGTTGCTAGTATTTATGAGGCATTTATAATAATTTTAAGGTTACCAATAGTTAAATTCCTGTTTTTAACGATTATTATGTTTGTATTTGGTTTTTAGCACTATTGCGTCATGTAGAGAAGTTGTTTTTTTTATTACAACATCTGTTATTAATTTGTTAGGTGAACGTATGCAATAGTTGCAAAACACTATCCCCTTCCTCACGTTTGTAATGGGTTTCTAAATAATCATGATTAATTTATTGCGCTTCAGTAAATGCATGAGTCCAAAAAGAATATAATAAATGTCCAAATAGGAAAATTATGAATATATTAATAAGAAATAAGTGAACATTATCAAACCGCGCAATATATGTTTTGTGAAAACATCGTCCCCCGCTTGTAGGAGATCAGAATGAGAAAAGAAAGTTTTATATCCTAATAAATTAGTTAATGGGTATTTCTGCAGCTTAAATACAGTTTTTCCGTGAGTCTTGCTCGGTAACGCCCGCCGAGCGATGAAAACCGCCGGATTATGCTGAGTGAGAAAAAAGAGACGCGCGTGAGCAGATGGACAAAAATTGGAAGAAGAAGAAAAATAAAGGAAGTAAAGAGGGTATTTTGTTAGGATCTAAGCTAGTATAATATTAACACCCTCAACTCCCCATATTAAGAACGGCTTTCGGAATAAACACCCTCAACCTCAGAAGCCGTTCTTAACATGGGGAGGTTGGGGGTGTTTATTCCGAAAGTCGTTCCTAACATGGGGAGGTCGGGGTGTTTATAGTACGCTGGGTTATGCCGTAACAAATACTTCTTTACACGTATTAGACAAAAAAAGGAGAAGTAGATTATCAATTATTGTAGGGGTTAAACGACGTCGGGTTACATCGTAAAAATACCTAACGAACTTTTCATACACAAACAAAACCAATATTATATTTGTTCGCTAATTCAAAGAAACATAAATTCCATAAAAAATGAAAAACAAAAAACACAATTGTCAATAAAAAGAAACAAATGTTAAAAAGTAAAGTTTATGAATTTTTTACGGTAGGTTATTTTGATGAACACAAAGAAAGAAAAAAGAAAGAAAGAAGTATGGGGAAGGATAGCTTTCGGAATAAACACTCACAACCTCGGAAGCCGTTCTTAACATGAGAAGGTTGGGGCGTTTATATTACGCTGGGTTATGTCATAAAAATACTTTTTCAACGGCTGTTTAAATGTATTAGGCCAAAAAATAAAGTCAATTATCATTTGTTGTTAATGGTTAAATGACGCTGGCTTACATCGTAAAAAAGAGCAAAGTAACATTTCATACATAAACAAAACAAAAAATATATGTGGTCGCTAATTCAAAGAAGCAAAACTTCTTTTTAAAACGCAAATAAACAAAACGCGGAAGAAAACAGTTGTCAATAAAAAGAAATAAATAAAACCAGTAAAGTTTATGAATTTATTATGGCAGGTTGTTTTTTTTTTGGACGAACAGAAAGAAGGAAAGAAAGAAAGATGTAGGAGATACATTTACTACTATATACGATACGTATGTGTGTGTTTTAGTTTTAGCAGAGAAGGTAAACAGTCATTAGTAATGTAAAAGGGATGGAACAATACGTCGCTGTCGTTATATGTTGGAAAATAATTGTCTATTAACTGAAATTGATGCCGTACGATTCAATATTTGCCCTTACGACGCCATAATGTAATGTTTTGAATTGTTCGTTTAGAATGATCTAATGCCGGAATAAGAGAATTAGCAGGTAACCAATCACAGGCAGCGGATTTTTCCGAAGGAGAATTTATTATTTTTTTAAACCCATAGGGAAAGTTAAGTTATATCTGTGTTTGTATGAGACAATCTTATAGATGACCAAGTGAAGACTCACCATTAAAAGGTTGATTTCTTGAGGCATTCGGGTTTGGTTGAAACAAATATCACAGTTAAATTTGTCACCGGCAAGTAATTCTTATGATATTAAGATCTTTATTATACAATGTGTTCCCTATTGTTTTCACTGGTCGCCATTTTTAACATGGGTAGGGGGGTGTAAGGTGGGAATACGCCAGGTGTCTTATTCAACCATAAAGAATGGCGGCCACTTTAAATTATCAGGTAAAACATGGAAATATGACGGTCTTAATATCATAAAAATTACTTGCCGGCGACAAATTTAACTGTGACATTCGTTCATATCGTACCCGAATACCCTTAAAAATCAACATTTTAAAGAAAGGTCTTCATTTGATCCTCTTTCCATAATGACAGTGATTTTTTTTACATATGATTCGGTGTTCTATCTTCAAATGTCGCTTCCCATGTATGTGAGGCCGCCGATCTGTTTGTTGGATTGTGGCTTGATATTCTATTACTTGAGACGAATAATCTTCACGCATGGAAACACAAGAGGCTTGTTCGTGATTTAAAAGGATTTATTGCGAGAGAATTCTTTTATAAAAGGAGAGAGGCCATTGTGCAAAATATTTAGAAGACAGGGAATGCCGAATGTTAAGGGTCACTATTTCATCTTATGTTCCCTTTCAAAATGGTCTCCGCTTTCACATTTAAAATCTTTATTTTAATTTTTGTTCTGCCCAAAGAAGACATATTGGCACTGAAGCTTAATGGTCTACTGTGATAAGAGTCAAATTCATAGAGGAAACCTGGACAGAGGATGTCTGTTCACATTACATTTAAATTTCTACGTGGTACAGTTGAGAAACAGAGAACTGGGAGAGCATTTCAAAGGCAAGAGGTCATAGGAAAGAAGTAATCAGAGTAGAAAATATTCCGGCATTTTGGGATTTTACTTCGTCGGGGGGGGGGGGGCTCAGTACATTTCATCAAAGCACATTACATGGAAAAAAATCAAAGGGATACAGAATTGCGGCGATGTGATAGCAACTTCAGGTTGTTTTTTTTTTTTTTACACAGTGATCACCACTTATCAAGGCCCGGAAGCCACTCAGGGATAAGGGTTATTGCAAGTACATTACGTTAGTGTCGAGATTTGATGAAGTGTTTAATTAAGGGGGCGGTTCATTAGGAATTTGTTAACATTGGACTTGAAGACATCCAAGTTTTAGTCCGGAGGGAAGCAGGCAGACGGAACAGAGTTCCACAGGCGTGCAGTTCTAAGAAAGAAGCTCTGTTCATGGAATCCGCGTTTTGATTTAGGCACAGATATAGAGTGGGGGAAATTTTTCACAGTGGATTCAGCTAGACGGGTGTTTTTCGTGAAAGATTAGCGAGGGGGGACCAGAGATTGGAGTTCAGACGAGCACCTGCCATGGAAATAACGATAAAACAAGGATAGGCTCGCAACGTCACTTCTGTGGGAGAGAGGTTGCAGGGTAGAAAAAAGGGCATCCCCCACTAAGCCACGAAGTCTATTTTGAACACTGTCAAGGCAGGATAGGCTGTTTTTAACAGCTCCTGTCCAGATATGGCAACAGTATTCCATCCTTGGACGTACTTGGCTTTTATATAGATAGAGAATTGCATCAGTAGTGAGATATCTTCTGGAGCGGTAGAAGGATCCCACCATCTTTCCAGCGACCTTTTCTTTTGTTGTATCCTGTCCAAGATGAAGAAGCTAATGTATATGAAAATAAAATAAAAACATGTGACCCGTTTGATCATCCATTGAGCAGGTTTTGAATCAAGAAAATGTGAGTTTGCAAAGCTAGTTAAATTTTTTAAAATAAAAGGACAAAATTCAAATTTACTTTTTCTGTTCGCTATACACCTTTCTTTCTCTCTCTTTCTCTCTCTCTTTATCTTTATCTCTTTTTATCTCCCCCTCCCCTCTCTCTTTCTCTATCTTTATATCTTTCTGTAAATAATATCATTAATGCTGTGATGAAAACCATTATTGTTTATAATGAATCATTAGCATTTTTAGTCTCGCCTTTTGTTATTACTTTCGACTCTTAAAGAGAGGCAAAAACAGATAGACAGGTAAACAGACAGACAGACAGACAGACAGGCGGACAGGCAGAAACAGAGAGAGAAAGAGAGAGAGAGAGAGAGAGAGAGAGAGGGGGGGAGCAGATAGAAAGAAAGAGACAGGTGGCTGATACATAGACAAACAGTGGTAGAAGCGAAAGTAGTGGGTGCTACAACATACAGAGAAAGAAAATTAAAGTGAGAGGTAGAAAGTTGGTAAGAGATTGATTAATTGTAAATTATGGATAACAATTATTATTGTTATTAACCGATAAAAATCCAAATTTTTTCTCTCAAACATAACTCAATCCCAAAATCAAAATATTTTAGCATCTATTTTCTCTGGTACAATCACATAGCGAAAATAACATAGAAAAAAAAAAAAAAAACAAGAATCGATTAAGTTAGCTTTAAAGTTCACTAATTTTCATCTCCCAAAACAATACAGTATGTGTTTTATTTATTTCATTTCTAAAAAGGGGAGATAACCCAGTAGGTTAATTCTAACAAAAAAAAAAACAAAAAAAAAAACTTTGGATGTAATTGCTAGAGTAAAAGAAAGAAAGCATTCCTTTGACCTGCGATGGAGATTTGTAATCAAATAGTTGACAGTAGTTACTTGTCTTTATTGTAAGTTTTAAAGGAGCCTCATAACGCTGCAAATTGTTGAGCCAGAGAAATCTAGATCTGACACAAAGTTTGTCATAGATCTAAATCTACAGTTCATGTTGATTTTTGTTTTAACTGACAGGTCTATTATTTTTCTATTAGCATCAGTTAAAATACAATTTTAAAAAGCTTTCTAAAGCAAAAAAAATATCTAACTACTTTTTCAGCCCGAGTTGAAAGAAATATATTTTGATCTGTTTTTAATAAAGACGAATGCCCGTATAAATCTTCAACTTTTGACTGATGAGAACATCATAATCATCTCTTATAAAAACAAACAAACAAACAAACAAACAAAAAACATGACAAGTTAGTAACTTCTGTTACTTCGTTTCAAAGTTAAGGAATTTACATTATTATTATTTAAAGACTTTTTTTCTAGCCATTCCTTGAAGGATGGCGGCATTTTTCCAAGCAAGCGTTTACAAAAAAAAAAAGAAAGAAAGAAACTATTTCAAAATAATTATACTTTTTTCATCATACAAAATATATCGATTTTTTTTTTTTCTAATGAGAATGAACTCTATACTTTTCCGCTATTTCGATGGAAGAAACTTGACTCAACTACAATCTCTGGTTCCCTCTGGCAAAACATTCACAGTAAGAACTCGCTTTGCTACCACAACAATAAAAACTTTCACTTTCTGAATTTTTTTTTAATTGAGTATTGATTATTTGTATTACTTGGATTCGGTGGACTACTGCTCTCATCTTGAGTGTGATTTTCACAACGTTTCGGTCGATGTAACCTGCGACCTTCTTCAGAAATATCTTGTCGAACTCGGGAATGTTTCTGTTGACCTCGGGAATTTAGAGGAAATTTTCAACGGAACCCTTTATTTACTTCATGGGGGTAGCATGCTGACAGAACTAGGGCTACCCTCATGAAGTAAATAAAGAGCTCAAAATTCTGTCCAAATTCCTGAAATCAACAGAAACATTCCAGAGTTCGATAAGATGCACCTGAAGAAGGTCGGAGGTTGTAAAAATGACACTCAAGATGAGAACAGTAGTCCAATCAATCCAAATAATACGAATAAAAACTTTCCTTTCTTTCTCGTTGCGATATTATCAGTCAACCTGATGGTGATTGCTGTTTCTTTGCCTAACATTAGGCAATATTTTTATGAGCAGAGCTCTTCTACAAGAGCTTCCCAACTGTGGAGTAAATTGCAGCAGGACTGCCTTCTTGTAGATTACAACATGATCGACTTCAATGGTAATATCAACAGATTTCAGTCATAAATCATCCTTACAAGAACATTCCGTATCGCTGAGTGGCTTCTAGCCTTGATAAGTGGTGACCTCATAGTAAAAACAACTAATAATCAAACTTAATTAATTCAATTAATCATCAGTCTTCTGAAGGGGTTCTTGTTTTTACAACTAGAAATAATTCCATCTCATTAACTCTTATGCTTGAGTAGCTTTTAGCCTTGATATAGTGACTTTATAATACAGAAAAAAAACAACTAATAATCAATATAAACTAATTATCAATCACTGTTTTAATCGATGCTCTAACAGATCCTCATATGTCTTTTCACTTATGGATGAAATTTTACCTTTAGCCCCCATACTGTATATATGAAAATAAACATAAGGTTAGTTAACACTTCTGGGATACCTGGAAAAATAGTTTACATTTTCGAGTGGGTGCTCACTTTATTATGTAAATATAAAATAAAATGATCACCTACTTCCTGATTAGAAAGCGCTATTGATCACCCAATTTTTTACCATTTAGCTCCATCCGCAAGATATTTTTATCATGCCCTCCCTCCTTTACGAACTGGGCAAGGATAACTTCAGAGCACTTGGTTTGTTATAAACATATTTATGATGGCCGCGGACTATTTCAGGCAAAGACAAAAGAATATTTCATCTTTAAACGTGTTTCATGGAGATGGTTAGTGTCATGCTTGGGTTGGTTGTTTTATGTCATGCCAACATTTTTGGGTTATTTAATGCCAAATCCAGTAATTTTGGGAAGATTTTCTTCAAGTTCTTTATATCTTCAAATATTTATTCATGATGCTTGATTTGGGTTGGTTGTTTTGTAGAGGGAAATTATTGTTTTTGTTTTTTGACTTTACAGAACATGATTGAGTTTTGCAATTGAAAAGGAAATAAAACAATAACATTAATGTTTGATGCATTTTTGGCGAGGAAGCCAGTATCTTCAGACAGCCTAGTCTGGTAGCACTAAGGGTTAGTGCCAAACGTTCTTGGCACATTTCAACCCAACCATTAGTGTGGTATATGTGGCAAAGCTTGTCTATTAAGATCTGGTCCACTGAGCGACATGAGGTCTAATTGCAGCAATCAACTATGCGAAAGTCAAACCTCAAGAGAGCATCCAATGGTTTTATTTGCAGCAAGATTTGTAAGAATAGGTTGCTAGAGTTGCTGAGCCATCTGTGTTCCCTGTTGTAGACATTGCAATCTGATAGGAATAACCTTCTTCTATAATATAAAAAGCTCACTTGTCTGTTTAAATGTATGTATGTATGTTTGCATGTCTGCCAAAAGCTTTCGACAGAAGCGACGAATTTTCATGAGATCGGTATCCTTTTCGACCCTTTGGACAGCAAATATCAAAAGATTGGCCAAAAAACATTAATTTCTTCACCCTCAACTCGGCACTTTTCTACAAGGAGGGATCGCTTTTTTCGACGATATTTTCCAAAATTATCCCCTCTTTTTGATTGACTAACCTTAATTCAAACCTTCACCACTTCCGGTTTGGCAATGGACGCAATGGCAAAGACGTCACGTTTTTTTTTGTTTCTTTTTTCACCTTTTTTTTCTACTTCGTGGTACAGGTTCAGGCATACCTGCCTGCCTACCTGCCTGCTTGCCTGCCTACTACCACTTTTGTTTTTTTTTTTTTGCTTAACACACACCTCCAAATACCCAGGCAACGCTGGGCACCCAGGCTAGTCTTCTATAAAGAAGTGACAATCGTTATGAGGCTGACTGATAATATTTAAAGAACTTATTATCTTATGAAGCATATTAAAGTGATTTTGAAAAACTTATTATTATAAGCAAAACTTATTATTCATTTGTTTTTTTTTAATCCTTTTTTAGAATCAAAGAATCAATTTTTAATCCGACATATTAGCATCATTTTTTTAAAGTTTCTACAATTTATATTATATTATACAATTTATATTATATTATATTATACAATTATTTATTATTATTATATTTCTCTTAGTCTGTCTATCTGTCTGTCTGTCTGTCTGTTCGTTTCACTTTTTCTAAGAAACTACTAAGCTGATCTACTGAAATTTTGTACAAACCTTTGTTTGATAAGGTGCAGTAAACTACGTATTATGGTATCTGCTTGATGTACAGTTAGGGATTAATAGCGATCAGTCACCACAATACCAAATTTACTCTAAAAGTTTTCACTAAAACTACTGGTCCGATCTGACTGAAATTTTGTATGGACCTTTGTTATGATAAGGTGCAGGGAACTAAGTATAATAGTATCTGTTTAATGCAGATCGATAAAGATCAATAGTGATTATCTACTACAATACTAACGTTTACTATGGAGTACTGTTGCCACATCTGGGCAGGAGCTGCTAGAAAGGACTTATCTGCCTTGATAGAGTTCACAATAGATTTTGTAGTCCTGTAGGGGATGTCCTTTTCTCTTCCCTGAAACCTCTTTCTCACAGAAGAGATGTTGCGAGTTTGTCTCTGCTTTATTGTTATTTTCATGGCAGGTGCTCGACTGAGCTCCAATCTATGGTTCCCCCTCGCCAAACGAAAGAAACACACCCGTCTAGCAGAAAACACTATCAATAATTCCCCCCATTCTTTATCTGTGCCTAAACCTAAATGTAGATTCCAGGAACAAAGCTTCTTTCTTAGAACTTTCCAGCTGACCATAATATAGTTGTCTTCAAGTCTAATGTAAACAAATTTTTGATGAGCCGTTCCATATGAGTTTACCGTATTTCCATTACTAACGATTACTATATTGTCCAAATTCTACTGTACACTCTTTAACCCTTATCCTCGAGTGGCCTCTTGACCTTGATAAGTGGTGGTGCCTATGTAAAAAAAAACTACTGAACCGATCGGGTTGAAATTTTGTGTGGATCTTTGTTATAATAAGGTGCAATGAATTAAGTATTGTTGTATCCTTTTAATGAATCATTAGGTATTAGTAGAGGTTAATAGGCATTAGTTACCACAATACCACATTTACTCTAGAAATTTTCTCAGAAAATAATGCACCGATCTGGTTGAAATTTCGTATGGACCTTTGCTATGATAAAGTACGACAAATTATTATTCGATGAACAGTTAGCGATTAATATGGATTAATAGGGATTAATAGAGATTAGTATTTACTGCCCAAAAAATACAAATTTAATCTTATTCCATCATAAATTTGGCATAAATCATTTTTCTAAATCAAAAGGCTATACTTGTGGCCCATTTTTAACAGGTAAAAAACCCTAGTAAGTTAGATTATCATAGTTTTGTTTTACAATTGTGACTTTTTCACAGGGAGTGATATTTGTGATGGTTTAATTATGTTTGTTTAACCATTATATTGGAACTCTAAAATAAATCTGAGCTAGTGAGCCATCTGCTTGCCCTGTTGTAGGGATTTTAATGTTTTAGGGATAGTCTCCTTTCTGCAAAGAAACAACAATAACCATTAGGTTGACTCATACTATCGCAACGATTTAGAAATCTATTACTAAAAATTCTTACTAATAATCTATGCATCTTTTTTTCTTTTTCAAAACCAAATACTGACTTGCATTATAATCCAATTTATTAGTATTCGGTATTTTCTCTCTTTTTACAGTTTCTAGAATAAGTTATATGATCATAATTTTTGTTTTACAATCCTAACTGTTTGACATTTAGGGAGTGATACTTGTATGATTTGCAATTACAGGTTTAACTACATTGGGTGGTCCATCATATTGGAACTCTCTAATGTCAAAGTAAATTTTTTGTTTACACTTTCCAACATACGACAGTATACTTCAGTCAAAATGACCTTTACATGGCAAAAGCCATTTTTTTTTTAACAATTCTTGTTTTTTTTTTTTCCATTAGACTTTGATAATTTGGTAATTGGTAATTATAATGAACAATGGAATTCTTTCCTGGGAACAATTTGTTTATTTAAATCATTTATTTACTGACATTCCTTTTTCTTTCCTTTTTTTTTTTTTTTTGTAGTATGAGCTTCTAGTTACATTTTTTTTAAACAAAAAATCCATCTTGCTTTGAACCGACGGCATTAGACATGTTATGGGAAAGCGAGGGGATAGTACTAAATGACCTGTCAAAATGTTTGACTTAGTTAACATTCTCAAAGACCTACACGGTTTGGTGTTGAACTCTGGCAGCAGAGAGAGAGAAAAAAAACAATTTTTGAAAAAACAAAATTTTAGCTTTGCAAATATGGCTTTTCAATTTAAAGTTATCAGAGTTTTCATGCGTATTTGTATGATGGGAGTAGTCGATAAGGGAATCACCAAATGAGGGGAGTCATTCAGATGTAGAATCTTGTAGATATATCTCAGCCTATATATATATATATATATATATATATATATATATATATATATATATATATATATATATATATATATATATAGCAAGCCGCCCGGCGTTGCCCTGTCGTAAAATACGCATATTAATATTATTATATTTTAATTCATAGAGAAACTAAGACATGTGTATGTGGCTATTATGTTTTTTTTCTAAACAGTTCACTTCTTATGAGTAAAAAAAAAAAAAATACTCGAGCTGAGATCGAAACCAAAACCTAAAGACAGTGTGTCTAGTACGATAACGATTAGGCCAGCTTGATACGATCATTAAAAAGTATTTTCAAACCTACTTATTCTTAACATAAGGAGTATGTCCTGTGAACGTTTCATGCATGCGCATACGTGAAAGAGTTGAAAAACAGATAAAAATCCGATACGCCCCCCCACCCCCAATTATCAATCTTTCAATTTTGACTCCTTACCAGCTATACCCTATATAACAAATTTGAATTTTATAGATAAAAATTCGTTAATATATAGGTTGAGAATTATCCTCACGCATACACATTTTCACTTATTTATATACATATATATATATGTATATATATATATACTAGCATGGGTGCCCGGCGTTGCCCGGGTGTTTAGACGTGTGCGTTGGAAAAAAAAAGTGGTAGTAGGAAGGCAGACTGAAACTCGTACCGCGAAGGAGAAAACGAACAGAAAAAACGTGACGCCTTTTGCTGTTACGACCAACGTCAAACCGGAAGTGACTTAGGTTTTAATTAAGGCTAGACAATCGAAAAGAGGGGATGATCTTTAAAAATATCACCGAAAAAAGCGACCCCTCCCTGTAGAAAAGTGGGCAGTTGAGGGTGAAAAAATTAATGTTTTTAGCCAATTTTTCGGTATCTGTTGTCTGAAGGGGCGAGCTTCAAAACGATATTGATATTGTGAAAATCTGTCGCCCCTATCAAAAGTTTTAGGCAGACATGACAACATACATACATACATGTATATATTGGTAGCTCAAATTTTCGACCCAAACCGATTAAAAAGCTTGCCCTATCTCTGAATACCCTTTGTGTAAAATTTCAAATGTTTAGACCAGAAATTGCCTGAGTAATTTGGTAGAGACCGCAGAGGTCAATTTTTTAAAACTTTGACCATTATTATGACCACTTAACATTTATTGTTTTAGGCTCAGATTAAGTTATTAAGTTAGATTCATGTCCAAGAAACCTATAAATAAATTTCAATTGTTTATATCTAAAATTGGTAGAGGAGTTTGGTAGAGTTTTCAAAAGGGAAATCGTTGAGCTTTGACCCCTTAGTAGCCAAATTTCTGGCCGAAAACCGATTACAAAGATTTTCCCAAATCTCAGTACACTGTATATCAAATTTCGAGTATGTAGACTGAAAATTGACAGAGTTCTTATGTAAGGAAATGTACACAGAGAGCCATTTCACTTATATATATATATATATATATATATATATATATATATATATATATATATATATATACTAGCATTTAACTCCGGCGTTGCCCGGGTGTTTGGAGGTGTATGCTGAGCAAAAATAAAAAAAAGGGTTAATTTTTTAAAGTTTGACCTCTATTATGACCCCTTAAAATTTATTGTTTTGTGCTCAAATTAAGTTATTAAGTTAGATCCATGTCCAAGGAATGTATATCTAAAAATTAAAGTGCGTAGACCCAAAATTGTCGGAGGAGTTTAGTAGAGTTTTCAAAGGTCAAATTGTTGAACTTTGACCCCTTAACAGCGATATTTCTGGCCGAAAACAAATCACATCGATTTTCCCAAATCTCAGTACCCTGTATATCAAATTTCGAGTCTGCAGACTAAAAATTGACAGAGTTATTGCGTAGGGAAATGTACACAGACAGACAGACACAAAGACACACAGACACATTCACTTATATATATATATATATATATATATATATATATATATATATATATATATATATATATAACTTATTTAGCTCCATTATAAAATTTGTTTTAATTCACAATTATAAATCGTTTAAATCAATATTAATATAGCTCTAGGATACCTATACCTATTGAGCTTATTATGTATGAACAGTACAATGCGCACTGTTTTCTTTGAAAATTGTTAATACATTTACGAATACATTAAAATAAACCCCACTTTGTAGACCCCAGGTCGAATATCCTTTAAAAATAGAATATAATATAATATCTATCTATCTATCTATCTATCTATCTATCTATCTATCTATCTATCTATCTATCTATCTATAAAAGTGAACGTGTCTGTGTGTGTGTGTCTGTGTGTCTGTGTGTGTATGTGTGTACATTTCCCTATGCAATAATTCTGTCAATTTTTTGTCTACAGACTCGAAATTTGATATACAGGGTACTGAGATTTGGAAAAATCGATGTGATCGGTTTTTGGCCAGAAATTTTGCGATTAAGGGGCCAAAGTTCAATGATTTGACCTTTGAGAACTCTACCAAACTCCTCCGACAATTTTGGGTCTACGCACTTAAAATTTTAGATATATATATATATATATACAGAGAGAGAGAGAGAGAGAGAGAGAGAGAGAGAGAGAGAGAGAGAGAGAGAGAGAGAGATAGAGAGAGAGAGAGAGAGAGAAATAAAAACCAACAAACCGAGTTATTTGTTCATCAACGTTTAGTCTTTATTTCGAGACTTCCTCTGGAAATATAGACGAAGCGTTGATGAACACATAACTCGGTTTGCTCTTTTTTCTTTCTCTATTATATCGGAATACTATTTCCATATTTCTCATCATATATATATATATATATATATATATATATATATATATATATATATATATATATAAGTGTGTATGTGTGTGTAGTGTGAGAGAGAATAGGAATGCAAAGAGAGGTAGACAGACAGACAGAAAGACAGAAAAAGATTTCTATTTCGATTCATATAAATTTAAACGGCTAAAATGCGGGTTATTTTTATTGTTTGATCGCATTAAGAACATTTGGTTTTAACTAACTTCGTTGAAGAACAGTTTTGAATCCGTTGTGACAGCTGTCATATCAGAATGCATCTTTAAAAAAAATTGTCAAAATTGATGCATTTGTTTATAGATTCGAACTACGAAAAAAGTAAGTAACATTTTTCGCATATTATGCTTTCTTATTTCATCTTATCTCACAGTAAAACGCGCAAGACACACAGAAACAGATGCATTTGTGCAAGCTACAGAGAAAGTAACTCAAAGACTGGGCCTTTAATCTAGAGAGTTTTCCAATCTTTAGCGCTGAGATTACATCCTGAAAATTCAAAACGCCACATACAAGTTCGAAACTTTCTGGCACTCGAAATGTTCCAATTAGTTCATCGCAGATTATTGCAGCTCAAAACATGACACCTCCACATCTCTGTTGACAGCGGAATCGATAAGGGGTAAGGGAATCTAAGAGGACTCTAAACTTTGGCCCACCCATCTGGTTCATCAAGGGTTGCTCTGGCCTGTTCGGTGAAAAGAATATTTTCCAAGCTGGTTTTCATGTATTTCTGAGCCCAAGTCAAACGTTTTCCTTATGAGTTTGGTTTTAAACAGACCTTGCATGGGCTTAATGCTTCTTGCAATTTTGTTTAAGACATTGCAGCGTGTCTTTCTGGACAAGGAAGGTATTCCAGCCTTGGTAAATATAGCAGCACTGTTGCTGCCCTGCTGCTTGATAAGTTGGCGGCGAATTTTTTTCTAATATCGCGAGCAGAAACTGTCTTTCTTGTGTTTGTGTCCTTCCTTGTTTTGATGTTTGGATTTTGAACGAATGAAGACAATGTTCTACAATCTCTTCCAAGTTCCGTGGCTAGATTTATGAGAGAATAACCTTCTGCAAGGCCTGCAACAATACGTTCCTTTTCACTAGCTGGCAATCGACCCCTTCTAGGCATTTTAGGAGACCTGCAATAAAGTGATACGCATTTAAAATTACCAGAAAATAGTAAAATTAGCATAATTTTCCAAATATTTGTTCCAATTCCAAAAAAAAAAAAAAAAAATCAAGGAAATAAGGCACTTTGTTATGCTCTTCCAGTGTTATACCAAATTTCATTTGTCTGCGTTTAATAGCAATTTTAAAATTTAAAAAATATTTACCTGCAATAAAATGTTGCACAGAATTTATATATATATATATATATATATATATATATATATATATATATATATATATATATATATATATACAGGGTGACCCAAAAGAAATAGAGGACATTCAATTGTTTTTCTGAGCATTTTACAGTCAACAGAGAAAAAAAGGCCAATGACCCTAGTGTTTTGATGTGATGTTTTGAATATAATAAACTAGTTATGACCAAAGTTTCATTTCATTCGGACAAAACACTAAGAAATGGGGCCTAATTAGAGTCGGGCCCGTTTTTTGAGGTCACCCTGTATATATATATATATATATATATATATATATATATATATATATATATATATATATATATATATATATTGTTACAAACGGCCACCTCGGCATCAAGTATTTTTCTTTATCTGCTAGCGATAGGATAAACATTTGATTGTATGTTCGAACTGAGCGAGAATCTATTAATTCCTTATCCCTTTAAAATCCAATATTAAAGTCAGTCTGAAGGAATTCTCTTCCACTGACAGAGGACAGAAAAGGCGAAGTATGACAGCAGAACAGTTATTACACTGCGATCCGATCTCAAAAACCAAGGATTCAACCAGCTAGAAATATTTCATCAGCCACAGAAAAGAAAAAACAGGGATTTCGTCAATTTTATTTTTAGATCGAGATGCGAAGCAAAAAAAAAAAGCAGGAGGCGAAACCCTTCCATCACCCATTCCGACAAGAGTCCAGTCTCATTCTTTTCTGGCACGCTTCAGCGTTATGACGCGTTTTCAAATATGGAAACGGCAAAGAAAAATATATCCCGACCAAAGGGCGAGTTGAAACGCTTAGCTACCTGTTTTTCCGAAGCGGGAAATATCCTATTAACACAGTGGAAAAGCTATTTTGGAAAACCGAAAACGAATGCCAACAGACATGATATGAAAAAGGGGATGAAAGAAAAAGTACTGAAAAACTGTGAGTTTGTTATTTGTAACTTTCTTCCCCCACAAGAGAACCCTCTCGGACATAATGTGTCGCTCATAAGTTGTAAAAAGAAAAAGGACAAAACAAACAAAAAAAAAGAAGTAAAAAAAAAAAGAATTATGAGTGTAATTTTTATTTCTCTTTCTATCAAACTGAAGATTGAATTTTTCCTTGTGGTCGAGTGGAGTCTAGTTACGCTGTTAATCCCTTTTCTTTCTTTTGCAGGATTTTCGCTCAGTTTGAAATATGCCAACTCCATCAATTTTGAATATATATATTTTTTTCTCGTTAAATCTTTCTTTCCCCATCTTTAATAAATTTATTTTATATTATCTGGAAGTGTCTGTTTTCGTTCTTTCTCGCTATTTTGTTGTGTTCGATTCTTGTGTTTTTGTTGCATCCCGCTTGTCTCATGCGAACCAATTGCCGTTTCTTGTTTCAACCTTTTTGGAAATATAAAGAATATTTGAACCTTACTGACACCTTGACGATAGCTCTATGCAGAAAAAATTGTCTGCCTGCGATAAACGTTTGCTTTACGTAAATTCCTTTTCATATCCCTTTGTTTGCTTTTTATTTAATCACCCCGTCACATGTGTGACAATATATATATATATATATATATATATATATATATATATATATATATATATATATATATATATATGTTGGAACATTTTGGACCATTTGGAATTTACCCATTGGATTGGAAATTTTAAATTCGACCGTTTTGGATTTTACCATTCTTGGATTTTTTACCCTTCACCGGATTATCCATTCATGTGAAATCTTTTTATCATTTTTCTTTTACCTTCTATTCCCCTTACCTCACCCTTTTTTTAACCAAGTAAGATCTGTGACTTACTTGTAGTTTCATTAAATACTTTTATATGCAAAATCCGATCCTGCATTTTGCTAATTCCTGCCCCCTGATGAGAAGGAGAGTATTTCTTCGAAACTCTGCGGATTAAGGACTATCCTCTTATCTTGTGCTTCCTTTTTTAAAATTAAATATGTTTTTAACTCTTTTTCAAGAAGTCTTTTAACATGCTTTATTAATCATTTGTTGATATATATATATATATATATATATATATATATATATATATACATTAAAAATCGGTTTAACAAAGAAGAACAAATAAAATAAATAAATTGTACGATCGTTTCGGAAACGATGTTTTTATTGAGATAGACAATAGGTCTTCGACAATAATTTTATCATTTGGTTTTTTGAAACAAAGTCTCCTGATCAGAAAAAGAATTGGGTGGGGTTTTAAAGGCACCAAAAATAAAACTAGCATTTTTTAAATTAAGGCAGATGTATCTGGAAAATATTAAAAATATTAAGGAAAATAGTTTCTGTTTTGATGTTGATAAACGAAGTAAGATAAAATAAAAATAAAATAAAATAAAATCTGGTGGAAAGATAAGATTAAGAGGGGATATTTTAAATATTTCTAATAAATATATATATAATTTTTAATGGTCCGCTTTTTAAAGCTTGTAAGTATCATCGTCAATGCATTCATTGGGATGTTAAATGTAATTCCTGAATGCTTGAAAATCTTTCATTTTCATTATAAATTATCAATCATCTTACTCAATATGAACATAGCTCTAGGATATATATGCCTATCGAGTTTATTATATATCTACATTACAATGAGCGCTGTTGTCTTTTATTTTAATTGTATTAATAAATTCACTAATATATTAAAATAAACTCTGCTCTTTAGACTGTTGTTCTAATCCACTTTATATATATATATACATATATATATATATATATATATATATATATATATATATATATATATATATATATATATATTTATATATATATACCTAGATTTTGTTGTTGATTTTTTAAACGATATTAAGGTTAGCGTATTCACAAAATCGGATTTTTTTAATTTGGTCCTAAACAAATAATATTTTATTTTATTTATTAATTTTTTTTTACTGGAGAGGGGTAGGGCTCTGAAATGTGCATATATGTAGATTACTGTTTTTAAATAAAAAGTAAATAAATAAAATAAAATATTACACACACACACACACACACACACACACACACACACACACACACACACACACACACACACACACATATATATATATATTCACACAACATTTAAAAAATTAAACATACCTTTAATACATAGAAGATTTAATATAAACACAATGACTCGACTTTTTTATAATGAGGATCTTTTTTAATGTTCTGCACCAAAATTAAAAGGTGAGTTGAATTTGACAGATTTTATAATTACTTTTATGACCTTATCAAAATGTAGCACTCTTGAATTAGCCATGAGATTTCTTTACGAGCAAAAAAAGTGACAAGAATTGTATGCAATAGACATAAAGTAAATGAAGGTCGAACCTAATAAATGATTCTGGAAAGGTCATTTTCTGCATCAATCAATTAAAATAATGTGACACAAATTAAATGACTTATTTGAATTCATTTTTTTTTGTTTAAGATTTTTTTTTTTTATTAAAGATGAAGATGTGTTCGTCTGCAACTTAAAATATAATTTGTAAAAATGTTAAGAAAACTTTTTTCTGAATTTTGGAGATGAGGACTGATCATCCACATTACTTAAACTATTCAGACTACAGTTCTAATCTTGCACATTATTTTCACAACGTTTCAGCCGATGGAATTTCCAATCTTTTTCAGGCATATCTTGTCGAACTTGGGAATCTTGACATGAAAATCAGGAATCTAAACATAATTTTCGAAAAATACACTTTATTTAATCTACTGAGAGTAGCATGCAAGGACCCGTGGCACAGCGGATAATGTACTTGGTAAAATTTGATTTTAAGTAACAGTTTCCTGAAAATTGAATGTTCAATCTTCAGTGAAAGCGATATTCAGAATATAATTGCGAATTACTTAAAGCTTCTACCCAATCAGGACTGACAGAACATGGTACCTCCATGAATTAAATAAATGGTTCAGTTGGATATCAGTGTCGATTCCTGAGTTTGAGAAAATACATCTAAAGAAAGTACGAGGTGACATCGACCAAAACATTGTGAATATACAAGATCAAAACAGTAGTCTAAATTATTCAAATAATGCGAGTAAAGAAAATCTCCTGCTATCTTTCAACAAGATGTCTAAATAAAGTAGAGTACTGTAATAAGGCAAAATTACAAAACCGTGAGTGAAATGACGTCACTGTAAATGAGAAAAAATGCTATAAAAAATACTATAAAAATGAGAGAGAGCCTGTTAGAGAAGGGGATCACGTTAGAGATGTGGGTAATAATAAGTATCTATGACGAGAAGTCACGCGTGGTGAGAGAATGAGGATAAAAATATCGTTGTTATAAAAAAGGAGTCAAGTTATTTCCTTTTCTTCGTTTCCTTTGTTGTTATGCTGGCTCTCTGGGTAAAGGCTTGTGCAACGACACAGAAGAACCTACTTTCTAATCTAGAAAAGCTAGGGTAATGTTTAGGGTTAGCTAAGTATATACTTTGTAAAATATGGAATCTGTTATACTTTGTAATATATGGAATTTGTTATACTTTGTAATATATGGAATCTTTTATACTTTGTAATATATTGAATCTGTTATACTTTGTAATATATTGAATCCGTTATATATTGTAATATATGGAATCTGTTATACTTTGTAATATATTGAATCTGTTATACTTTGTAATATATGGAATTTGTTATACTTTGTAATATATAGAATCTGTTATACTTTGTAATATATGGAATTTGTTATACTTTTTAATATATGGAATCTGTTATACTTTGTAATATATGGAATCTATTATACTTTGTAATATATGGAATCTGTTATACTTTGTAATATATTGAATCTATTATACTTTGTAATATATGGAATTTGTTATACTTTGTAATATATGGAATCTGTTATACTTTGTAATATATGGAATTTGTTATACTTTGTAATATATGGAATCTGTTATACTTTGTAATATATGGAATTTGTTATACTTTGTAATATATGGAATCTGTTATACTTTTTAATATATGAAATCTGTTATACTTTGTAATATATTGAATCTGTTATACTTTGTAATATATGGAATTTGTTATACTTTGTAATATATGGAATCTGTTATACTTTGTAATATATGGAATTTGTTATACTTTGTAATATATGGAATCTGTTATACTTTTTAATATATGAAATCTGTTATACTTTGTAATATATTGAATCTGTTATACTTTGTAATATATTGAATCTATTATACTTTGTAATATATGGAATCTGTTATACTTTGTAATATATTGAATCTGTTATACTTTGTAATATATGGAATTTGTTATACTTTGTAATATATAGAATCTGTTATACTTTGTAATATATGGAATTTGTTATACTTTGTAATATATGGAATCTGTTATACTTTGTAATATATGGAATCTGTTATACTCTGTAATAAATTGAATCTGTTATACTTTGTAATATATGGAATCTGTTATACTTTGTAATATATGGAATCTGTTATACGTTGTAATATATTGAATCTTTTATACTTTGTAATATATGGAATCTGTTATACTTTGTAATATATGGAATCTGTTATACTTTGTAATATATGGAATCTGTTATACTTTGTAATATATGGAATTTGTTATACTTTGTAATATATGGAATCTTTTATACTTTGTAATATATGGAATCTGTTATACTTTGTAATATATGGAATTTGTTATACTTTGTAATATATGGAATCTTTTATACTTTGTAATATATTGAATCTATTATACTTTGTAATATATGGAATTTGTTATACTTTGTAATATATGGAATTTCTAATACTTTGTAATATATGGAATTTGTTATACTTTTTAATATATGGAATTTGTTATACTTTGTAGTATATGGAATTTGTTAGGCCAATATCAAATATCATCAGTACTATTGTAATCATTCACACAGTAACACTGTTGGAGGGAATGATTCGTCATCATCTATATCTTTATGGTACATAACGATGGCTATTATTTGAATGGTAAGTTGAATAACAACTTAATGGTTAGAGTTTACCTCAGGACGTAAGTTACCAAAATCATGTGAGTTCAGGATGGAGATTTATTTTCCTTGTCTAATGATATTTCAAGCAGGGAAGATGGGTCCAGGGCACCGTTCTCAATAACGTCCAGACCTGCACAATATAAGTAAGTGTAACTATCCATCTATCTGTCTGTTTTCTCTCCCCCCTCTCTCTCTCTTTCATTCTCTCTCTCTCACATACACACTATTGTACACTATCATGTATGCAAATATTCCATCTCTCTGATTTTTTTCTGTGATTGTCCTTCTCTTTTTAATAATAATAATAATAATAATAATAATAATAATAATAATAATAATAATAATAACACAAATAATCGTAAGAGCACTAGTAACAATTCTGAAAAGCCTTGGTAAGAATGGCAGAAATTGACAAAAAAAGAGAAGGCTGATACAATACAATGGACGACAATAATTGAAACAGTTAGGAATCTTAAGGAAAATCCTCGAATGCAGAAACCAAATCACAAAGCCTATGCATAATAACCATACACATGGAAGTTTTAATAGAAATAAAGCAAACAAAACAGAACATGACCACAAAACAGAAAGTGTGTAAAACACTGGACCTCACATAGGCTTTTTGCCATTCGAATCTCTTGGAATACTAATGGCTGTTACCAACAAGAAATCAATAGTAAGTGGCTGTTGCGATAACACAATGTCATTTACAATAGGTCATGAAAGGGGTGAAGAGCACTGAAAATCTGAGGAGGCTTTTTGCCATTCCGACTATCGGAAACATCATCTGTATTTATTAGTGAGCAATCACTGATGATGGCCAGTGTGAGAACTTTTAGTGAGTAACAGCAACAACAATAACAATACCAATAATAATAATAATAATAATAATAATAATAATAATGATAATAGTAATAATAATAATAATAGTAATAATCTATATAAAAAGCGTTAGATGTATGTATGCATGTTTGTATGAAAATATTTAACCGATAAACTCTTAGACTGCTGGTCACGTAACACTGAAATTAACAGGAAATAGTAATGATGATTAACCTGTTTATTTGGATTGATGAATAACGTGTGCAAATTAAAATACAAAATGTTCATTTCAACTGGCCGACATATTTCTATTACTTTTGCGCATGAGCAAATTCATTCATAGCTTATACAGGATGGAACGATAAAGTTGTCGCCCAAGAAAAGACTTGATTCCATTTCTATTTGATGAAAACCAGTTTTCTTTTGTTGTTGCAAACGATCGACTAGTTGGCCAGTTGTACACAAATCCCAAGAGGGATAGAAGCTTTCTATCATGTGTGAAAGTGACATAATGTTCAATGAGCGAGATCAGAGATGCGCCGCTGTACAACTCATGCTCTCTACTGATCCAATTTATGACGATAGAAATATTGGCAGCACCCTCAAAAATACATCACTTGACTGCCATGAATAACAGGGACGTGCCTAGGGGAATGAAAAAAGTTTTCTGCTACGGTTATGGTCTTTGGTGTGATTTTAAGTGAGGGCCACATCATGTCACCTCACATCGTCAGAAGTTTCCAAAGTTTACACCATTAACGTTTATTACACTACCACCTTACATTCATTAATCCTTATCCTCGAGTAGCCTTCGGGCCTTGATAAGCGGTGACTTCCAAGCAAAAAAAAAAAAGAAAAAAAAAAACTAGCTCTGACAACACAACCATTTTGCTTAACAATCTACAGTCGGAACCAACTCGACAAAATTGTTCAATCATTGCTCGAATGAAAAATGTTTTCCATCTTCAAGGAAGACTTTGTTAGTCTTCCCAATATTTCACTTTCACTCTGGACTTGAAATGAAATTCTGATATTAATTTTTTTGTTAAAGTCACCGTAAAAATAATAGGATCATTCTCCCACTTGAATAATCGTCTTCAAGTCTAATGTAAACAAATGGTAATCAAATCCTGCCTTTTTTCAAGGATTATTTCCAATCCTCTCATAATATGGTTAATCATTCAATTGAGAATGTCAATAACCCTTACTCTTGAGTGGCCTTTAGGCCTTAATAAGTGATTACTCAATAATATAAAAACACAAAAAATACAGGTATTGGACTACAAGAGTGGATGAAATTATTTCAATTAATTTCTGCCATTACTAACCAGCAAAACATTACTAACCAGCAAAACATTACTAACAAACAAAACATTACTAACCAGCAAAACATTACTAACAAACAAAACATTACTAACCAGCAAAACAATGTGAGTGACGACAAAGGGAAAAGTTTATCAGGCATGTGTAACGAACACCAGTATGGCATAAATAAGTTATCATATGTCAACGGTTATAACTCTTGTCCATTTTTAACAGGCGAAAAAGTTTGCATTGTTATATTTTAAGCTTCATGTTATGAGAAAAGTAAGGATAAGAGTCTTAAGTGTTTATATTGTAAGACATTAACAGGTGTATATAAAGAGAGTGAGAGTTTATAAATGAGAGAGATTGCATATCAATACATTTTGAGAAGGTGTTTTCAGATCTAGATAGACAGACGGATAGGTTGGCATTTATACTGATGGATTGACAGGTTGGCATTTATGCTTTGACAGTTCGTATGAACGGGAGTGTTTATATAACATAAATAGAACGACACATATACTTTCTAAACATATATTTTTTTAGATGATGAATTTCGGATAGTTCTTATATATAAATTGACAATACCTTTTACATGTAATGATGGACACAGGAGACGGCAGTTATAAAAACATGATGAGCATTTATTCTTCCACTTGACCGGTTGGTGGCTTTGCGTTCAGGAATTCAAAGGTTCATATTCCAATGTTTCAAAAGTGACCGTCTCGCTTCTAGACGTTCGACTCCCATGTCTGGACCCAGACTATCGTCTGACTCTGACTCTATGCCTCCCTTCTTCTGACCTCTCACTAACTAACTAACTAACTAACTAACTAACTCTCACTTCCTATATTGAGAAATCCATGCATGTCCGGCCAACGTGACCACAATTCACGTGCCATCAACATGCGCGACCTGCACGTTTTCGAACATTCTGACTTTCCATTTTTTTCTTTGTTGTTTTCACAAAGGAATTCAACCTACATATCTAATTCATTTAACCCATATTTTATTATCCACGTTCTTTCTAACAATGATAGTTTATTTATTATTTATTTCATCAGAATCAACAATTTACTGGACATTCCATTTAAACCTATTGTTCTTTAAAACTTATCTCCAGGGTTCGATTCATGCTTTCTCTCATTTTATTTTCATTTTAACTAAATCTCTCTATTTTTATACTTACATGAAAAGGGGACAGCCCTTATCATGTAACAGCATGATCTTCAAAGTATTAATGAACATTTGCACCTAATTTTAACGTTTTTAAACTGCCCATTACGGAATCTAATGAAATAAAAAAAAAAAGTAAAAATAGTTTAAATCGTAACAAAATCTAAAGCAAATACGTAAGAAAAATAACTGCTATTGCGTTTGGTTACAGTTACAGTGAGAAATAGGATTTACCAGTTAATTAGTTTTAATTTCTTCGTTTTTTATTAATCAACCTGGTAACTATGAGATGTCACTTTTATTGCCTTTAGTAACAGTTACTTATATTATGATTTTTTTGTTATGATCTATTTATAAAACTGATATGTGTTGATAGTTAAATAGTTTACTTTTGTTCACACTTTTTCAACGACTGGTCAAGCTTATCTGATATATATATATATGTGTGTGTATATATATATATATATATATATATATATATATATATATATATATATTATATATATGTGTGTGTGCGTGTGTGTGTGTGTGTGTGTCAAAAAAGAAAGAAAGTCATAAGAAAAACATAAAAATCTTTACCAAATGGACCAAAAAGCCTCTTCTCCTCCAAATGAACTTAACTCAGATTGGACCCCACAACACGCTGACCATTGGCGACAAAAAGTCTGAGACTGACATTTCTCTGAAAAACACACTCAGAGTCATTAGATGTACAATGTTCTCCAGAATAACATTTCAACCCTTCACTTAAAAAAATCTTTATAGAAAAATATATCTGAAGAGAGCTGTATAAAGCTTGAAACGCGTTATAAAAATATTTTAAAATAAAAAATGATAAAAGACTGAAAAACCCACAATTGTTGATGGCTACACTCTTATATATATATATATATATATATATATATATATATATATATATATATATATATATATATATATATAATGCGAGTACTTTTAACGTCTTTATACTATCAATTACAGAATATATCAAACACTTTAAAATAGTTGAAACATATTTGTTTTGTTTTTGTTTGAAAAATACAAAGAAAATTCGTAAAATACTGATGTAAAAAAAACAACAAAAGCTATTTACAGTTTTGTTTCAATTGCATATTTTAAACGCAAAAAAAAAATGTCGATAAAAAAAAGTTTGTTTTTTATTTCTTTACGTATATGCAGAATTTTGCAAACCGGAAGTTGTCAACCGGATGGATAGTTTCAATGCCCAAACAAGACGATTTGAGTTTTTTAATACAATAGATCAAATAAATGTAAAAATTAAAACAGAGTTATTTGGGGGAGAGGCGTATTAGAAACTCAAAAGCAGATAAAATTCTTTCTTGGGTGGTTAGATATTTTATTTCAGGTGTTATATATTTATTATTATTCTTCTTATTGTTGTTGTTGTTGTTGTTATTGTTCGTTGTTAGGAAGTCTTATTAAAAGTAAGTCTTAGAGAGTCTTATTAAGAGAGATGTTGCGTTCTGTGTTCGTGTTATGAAGAGATTCATATATATAAAATGTTCATACTTAGAAGTGTAGAAGCTCTTTGAGTGAGGAGACAGTGTTGAGACAATCTTAGTGTTCACATTGTAGATATGAGATGTAGAGACATTGTGCATGTGAAGACATTTTAAAACACAGGATATATAAGACATATAATGACAATTTAACTTTACCTTTTGGTAGAATTACAACACAAAGATGACGCTTATAAAAACACATGATGGGTTTATTTCTTCTTCGACCGGTCGGTGGTTTTCTTAGTCAGGAATTCAAAGTTTTACATTCTATGTTTCAAAGTTGACCGTCTCGCTTCCAGACGTTCGACTGTCCATCTCTGGACTCCAGACTGTCGTATGTCGTCCTCAGACTCTCTCTGCTTAACTCTCAAGTTTCTAACTATATCGAGAACTTTCCATTTTCCATGACGTCATACACATGTTAAAACATGTGTCTTCTTTTACGTGTTCTGGAAATGCGTGTCCAATACATTTTCCTTTGTGTACAAAAGGAAATTTAACCTATATTTCCAGTAACCTATATTTCCAATATGTTAAAAACATGTTTATTAAATTATCCTGTAGTTGCATTCCTCATTCAATTTCATAACAGAATTGACAAATGCACATTCCTTTTCTTAAAACTATTTTATCTCTAAGCTAAACAATGGTTTGTTTTTACATTCCATTTTCTAATTCTCTCTCGCAATTTATTTCTAAAGCTAAATTACGAGGTTCGAATTTCCTCTATTCTATTTCATTTTTACATTTAACTAAATCTCTCTACTTTTTTTACTTACATGAAAAGGGGACAGTCCTTATCATGTAACACAGGGAGGGAAAATGTAGTTCGAATATTTAAGACTTTAATAAGAGCTCATATATAATATTGAATTCAATTGTGGTCACTTGGGCATTACGGTATCATACTAAAATGATAAAATTCACCTCGTACATAACTATTATTTACGGCAGGTACCGCCCTATTTATCCATCTGTACGTCCATCTATAGTATTTCTTATTTATTTATTTTTTAATTAAGAATAAAAACGTAAGACCTAAAAAGTCAACAACTTTAAATGTAAAATATATTTAGTTTGGAACTATTATAAACATAGATAAACAAAGCTACTGTCTTTGGCCTTGTACAAACTGAACAATTATCATTTCCACAACAATTAGTATCTACAACACTTGCCGAAATAGCTTGCATTTTGCACATAATCAGAAATCACCGTTACTTTCACTTACAAATCTCATGTGTAGGTTCATGAATAAAAATATGATCAGTAATTACATGTCTTTCCAGCGTTGCCCGGAGATCGTTTCATTTTTATTTTTTTATTACCCTATTTTTAAAAGGTAAAGTTTTTAATTATTTTGATTATTAAGATTTCTGTTCTCATCTTGAGTGTTATTTTCACAACATAACTTGGTATAAAAGTCTTAAGCAATTTGCAACTGTATTCTCAGTATCGTCTTAACTAAATATTTAAACATTAAACCCCCAGAAAAAGTTTCAGTTAGAACTGAATTTTACCTAGTACTTTATTCATTTAACTCTTGCCAGGAATTCAATTACACATCTCTGCTTCTGACGCACGTCCATGACAGGGGTTGATTTCTTAGCGTTTCACATCGTCAATATCTGTAACAAAGAAATTAAACTTTCAGGACATGAATGTTATCATAACAATGCAATTTGCAATTCCGTCTTATATGTTTGCGCTGACCAAAAAAAAAAAAAAATAAGAAGTATTATTTTAGAAAGGCCACTTGTAATAGGATTTTAAAGTGCAATTTAATTTAATCAGTATCGTTTTGTCATTAAATGATTACTTTAACCCAGTTGCAATTAAAGTACAACTAATTTTGGTAAGCCAATGTTATTTCAATTTCTGGTAATAGAATTATTGGATGTAAAAAGCCTCCTAAGTTTTCACTATTTTAGATACATAAATATTTCCTAAGAATTTTTAATAAGTTCCAAAATTATTTTCTATTCAAAATTTTAAATGATTTCGAAGTTATTTCAAATTTTGAAGGGTCAAAAAGTAATTGATTATTTTTATTTTTTTCAGCTATTAATTACAAAATAAAATGACTGATTTGTTTAAGACGACAATGAAAACGCATTATAGTGGATTTTATTTCATAATTATATTATTTTTTGATAGAATTTTAGCAGTGAGTTTCAGCATTTTATGCTATAGGATCTTTTTTTTTTACAATAAATAATCAATTAATACTAAAATTAATAATAATTATTTGTGATCACACAATTCTATTACAATAGTGCTCATGAACTGAATCCATGATAACCACCACTAGAAAAAGCGTATTAAAGACCTTGTAAATTAGATGTCTACAATACAGAATTCAACCCACAGCAAATGTCTTTAATAATAATCCAACAATCCAGAGCTGGATTAATCATTACGAAAAATAAGTATAGAGCAGTTAGATTGGTTGGTTGTTTTTGTTTTACGGCATATCAACCCTTTTCGGGTTATTTAATGCCGAATCCAAAGATTTTGAAGAAAATTTTTTTAATAGAATATATTTGTTTTCAAGTCGGTTTCTATTTAACATATAGTTGGGACCCTAACAGGTACTACCGCTCCGAATCAAAGTGGACCTAGGAGCAATGGTAATTAAAGGGTGGCTCCACTCTCCCCAAAGCCCGCAATCTGGGACCTCACCACTGGATATAGTTTAAGGTCATATCCAGGACCAGAGCAGTTAGAATATTACAAAAAGAAAAGGCATTACCGAGACAAAAAGGTAGGTTGAATGAATTACTACCACAGTATAATCTAAGGGAGATAAGTAAGGAAAATATCCAGAACGAGGCAAGATTTCCCAATCAAATTTTCCTAGATCTTTTGTTAGTAGTATTGTGGGAATACAAGCATTATCATGATGGAAGTTGACTCTCTTTCTGTTGACTACAAGATGCCTCGCTTGTAAAATTCTTTAGGATTTTGGTGTGAAATATGAATCCAATTTATGTTTCCTCTTCATATATTAACCTAAGGAAATCTAAATGATTTTGTAATCCTAAGTGATAATCCAAGTGAGTTAAATCAGGAGAATACGCATAGTGGGGAAAGATTTCCCATTTAAATTCTCTTAGAAGATCTTTGGTCAGTAGTGCTGCATGAGGACGAGCATTATCATGATAGAAGATAACCCCCTTTCTGATGACTAAAGAATGTCGTTTTGGGATGAACATTGGTGAGAAATATTGCAGAAAAATATGAATGATACTTTAAAATAACAATTTAATAAGTGAAGTATTTATTGTATACAGATGGAATTAAGTTATAGAGAGCAAAGGTCGTTATTGGTATGAATAAAGAGTTTCAAAAACAGTAATTCATTTTCAAGATGAAATTTTAAATCGACAAATTGCGAGCCTGTTTCTGCTTTATCATTATTTTCATGGCAAAGGCTAATCTGAGCTTCAATCTATGGTCCCCCATCGCCAAACTTTCACGAAAAACACTCGTCTAGCCAAAGCCACTATTAATATTTTCCCACACTCTTTATCTGTGTCTTAACCTAAACGTAGATTCCATGAATAAAGCTTCTTTCTTAGAACTGCACGCCTGTGGAACTCTCTTCTGATTGCCTGCTTTCCAGCTGACTAAAATCTGATTGTCTTCAAGTCCAATGTAAACAAGTTCTTGACGAACCGTCCCCCTAAGTAATCCAACTTACAAAATTCCCACTACTTATGTTTACTATGCTATAATCACATTGACTAACGTATACCCATTAACCCTTATCCTCGAGTGGCCTCTGGGCCTTGATAAGTGGTGACTCCTGTATAAAAAAGATGATTAAAACAATATTTAATGTAAATTCTAATTAGTTTAAAGAATACTGATACTAGGACTGTCTTCAAACTGGAAAAATTATGAAGTTCAATAGTTAAACTACCACTGAGAATTTGTGCATTTCATAACTTAACTTGATTATTATCCATAGTGCTTGAAAAAGGTGTGTTTATTAGGACAAACAAAATCCCCGAGACAGATGACGGTATACTGGATGTAAGCAATAGACAATTGCAATCTGGACGTATTTGATATCTACTCAGATACTGAACTAATACGTACAAGGTGCGTTTGAATCAATTCTCACTTTATTTTTAGTTATATTCATTTATTTACAACTGGACAAATCAGTTCAACCATGTCATAAAGGGTTAAGCATCATAAGGATCGCCAGCTACAAAATCAAAGTCCAGGATTTATCTTAAGTAGGATAGCCTCAGAAGTGAATGTGGTATTGTGGTGAATGAGATATTTCTCGTTTAGAGTAGGATAGACAATTTTAAATATTTGAGACCAAGGATAACCAACGACACCCAATATCCCTACACTTTTGAATGACCTTGTGCCTAATTTATTCATTATGTATTTTTATATTTTGTGCAAATAAATATTTCAAAGTTCAGTACTAAGCCATTGTGCAGCCAGCTACCCTTACAATAACAAAAATAACCAACACTTTGCAGACTACACTACCACCCTACGTTTTAATGTATACTATTAAACAATCTGTCTGTCCATCTATTATTCTTTTGTTCTTTGTCTCTGTTCTTATGTCTCTTTTTGTTTTTGTTTTGTTTTCTTTTCTTTTTTTTTGCAATTCCGAAATAAAACAAAATAGAGAAATCTAAAAAAGAAAAATATGTATAGTTCTTTTTGCGTCGGAAGGAATTTATGGAGATAAAGATAGGCAAAATTGACAAGAAATGCCGATGTTTCTTGTATTGCTTCTACATGAGTGCGCCTCGAACGTGATTTCTTTCACTTGATTTCAGCCATAAGGACTTGCGTTCTGCATGGACACTGACTGGACAACTCATACTGAAAACGGCGGTATTATATGTCTTGAGGCTCGGAGGAAAAAATTTCAGAAAAGACATATGATATTAATATACATACATAAATACACAATATTAATGATGCACGAGCACACGTGTATAACATATGTGTGTGTGTGTGTGTGTGTGTGTGTGTGTGTGTGTGTGTGTGTGTGTGTGTGTGTGTGTGTGTGTGATGTGAAAACAATTAAAACATATAAAGATATATGACCATATAATACAAGAGAAAGATAGATGATCATTCATATATATATATATATATATATATATATATATATGTGTCTACTAGGAAAAAAAATATATAAATCTAGATGTATATGAATATTTACATATACATTCATTATGTATGACAAACTCCGGTTCTCCTTAGATCACCAAAGTTAGGCAGTGTGGAGTCTGGTCAGTACTAAATGGGTAATCATTTGGAAATACCAGTTACAGTATGCGTTGTCTGCTTATATCGGCATTATGTCTAGTCGTCCTGGACTTCTCCTTCCACTGCAATCAGACAGTTCCGACCCAGGAGATGTGAAGTTTGGGATTGTGCAACCCTTGCTTCACGATTACTAGCACAGGCACTCTTTAAAAGGGTACCCATGGTCTCCCGAGACAAAACGGGGCCGTTTATTATACATATCTCTCTGTGTGTCTCTCTCCCTCTCTCTCACTCTGTCCCTCTGTCTCTCTGTTTGTCTGTATGTCTGTCTGTCTGTCTGTCTGTCTCTCTCTCTTTATATATATATATATATATAATAGTAAGAACAAAGCTGCCAAATAGAAGTTCACAATTAGTTTTTATTTTTTGGCAGAATACTCCAAACTGGTATGTTAGGTAATCCTTAATCCGCGGAGTTTCAAAGAAAGCTAATTCTTCTCATCAGATAAAAACTGTTAGCAAAATAATCAGATAGGAATGCTGGATATTAGCATTTCTATGCAATTTGCTGATTACTGCATAAGACGACGCTAAGAATTTTATGAGTTTTAGTCTTAAAATATAAAAAAATATAAGAATATAAATATGGAAACAATTTATGCGAAGAGTTCTTTCAGAAATATTTTTAGGAAAAAAATCAATTAGATGTATATAGGTATATAGCCAATTAGTACATCTACATATACATTAGAACACGCATGTACATATATAGACCCATGTGTTTATATATTTATATATAATTTGATAAATAAATATGTTTGCTCATAAAAAGATCTGGACTTATTTTTGTCTTTAAACCATGAATTTTTGAATTTTGCACACACACACACACACACACAGAGTTTAATGTCCATATATGCAGAGATTTGAAAGTAATAAGTCTACCCATCGTCAGAAGGAACCCTTTGTAAATTACAAAAAAAAAAACACTGCCTTTGCGGTCCACGACAATAAGGAGTTATATAAGAGAGTTTCGATTATAATTTGAAAAATGCGGAAAATAGAACCAAACACTGACTTTGCACGACAAGTTGGGTACAACAGTCTAGTTAGAAACATTTTGTATGGTTCTGTAGAATATCATAAAAAATGATTTTCACTAGGCTGTTGTAACCAAGTTATTGTGCAAAGTCAGTGTTCACTGACGAAACATGGCAAAAAAAAAAGGCAATAAAATTACTTTCAAACAATAACACACATAACTCAAATATATAAGCTACAGTATGATGATAAGACGACGTAAAATTAAAATAATAAATCATTGTCAACAATACCTTGACATAAGTGTTGTGATGCTCACCTTACGGATAACAATGGACACTTCCTCTTATTATAAAGACCGGGAGAATATGACTCTCGGCGTTATGCACAAGTCATGCACACGTTGCAGTCGGACTGACGTATAACCAGTTTCTTTATTTGCTGTATTTTCCTTTCTATTCAGTTGATTTCCTTCCACAACAATAATAAGAAATTGGCGAGGGGGAATCATAGATTGGAGCTCAGTCGAGCACCTGCCAGTAAATAACGATAAAGCAGAGAAAAACTTGCAACATCTCTTCTGTGAGAAAGAGTTTGCAGGGAAGAGAAAAGGGCATCCCCTACAAGGATACAAAGTCTATTTTGAACTCTATAAAGGCAGGATAAGTCCTTTCTAGCAGCTCCTGCCCAGAATAATATGAATAATACTAATATTGAGAATGGAGATTTCGTTAACTTATCTAATGTTAACATTTTATGATGCGAAACAAGTCCTATCTCTGCACGGAGGAGCCAGCCACAAGAGATAGTAGGAGGGTTGACAGATTATTGTGCTCCAGCTTTTCTTTGGGTTCTTTCTGTTTCTTTTTTTAGTCTTCTGCTGTTTTAGAAGATATGAAAGGACACCCCACTTCTTCTTTAATTTTTGTCCAAAGTTCTTCCAGAATTTTATCATCGCATTGCTGTGACTTGATGTAATGCCATACGTTTTCGATAGGATTGAAGTCCGGAGATTGTGCAGATCAATTCAAACGTGGAATATCATGCTCTTCAACGAACCTCTTGACATTGCCATCTGTGTGAATGGGAGCATTATTCTGCATGAAGATGGGATTATCATCCAAATTCCGGCCAGAGTAGGGTGCAAAATGCTCAGTCAACATGTTAATGTACTTGGTCAAATTGATTCGACCTTACAAGCGAACTATAGGTCCTGAACCATTGGCATTAATAGTGCCCACGCCTAAACTGAACCTCTACCACCTTGCAGCATTGAAACTGTATACCTAGGATTAAATTCTTCGTCATTTCCTCGATGGACTTATTGTGTACCATCACTGCTTAGCCTATTGAACTTGGTTTCGTTGCTAAAAATTACTTGCGACCAAGATGAAGGGTCATGATCTTCATTGCAAAATTAATTGACTCAATTATTTAAGTTTCATGATTACAAGTTTCCGTAATCGAGCAAGTCTTGATTTTTGGGAATATATATATATATGTGTGTATGTGTGTGTGTGTGTGTGTGTGTGTTCGTGCGCGCGTATGTGTGTGTGTGTATACACACACATAGAGGATACTCTACTAAACTGAAATATAAAAAGAATAATAGAGAAAAGAATTGTCCAACATAATTTTTATTTTTATTTTAAATCGAACCGATGCACATGCGTGAGTGTTAGTATCTATATTTTACACAACAGGGTGATTAAAATTTACTACAAGGGACATTAAAAAAATGTCTCCTATTTTTTATTCCACCTGAATTGATCAGAGGCGATTACAAATTGCATTGTTATGATCTCTGGACTTACAGAGATGCATCATTGAATTCCTCCATGTAGAAAAATATTGAACCGATCAACATTTATTGGCGCCTGTTGATCGTTTACGTATGTAGAAAAATAAATTCTGTAGTCCAAAAGGTTGCTTGTTTTAATGGTACTACTCCCAATATTGTAGCTCTTCAACATTTTTTTTCTAAGTTAAAAAATAGGAGGCCTTATATTTGGAATTACCCTTGTATTTAAGGAATGCCACCAAACCGTACTACACACACACACACACACACACACATATATATATATATATATATATATATATATATATATATATATATATATATATATATAAGTTAAATCAAATGTAGCTGAGCAGTGGCTTCGTTCCCACCAGTTATGGCAAATAACAAACAGAATCCTAAACAGAAGTGTGTGCTCTATCCCAACTATCATCAATGAACCTGAGGTAATCTCGTCAGCATCAGACAAAGCCAAACTCTTTGCCAAGAACATTGCAGCTAATTCTACCCTTTGCAACCAAGGTCGCAAACCCCCAATATTTTCTCCTGTATCAGAATCCACGTTATGTGATATACACATATCTGTATGTGATGTTGCCAAGCTAATCAAAATTCTTGATTCCTCTAAAGCAACCGGCCCTGACGGTATTCCAATTATAGTACTCCACTCGAACTAGCGCCCGTACTTACAAAACTGTTTAAACGTTGTCTTTAGGAGAATTGCTTCCCATCACCCTGGAAAATCTTATCAGTATGCCGGGTATTTAAGAATTCATGTGATCGCTCATCTCCCTCTCAGTACAGGCCAATAAGTCTCCTGTGCGTCATGAGTAAGTTTTTTAAATTTTTTAATTAAATTTTCACCCCAAACAAGGCACATCGTCAGTTTGATGTAGGGGGCTACTATCAGGGACATAAGCTTCAGGGGTAGTATGTAGGGAGTTGGGCAGCAAGATGTCGGTTCACGTTACACTTGAACTTTTGCATGTCAGTACAGTTGGGGAAGCAGGCTCCCGGAAGGGAATTCAAAAGTCTAGCGGTTCTGGGGAAGAAACTACTAGAGTAGAAGGCTCTCTTACATCTAGGGATCTCTACTGTGAAAGGGTGGAGTTTAGCTGCTTGTTGAGTCCGTCGGGGATATTTACGTCGAGGGGGTACAAGTGCTTGCAGTTCGTCAGAGCATTCACCGTTAATGTACTTGTAGAACACGCAGGGGAATGCTACATTTCATCGATGAGATAGAGGCTGAAGCTTAGATGACAGTTCAGGACCTATCAGGTTGGCGACTCTCTTTTGGGCCTTGTCCAAGAGCAAGAGACTAGTGGCAGATGCACCAGCCCAAATATGACAACAATACTCCATACATGGGCGAATGATGACCTTATAGAGGTATAGGATACTTTTGGGCGTTAGTAGATTTCTAGCATGGTAGAGAGAACCTACCTTCTCTGCAGCGGTCCTGGCAATACTCTTAATGTAATTGTTCCAACTCATGTTTCCCGTGAACGTTAGGCCGAGGAGTTTAAAAGATGTACTTTCAGATAAAGAGTCTTTGGCCATTGCTATTGGTGGTAATTGTAATTATTGAAGGAAACAAGTTTAGTCTTGGCAGCATTGAATGTGACCATCCATTTTTGTCCCCATTCCACTACAGATCGGAGGTCATCCTCTAGTGTTCCTGCCATTTCTTTAGATATGTGTTGATTTGTTTTCCTGTTGTGTCTGTTATAGAGCGTGGTGTCATCAGCATATATACCCATCTCACAAACAATTTTGTCAGGGAGGTAATTTATAAATATTAGGAATAATAGAGGTCCAAGGATAGATCCTTGAGGCACTCCCGCATTTATATCATATTGTTTAGATGTACGACCATCGAGGACAACCTGGATTTTTCTCTTATCTAAGAAGGATTTAATTATGTTAAGTATTTTTCCAGTGATACCGTATGATCTGCTTTTCCTGAGAAGACCTTCATGCCATACCCTGTCAAAAGTCTTAGATATATCTAGAGCTACCGCTCTACTCTCCCCTGCTTTGTCCAGTGAATGGTATATACGTTCAGAGTTTACAGTTAGGATGTCTGCTGTTGAACAGGCTTGCCTAAATCCATATTGTTGGTCGGTCAGAAGTTTATCATCTGTAAGGTGATGAACTAGAGCTTGGTTAATTATGGACTCAAATATTTTGGCGAAAAGTGGGAGGAGGCTAATGGGGCGATAATTTACTGGATCAGTTCTTTCGCCAGAATTCTTGAAAACTGGTACCACAGAAGCAGTTTTCCAGCAGGCAGGAAAGCAAGATTCATTAAGGTATTTGTTTTAAAGTTTGGAGAGAACTGGAGCTACTTTGGCGGAGCATTTTTTTACTAGCAGAGCCAGAATGAAATCAGATCCACATGTTTTTGAAGTGTCAAGATTTTTTATGGCAGCATGCACCTGAGAAGGGGTGATTTTCAGATCGTCTAGTGTGGCGTCTGTCCGCAAAGAAAAGTCAGAGAGGGGATGGTTAGCAAGGTCAACTGTGGAGTTGGTGGCAAACCGACTGACAAGTATGTTAGCCTTCTCGGTTGCTAAGCAAAAAGCCTCATGATTGTTGGATAGTGGGGGAATAGTTGGTTGCCCATTATTTACTACACTGTTGTAGATTTTCCAGAAGTCACGGCTTCCTAATTTCTGTACTTCAATGCGTTTTTTGGTGGTTTCAGTAAATTCTCTCTTAGCTGTCGCTATTTCTTTCTTACAGTTACTTCTGGTTTCTATATACTTCTGTCTGTTTGAACTGGACCTATGTCGGTTAAATCTGTAGTACGCATGCTGCCTTTGTGCAATGGCAGCTGCACAAGTAGAAGTAAACCATGGGTCTTGCTATAAAATTTCTGTGCAGGAACATGTGCTTCAATTGTTGTTTTGAACCATTCAGTGGTCTCATTGTCGCACTGTTCAACAGGAAGTGAAAAGATATTTCACCATGGGGCGTCTCTGATGAGATCCCTGATAGCTTCCTAGTCAGCCTTTTTATAATATCTCGTTGTTTTGAGCAGTGGCTCTTCAGTTTTGGCTCTAGAGTTTAGGGCGATTTCAACCATTATCACTGCATGATCGGCATTCCCAAGTGGGCTGTGGGCATTCATTACACTATCATCGGGAACTGTGGTCAGAAACAAATCTAGAAGTGAAGGATGTTGTTCTTGCTGGTTCGGGAAACGGGGTGGAAACGTAACCATTTGTGATAGCGAATGAGATATAGAGAAGCTATATGTTGTGGTACCAGCTGCGTCTGTGTAAGGTTGCTGGAATCTGTGTTAAATAGAGAAGTAAGCAACCATTTCAGCAAAAATAACCTTCTTAGTGACACACAATATTGTTTCCATTCTGCTCGATCTACAGCAGATGTGCTTACAGTTATATCTCGTAGGATTAATGAATCTCCAACGAGGGCTACCTTTCTAGGGCAATTGCATTTGACATATTAAAGGCCTTTGATAGAGTATGGCATAAAGGTTTACTTCACAAAATCTCCAGCTACGTTATAGCTGGAAATGTCTTATCAATTATTAAATCATTTCTCTCTGATAGGTTCATAAGAGTAGTGGTTGATGTGCAGAAATCAGAAGCTCTCAGTATTAATGCTGGAATCCCTCTTTTTGATTTGCATTAATGATCTTCCAAATCATATCCTTACATCATTCGTAGACATTTATGCTGACGACACCACTATGTATGGTAGCACATCTAAGACCGTAAATGACCAAGTTCTCTTTGATTCTCTCTCCTCTGATCTTGAGCATGTGGTACAATAGGGAAAGAGGTGGTTTGTTAATTTTAATTCATCTAAAACCAAGCTTTTATCTTTACATCATTAACACTATGATCCCTATTTGGCATCAATTGAAATGAATGGCTCTCGTCTTGGAGAGGCCTCAATTTTTAACAAGCTTCTGGGCTTGACCTTTACTCCTGATCTGAAATGGAACACATACATTAAATTCCGTTGCCAAGGCCGCTGGAAAAATAGTGGGATCCTTCTATCGATCCTGTAGCTATCTCACTACTGGTGCAATACTCTATCTATATAAGAGCCAGGTACGTCCAAGGATGGAGTACTGTTGCCACATCTGGGCAGGAGCTGCTAGAAAGGACTTATCCTGCCTTTATAGAGTTCAAAATAGACTTTGTATCCTTGTAGGGGATGCCCTTTTCTCTTCCCTGCAAACTCTTTCTCACAGAAGAGATGTTGCAAGTTTTTCTCTGCTTTATCGTTATTTTCATGGCAGGTGCTCGACTGAGCTCCAATCTATGATTCCCCCTCGCCAAACTTTTACAAGAAACACCCCTCTTGCAGAAAACACTATCACTAATTTCCCTCACTCTTTATCTGTGCCTAAACCTAAACGTAGATTCCATGAGCAAAGCTTCTTTCTTAGAACTGCACGCCCATAGAATTGTCTTCCGTTTTCCTGCTTTCCAGCTGATAAACAATATGGTTGTCTTCAAGTCTAACGTAAACAAGTTTTTAATGAACCATTCCATATAAGTTAACAAATTTACCGAATTTCCATTACTAACGATTACTTTATTGTCCAATTGTCTACTGTACACTCTATAACCCTTATCCTCGAGTGGCCTCTGTGCCTTGATAAGTGGTGATGCCTTTGTAATATATATTATATATATATATATATATATATATATATATACTAGTAGAATACGTCTGGTGACGGGTATAAACAATAAATTAGTTTTAAATTTTAATGTGTTCTCAAAACTAAGATAGCTGATTGATGAGAACCTCCCTACTTTGGATCAAATGTCTTTTTGGGGGATGTCTGTTCTTTGACTAGCGTCTTTAAAGTGAGTGTTCTATGCTTCTGACTTATAATTCTCATTCTTAAATATTCCTCTTCTTTTTAGCTTGCCTCTTTGAAATCTGTGTTCATTCTTATTCATGTCTTTTCGTCCCTGCAGAACTGCTTGATGGAATAAGGACATTATTTTCCATCGTGATGCCGAAACACGTGTAAAACAGCAATTTAAAGTAAAAAAAAAGAAAATTTAATTATATCAAAAATAAACGAAAGCTATGATTCTTTCTTTTGCTTATTGGAATGTAACTTACCAGTACACACACACACACACACACACACACACATTTATATACAACGCACATACACATTTATACACACACATTTATATACAACACACATACACATTTATACACACACATTTATATACAACACAATACACATTTATACACACACATTTATATACACACACACATTTATATACAACACACATATACATTTATACACACACTTACATACACATTTATATACACACACATTTATATACAACACACATACACATTTATACACACACACGTACACATTTATACACACACACACATACATATTTATACACACACTCGCATACACATTTATATACAACGTGATTATGCCGTATATCTCTCATTTGGCTTCATTTTCCTTCACTTGATGTTCTCAAAAATCCAAGAGATTTTTTTCCTGGAGCAACACTTGATCTCTATATGAGCCACATAGATATTCGAATATTCCATTAAAGTTCTCCTTAACCTCTCAAACAATGAGTTAGTACAGAAGTTGGGAACATAATTTTCCTCTCCTCAACTGACTATGTAAATATGTTAAAGTATATCTTTCTTGTGATCTCTTGGTTTTACTGGATTCATATAGTCTGGTGACGTATCGAGTTTCGTGCTATTACTTGAGGTACCATAACTTGGAGAAGGTGCAACATTCCTGTGAAAGCCAGTGTGGGTTAGCCCTGCTGAAGAGATCTTATTTGGGCAGTGGATACTATGTGATTTGGAATATTTGGTCAGGGGTTACTTTCAGGAAAAGTATCCTTATGCCAGATAATTTTGACAAGCCTTTGTAAAGATAGACCGTAGACACTCGAGGAAGGTACCTAGTAGGCATTCAAGTTCTCCCATATATGTATGTGTGTGTGTGTGTGTGTTTCTATGTGTGTGTAGATGGCATAATCTCATTGACACACCAGTATTTGTCAGATCACTAAAGTTAAGCAACGATGAACCTAGCCACTACCAGATGGGTGACCATTTGAGAATACTAAGCAGTGTATGTACTATGCCGAGCCATAGAAATTTCTCAGGTTTGTATCTGGAAACGCTCTTAACAACTACTGAGAGAGATGCACTCTAAGTCTTTATTAAAACATGCATCTAGAAGGGATACTGTTCGCTTTGTTAGTGGCATTCAATTGCACCGACTGAGATTGATAGTTGTTTCAAAAAGTGTAGATGGTTTTACACAAGCAGAAAGACCTAGCGTTGGATAAAGAAGTCAATGCCTAGTCGTGAACACCATATTTTTTCAATTTTTTTCTTTTCTACGTTTTAAAAATATGATAAGATATACTGCATGTTACTTGGAAGTAAAGTGAAATAACTTGAAGCAGGTTATGTAAATTTATATTTTCAGATCCCATCTATAAACACCAAGATTTTTCGTGAAATCAATGGCGGCCTCTGCCTGCTGCTTATCCAAGACCTAGGGCTTTTATCTCCTTATTTCTCTCATGTTTTCAGTGCTATAAGTTTCACGTTATAAATAAAATAATACAAAATCAAAGGTTATATTTCCTTTATGAACACAAACCTGCAATATTATTATACGTTTCTTAACAAAAAGGAAATATACCGTGATTAAATTTGAGACACTGCTGCCAAAAAATCACTAATCCAAGACTTGACGCTTTGCTGTCAGAAACTCACAATTCTGAAACTCGACACACTGTTGTAAAAGCTTACTACTTCATCAAATCCAAATCGCATGCATCTCTGAAAAGTCAGAATTTTTATTTAAACAGGAAGCATCTTATTTGCATATGAGGTGACAAGACAGTAAACATAAAAAACAGCAGCCATGTTTTTCGTTTTTTTCATTTTTTGCCGTTTTATTTTGTCTGCACGAGATCCTACAGATTGCACAAAAACAAGTTTTTACCAATTTTTTTTTAGATGTTTAATCATATAGGAGTAACTTATCCTGCCCTTGGTAACATTTCAGACCACATATACTTACTCAATTAACCCCAGTAATTTAGTTTCTGAATATATGACCTCACGTGGGTTAATTACCAAAACCCTAGTTGAGGTTCTTAAACAAAGAAACAGGTAGGAACTATAACTTGTAAGAGAAAAGGTGTGTTTTTGTGATCGTTATTTAAGGGGACATTTATGGTTATATAAACTTTAATGTAAATTCGTTAAGTTTCACCGATCTATTTTTTGATAAATGTTTTACATGAAAACAAATAAATTAAATAAATGTCAGCATTATTTGTTGGGAGTAATGCTTTTGGATTTTGCTTGTTTGTGATATCTCTAATTAGCTTCATCATAAAAACAAAGAAAAGCATATAAATTGATTAATCTGTCCCTGACAATAAATCCTGAAGGATTGGAAAGTACTCTGATAAATATGGCGATTACATCAACCAGTTCCTGCCAGAAATGAAGACTGTTATCTGGAAGTTAGAAAGGATCGGAAATCGAATTAATAGACAAAAAATATCTATTTTATTTAATGCAACATATATATATATATATATATATATATATATATATATATATATATATATATCGGATGATTTAAAAAATAAAAAATGAAAATATAAAGGTTAGCTAACCAGGTTTCGTTCCTCGCTCAACAGAGCTAAATCGAGGAAAATAAGATTTTTAAAAAAGTCATGAATATGGCGGGGGGGAGAGAAGAAAAAAACAAATATAAACGGGGGAAAAATTACATAGAGACTAAATTAAGTCCTAAAAGACTTTCTTTTTGCTTGTAAAGAGGTCTCAAAGACTTAATAAAAATAGTCTCTAGAATTTTTAAATGATAGGGAGAGTGCGACTTACCTTTATTTTACTTTTTTATTTTTTTAAATCATTATGTTGATTGGTCTGTATTTAGCCATTATTAAATTCTGTACCCTCCGAAAACTTTTCAAATATATATATATATATAGCTATATATATATATATATATATATATGTGTGTGTGTGTGTGTGTGTGTGTGTGTGTGTGTGTGTGTATGTATATATATATGTGTGTGTGTGTGTGTGTCTATATATATATATGTGTGTGAGTATATATATATGCTATTAAGCAGGTACATGCATAGATATACACACATGCATATATACATATACACGAAAATATGCACATATATGAAGACATATACATATTTACATATATGTAAGACAACAAAAGAAAATTAACAAGAAGAACAGCTACTTGTTTCTTTATTATTTACATTCTTATTTACTATTCATCCTGGAATATGTCTTGTCTTTGATTCCGCCTGTTTTGCTACTTGAGATTTATGAAAGAATCGCTATCAGTTGACTTCAGTATTTTTGCAAGCATAGACCCTTGCTCTCACCGCCCACCCATCTCTCTCTCTCTCTCTCTCTCTCTCTCTCTCTCTCTCTCTCTCTCTCGTTCCCTGCAGGAAAAGAAATCATTTTTTTTTGTTTTTTTGTTTTTGTTTTTGCTTGGACAAAAGATAAACGGAAAGATCCTATGCCGAATTTCTTTATCACCAATTCCATCAAAGAAGAAGAATATAACTCATTTATCCATTACATTTTTTTGCATCTTTTTACCGTAGCATGTAACAAACAATATGGAATCCTAACAAATAATAGCCATTTTTTTATTTTCTTCAACCACCTGCTAACAGATAGTTCTTTTTTCGCCTCATAGGTTGGGAGGAGGTATAGGAACATCAGTACAAAAATATCTTTAAAGAAATTTCCAAGAAAGTAATTATTCTTCTTGACATATATATATATATATATATATATATATATATATATATATGTGTGTGTGTGTGTGTGTGTGTGTGTGTGTGTGTGTGTGTGTGTGTGTGTGTGTGTAAAAGAATATAATCATTCACATACGGTTGTTTCGTCGTGTCACGACGCTTAAGTCTAGTTAAACATAACTTATTACCATATATATTTTTTTTTGATGGATTGATTGTTGCTATTTCTTCTGATGAGTTAAGGGCATAATAGATTCATTGATTGATATAATAATTAAGTGATTGATTTTGCGCTACGAAGCAGATACTAAGTCAACTGAATTCAAGGAATAAATTATAAGATGGTCAATATCATGAATTTTGGAATATAACGTTTTGTCATTTATTGTCTCTCTCTCTCTCTCTCTCTCTTTATATATATATATATATATATATATAGAGAGAGAGAGAGAGAGAGAGAGAGATAATAAATGACAAAAAGTTATATATATATATATATATATATATATATATATATATATATATATATATATATATATATATATATATACTGCCATGGAACCCGATAAAATGGCATTCATTGAGCTTGGACTTTTTTCAAAATTTACAAAATTTGCAGTCGCCATTCATTTTTTAGTATATTCTCTTCCGGAATCTGATTTTGTGGTTGTCTATCATGGCTACGAAGATTACTTCTATAAAGACTCAAATGAATGATCACAATTAAAGCATGTAAAGCCAACAGTTTTTATATATATATATGATATTAAAATTTGTGGATGATGCTATCTCGATGAACTTTTGGAAGATGTAACATTTGTTACTTTGATTTACAAACTTTGACACAATTTCTGTGGAAAAAGAATTTTTTTCATCTTGTATAGTTTTCTGGGCTTGTTGTCATGGGGTTTTGTTTTTGTTTGGAAAAAGATTACGAGAAAATCTTCATTGCCAATTCCATCAAAGAGGAAAAAATAGATCATTCTTTTTTATTATAGCATATGAGGAACATTACAGAACCTTGCCAATGGTGACTACATTTTGGTTTTCAAGATTGTTCTTTTTGGTATTTAATAAGTTGATGAGAGAGGACATCAGCAAGTAAAAATCTTTCCAATAGCCCATGTATTTTTTATTATATAATAATAATAATACTAAGAAGAAGAAGAAGAAGAAGAAGACGAAGAAAAAGAAGAAGAATCCAGCCCTGATAAAGTTCAAAACTGATTTGAAAACATAGTAATTGACGCCATTTCTTTTTCTTTTGTCACACAAGAATCATCACTTATCAAGGCCCAGAGGCCACTCGAGGACAAAGGTAAATGGGCATGCATAAGTCAATGTGATTATAGCGTAGTAAACATAAGTAGTGGGAATTTTGTGAATCGGATTACTTAGGGGGATGGTTCATCAAATTGTAGTCAGCTGGAAACCAGGCAATCGGAAGAGAGTTCCACAGGCATGCAGTTCTTAGAAAAAAGCTTTGTTCATGGAATCTACATTTAGGTTTAGGCACAGATAAAGAGTGTGGAAAATTATTGATAGTGGTTTTGGCTAGACGAGTGTTTTTCGTGAAAGTTTGGCGAGAGGAGACCAGGGATTGAAACTCAGATGAGCATTTGCCATGGATATAACGATAAAGCAAAGACAGGCTCGCAACGTCTTTTCTGTGGGAAAGAAGTTTCAGGGAAGAGAAAAGGGCATCCCCCACTAAGCCACGAAGTCTATTTTGAACTCTGTTAAAGCAGGATAAGCTGCTTCTAGCAGCTCCTGCCCAGATGTGGCAACAGTACTCCATCGTTGGCCGTACCTGGCTTTTATATAGGTAGAGAATTGCATCAGGAGTGAGATATCTACTGGAGCGGTAGAAGGATCCTACAATTTTTCCAGCGACCTTGGCAGTGGATTTGATATACGTGTCCCATTTCAGATCAGGAGTAAAGGTCAAGCCCAGAAGCTTGTCAAAACATGGAGCCTCCCCAAGACGAGAGCCATCCATTTCAATTAATGCCAGATGGGGATCAGAGCACAGATGATTGTTTTAGATGCATTAACAGTAATCAACCACCTCTTCCCCCATTGTACCACATGCTCAAGATCAGAGGAGAGATAATCAGAGAGAACTTGGTCGTTTACGGTCTTTGATGTGCTACCATAGATTGTAGTGTCGTCAGCATAAATGTCTATGAATGATGTAAGGATGTGATTTGGAAGATCATTAGTGTAGATCAGGAAGAGAGTTGGGCCCAGGATGGACCCCTGAGGGACTCCAGCATTAATACTGAGAGCTTCTGATTTCCGCCCATCAACCACTACTCTTATGAACCTATCAGAGAGAAATGATTTAATAATTGAGAAGACATTTTCAGCTGTACTATAGCTGGAAATCTTATGAAGTAGACCTTTATGCCATACCTTATCAAAGGCCTTTGATATGTCAAGAGCGATTGCCCTAGAGAGGAAGCCTCTGTCGAGAGATTCACTAATCCTATGAGATATAACTCTAAGCACATCTGCTGTAGATCTAGCAGAATGGAAACCATGTTGTACATCACTAAGAAGGTTATTTTTGCTGAGATGGTTGATTACTTCTCTATTTAACACAGATTCCACCAGCTTACTCATGACACACAGAAGACTTATTGGTCTGTACTGAGAGGGAGATGAGCGATCATCTGATCCGCAACCTCTTTCCCACAGAAGAAACGTTACAAGTCTGTTTTTTGTCTATCGTTATTTTCATGACATGTGCTCAACTGAGCTCCAATCTATGGTTCCCGCTTGTCAGATTTTCACAAAAAAACACTCGACTATCTATAACCAGTATATACGATTTCCACCACTCTCTAACTGTACTTAAATCTAAACGCAGATTCTATGAAAAAACTTTTTTGCCAGCACTTCCCACCTATGGAACACTGTTCCACTGGTCTGCTTCCCGATTGAATACAACATGGTAGCCTTCAAATTTAATGCAAACAAGTTCTTGTCCAGTCGTCCGAATAAATAATCAAATTCTACCCAATTTACACCATTAACGATTGCTTCACTACCACTTTACATTCATTAACCCTTATCCTCGAGTGACCTTCAAGCCTTGATAAGTGGTCACTGCTAAGTAAAAAAAATTTTTAAAAACAATAATGATGATAATAATGATAGTTGACTCTTTGGTTTAAATTGTACAACAGTGAAGTGAAGACATAACTATGGAGTTTGGAATTTCTGTTGTTGCTTTTAAATGAGGGAAGAGAGTGTCAGTGAAAGGCATCATTTTGCCAAATGGTCAAACGTTAGCGGATCCTGATGCAGAAGGGTACAAGTACTGGAGGTGCTTTAAGTTGACATGATGCTCTGAAATGAAATGATAGAGAAGATGGAAGATGTGTATATGGAGAGACGCAAACTGCTCCAAATCTCGACTGAATGGGAGGAACTGTTCACAGCAATCAATTCATGGGCAGTTGCTGTAATTCAGTAGTTCAGGATTGACGCAGGAGAAAATGAAACAACTGGATAGAGACACACAGAAATTATTAGTCAAGTATGAAGCAGTTCATCCAAATTCTAATGTGTTAGCCTGTACATCACAAGGAAGAAAGAAGGAAGAGCGCTGATTGGGATTGAAGTATGTATCGGGGTGGGGGGGGTAGAAATATACACCACTACTTGGCCAACAGTCATAAAGTGTTACTTGCAGCAGTGACGAAAGAGGAAGAGCTGGATGAAAAATCATTGGAAGATAAGCAGAAGAACAAGGAAAGAATCCAAGCAAAAAAGATGACTTAGTTGGAAAAGATGAAACTTCATGGACAGTTTAAGCGAAATACTACGATGCTAAAATGTCAAGACAAATGGAATTTTTTGTCTAAAGGTGACTTGAAAAGAGAGACAGAAAATCTTATATTTGCTGCTCAAGAGTATGCACTAAATACAAATGCACTCAACAGAAACATCTACCGGGAGAACTGTTCTGATAAGTGTAGGCTGTGTGGAGTGACTCTTGAAGTAGTGTCACACATTGTTAGTTCGTGTTCTACATTTAGTAGTAAAGCAGAAGCATAACAAGCGAGTACGATGATGATGTAAATAAATAAATGATGTAAATAAAGAAAAAAGGAAAAATAGAAGATGCTGTATATTGAAGGGGACAGATCCCGGTATTACAAGAAAGTAAGAAATTAGGGTCGAAGATAATTATTATTAGAAGAGAATGTTGGAATCGAACATAGTGATCAAAAGTTAAAATGGATACATATTGCTATTTAGATGCGATTCCAGAAATGTAGTGAATTGTCCATTATAGTAGAAATAACTATACAACAAGGTTAAGTCAGAGCAGGTAGAATGGAATAATGGAAATTAAGGAATGATCTTTGTGTGCAAGAACACGTGTTGGAAGCATATGCAATAATCCACATGCAAAACAGGCACATGTTAGCCACGTTCTGACGTCACAAAGAAATATAGATTCCAATATGCACAGTTAATTTAGGGTTCAAAATCAGTTTGGTTGAGAATTAAGGAAGAGAGCCAGAAAGTTGAGGTTGGCAGTTTAGAGAGGAGAAAAAGAGCCCGAGCTCCTTCAGGAAGCGAAGGGGGGGGGAGAAGACAAAATGTAAATATCTAACACGACATCGAATTCTGATCATCCTCATCAGCAGCTGGACCTTTGCCTTCGTCGTCATTTCAGCAAGGTAACGTGTTGTCTTATGTTATTTTTTTACACGAGAATCACCACTTATAAAGGCCCAGAGGCCACTCGAGGATAAGAGTTAATAGGTATACATTAGTCAATGTGATTATAGCATAGTTATTATATAACATCACGCTGTCTCATTCTCTTGAATGTGTAACTTTATATAAAACCCCTTCCAAATTGATGACTGTATCCCCCAATAAATGTGAACTCCCCGAGTACCTGTCTCATCGTTGTCGCTGTGTAACCCATTATATGATCCATCCCCACTATGCATCTCCCGAAAGGAAAGGAGTAAAAAAAAAAGAAAGAGAGAAAAATATACAATATACCAACGTTGATCTAACAAGTCGTCTAATAATTTATAAAACCCTTTCTTTTAAATTAATGTCAAAGGCTATGCATGCTGTCAATGATTAATTGAATACAGTTAGTAGAAGACGAGTCAATAGTTTACAAATAACTATAGAGACATCTTTGGTTCATACTTTTCTAATATGCAGATTCAAAAACCTTAATCTTTTATCTCTTGAATGCAGACGATTACACAATGATCTAATTTAGGCCTACACTTTTCCTCAATGGCCATTATGATATACATTGGGACCTATTATCCATTCCTGCACTAAAAAGAGGTTTACACTGACACAATGGTTTCACTGTCGATTTTATTTAAATCAAAGAAGGGTCACTTAATGAGGATCCGTGGACCTACAAATAGATTTACAAGTGAAGTAATAAATGCATCAACAACACAACAATATCGATTTTTACCGCCCTTTCCTTGCTTGGTAATTGAAGCACGAGTGTTTTTTTATTTTTTTATTTTTCACCAAATAAATTGAATTCAATTATTAGTTAAGAATTTAATATAACAGATATGATAGAAATAATCAGAGGTAAAAGTAGCATGTTCAAGTTCACATGGGTTCGAGTTCTATCAAAGCTACTGCATGATTTTTAATATCTTTGAAGAAAGGTATGAATCCATATATATCGTCCCTCCTTTTACGACTTAAATAGTAAGGTAGACTCTCAAGCCTCGGTTCTGCAGCAAGTCTAACCTCATCAACAGGAATTTAAATCAATCTTACGAGGAGTTTTTCGTCCCAGCGTGAAATGGTCTCTTTCTCTCAGAAAGGTGGTATTCGCTGTCCATGTTTCTGTTCCAAGAGGTAATGACGATGTCTACCATATTCAGGTTTAATGTTATCTTAGACACACATTCCATACAGATGCAAACATCTTCTAGCTTTCTTTGCTACATAACTTACATGGCACGTTTTTTTTTGTTTTTTTTATAATAAATTTGATTTCATTTCATTTTAGGAAAAGAAAACTTCAAAATAATACCTGTCTTATCCTAATATTATTTAGAAAAAGATTTTATAGTAATTGCTCGAGACAAGGCATGAAGCCATTTGTTTGAAGGAGTAACAAGAATGATTACTGCAAATACAGGAGATGCCTATTAAGCTTGGCTTGAAAAGACCAAGGATATATAGGAGGAAACGATAGTTCTACAAGCATTCGGTTCTTGGAAAGAAGCTACTGGAATAGGGAAATAAATTACAACGAGGTACAAGAACAGCGGACTGGAGACCACTAGACCAATGAGTTAAGCGAATTGGAGCAAAGGAAGCAGAGAATAGGTTAAATAATTCTAAAGAACATATGTCATAATAGAATTTATAAAAAAGACTGATTCTAACAATATCCCGTCTATGAAAGAGATAGAGGTTGCAGAAAATAAGAAAGGGTGGGACAATCTCATTACAAAAACGTTTCTGAACGTTATCGGCAACTCTCAAATGAGACAGAGATTCACTATTCATGTAGACTTTTCTTCGCCATTGAACTTCTGGAGAGGTGCAGTTGAGGATTGTGCAACTCTTGCCTATAGTCTCCTTGTGGAGGAACCCTTACGCAGGATATCTATTGTCTCTTACGATAGATTTCAGAGAATATATTGATGTTTTTAAATGTTATGAATAACAGTATCGGACTTTTATAGTTATGCATGAGTTCAGCCAAAGGAATCATGTTTTTATCAATGTTTATTAATTTGCTTGGTTTATTTTTTGTTAAGTGTTGAGACATTATGTTGAACAAAGATGGCGGTGAAGAATCCGTTCAGTTCCGATCCTGAGTGTAAAGTAATTCCAAGGAACAAAGATGGCGGCGAAGATTCAGTGCAGTTCTGATCTTGAGTGTTAAGTAATTCCTAGTAACAAAGATGGTGGTAAGGAATCAAATGCAGGTTCGTGACGGAGACGACGGCGAACTGATTGAATCCAAAATTCGACAATCTTTATAGTAACTTTGGAAGCTTTTCATTGGTTTGTTATTATAAATTGTAGTTATAAAAATGATTGTCGAAATCATTGGTGTCATTAGGAATCAAAACATTTTAACACAACCTCTCACAATGCTTTTCACATCAAGCTGTATAATTTACTGTTAATAATAATAATAATAATAATAATAATAATAATAATAATAATAATAATCCTTTTGATATAATAAATGTCTGTCAGTGTTAATACTATTAAGAAATGTATTAGTCGCCCCTCTTCCATAAAAATAACTGTTAATGTTAACTAAATAAATCAAATATGTCTCTTCGTTCTCTGTTTATTCAAAATTGTAGCAATTTAATTTTTTTTAAACATAAATATTTTCTATCTTTTTCACATAAAAATAATTGTCGCCTAATTATTCTTCAAATAAATTCTGTTTACAGTTTTAGTGGATAAGAATTCTATTTTGGAACAATTCATTTTAAAATAGGTAAATTCGTAATTGTTTACCTTAGCGACATCAGCTTAATTGATTAGACAATATCATTATTTTTAAAACGAAAGTAAAAGCTGATTACATACATATGAACATGAAATGCCATAATATATAGATGATTAGTTAAACGCGAGTTATTATTTTACTCATTGTCCATTAAATAATTGCATACATAAAAACAATGGCCTCAATCAGATTTGAACCTTGCATAGTTCGTTCTATAGCCTGGATGGTATCCATTAAGCCACTCAGTATCTCCATGTTTCTTTTATTTAACTTTAACATAAAAATTGCATTGGGGTGAGAAAGGGGTGGTATCATTTTCCTATGCCTTGGTAGCAAGAATAATCATTGGTTAACCACAGAATCGTTCAGGTGACATTCGATAATACAATAAATAACACTCAAGTGCAATGAAATGGTACGGAGACGAGATTACCTCCCTTTGCTACTGGCCTCCCATGATGCCTCTGCGAAGCAGACGTAGAGATGGATCACTTAGCAGGTGAAGAGGTGGATGAGCTTCAAGTAAGCGTAGAGAGAGACACGGGCAAGATGAAAAGCCGGGCAGATTGAATGAAATCAGGATGGATTGCTGATCCATACCCGTTGATGATAAATCCTGGATCAGGATAATTTGAGACAAATTAGTTATCAATAAGAAGCAGCTATGCCACCCATCATACCATTATCGCCATTGCTCTTATTACCGCGAGGTGATAAAATGTGAGGGTAGGGAGGGAAGGAGAGAGATACAGAGAGAGTATGAGAGAGAGAGAGAGAGAGAGAGAGAGAGAAGGAAAAGGTAGCGAGGAGGAAGAGGAAAGGAAGTGGCGGGAGAATTACTTTGAGAAGAAGAAGAAGAAGAAGAAGAAGACTGTTTAATTAGAATGGTAAGATTACGAGTGATAAGTGGAAAGAAAAGAGAGAGAGAGAAAGAGAGAGAGGGGGGTTTAACAGCGAAGGAAAAGGGAGAAGGAGGTGGAGAGATAACTACTTTGAGATGAAAAAAGAAGAAAAGTTGATGATGAAGAAGAAAATTAAAAAGAAAAAAAAAAGAAGACGACGAAGAAAAAAGATTATTAAGAAGAATAAGAAGCCCAAGATGAATGAGATGATAAAAAGATGAAGAAAAATGATGTAGATGAAAGAGAGGAGGAAGAATATGATTTAGAAGGCGAAAATGAAGAAGGAAAACGATGAAGAAGATGAAGAAGGAAAAGAATACGAATACGATGTAGAAGAAGAAGAAGGAGAAGGAGAAGAAGAAGAAGAAGAAGAAGAAGAAGAAGAAGAAGAAGGGTAAAATTAAGAATGATAGGTGAAGAGAAGGAATAGAAAAGAGAAACATAAAAAAAATAAAAACATAATAAGGTGTTTTGAAAACAAGAAATAAAAGAGTAAATAACATTAGGATAAAAGAGATAAAGAAAAAGAAGGTAAATATCGATAGAATAATAGATAGGTCTTTAAAGAGAGAAAGATAGAGAAAAAGAAATAGAGTGTGGGAAAAGAGAAGTTGGTGAAAGGAAAGCGAAAGTGAAGAAAAATGCAAAGGAAGGATAAATACTTTGAGACAAAAAAGAAAAAAAAATTTAATGAGAAGAGTAAGGTGTAAAGTAAGGAGGACAAAAAGAAAATGTGCAACATACGAAACTGACATTTGGACAAGATCAACATGTAGTATCTGTTCTGTCCTCAGTTCTGAGAGAAGAAATTCGGCACTTATGCATTTTTAGATTTCTTTGGTTTTCATTTTGGAAGAATTTAATTCTGGAGCAAGGGGAGACAATCCAAAAATTTTCCCTGGAAATCCTTGGGAATTAAGCTGTTCATCGTTTAAATGTATTTGAAAATTTTAATTTATTACGAAAACGGTTTTTAAAAATAATTTTTAAAATAAAAATGACCAAAAAATGTTTCCACTAGTGACCGTTTTAAATTATTTATAAATCTTATCTGGAAACTGTTATTGTAATTTATTTCGAAATTTTAATTTAATAAGAAAACTGTTTGCTTCCGATAAATAAATTTTTGGAATGTCACAAATAATCCTTTAGCGTGCACTGATCCATTTATCTTATTTTTGGAATCAGCAATACATCCATGCAATTTTTGGAATATGACATCTTACATCAATGCAGTACAACATAAATATATATATAAGATAATGACGTCATAACCAGAAGTAAACACGTCAGACTATCATTTCCCTCCTACTCGAAAAGGAGGAGGAGATTATGCCTGGAATCTCATTAAACACGTATCGTATCAATATATAGATGATTTGGCATTATCACAATAGCCATTGATCATCGATTTCTCGCTGATAATGATCATTGCTTTTGTTTGGAATTTTGGAATTTTAGTAGCAATAAGTCTCCCAACGATCCCAGTGTTGCCTGATAAGGTGGGGGTATATAGCAAGTCTGTTTCATGGGTTCATATTTTTTCATGTGTCTTTGAACGTGTATAATGTGTCTATTTAATGTTAACATATAACATGATCTATATAGAAACTGTTTTTGTGATCGTCTAGTTTCTCTAAATATAATGGCGTTCATATATAAGTGTGGTGATGTCTACTTTGTGTGCACATATGTTTATAAGTATATATAACGTGGATGGCATAATCACGTTGACACACTGGTTCTCATTAGATTACTAAAGTTAAGCATATTGAACCTGGTCAATACAAAAATTGGTGACTATTTGGGAATTCCAGGTGCTGTGCGTGCATTGTTTCCAATCGTCCTATATTTCTCCTTGCATCTGGACTCTAGCAGTACTGATTCAGGAGAGTTGTGGTTGGAGATTGCGCAACCCTTGTCTCAAGGACATACGCAGCTATCCTTACAGAGGGTATTCACTGTCTCTTGAGACTGAACAAACGCATCGGTAATGTATAGACAGAGTTCAATAAACATGGACAATAACATTTTACAAACAAACATCTCTCCGGGGTTTGCATCTGGCCAAACAAGGAAACATACCTTCATTCAGCTTTTGGTATTACTCGACGAAATTCATCCCAAGGAACAACCATCGAATCCCAGGTTATATTTTCACTTTCTTTTTTCTACATATTTCTATTTCCATCCCTGATAGCTTCCCCGATGTACAGAAGCCATTACAGTTGGCCGCTATCTCACCATCGCTAGCTGACTTCCCTCGCCTGTTCAACTCGATTGTCTAAACTAAAAGGTCTTCGACTCTGACTAAACTGCTTATGTGTATATATAAAACTATTTTTTTGTAACTACGTCATCACTGCAGTGTAGCACTAAAAAATCAAATCACCTGATTTTTGTCATGTAATCTATGTGTTATTATTATTGTTAGCTAAAATTCCTACCTGTTTGTTTTCTGTTAAAATTCCCAATACATATTTTAAATGAGAAAACATCTAGACTTCGAAACAAACATAATAATAATTGTCCATGATTAGGTTCCTGCGTTTTACGGGAACCAATAACATGACACCAATACTCTCTGTCTCTTCCAGTGAAGATTGGATTAGTGCTCTCCCTTCTCGGCTTTTTCCATCCTTCTTGATAGTTCATTGTCATTTTGTGTGGTATTAGTCGAGGCTGATAGGGTAGGGCGTGTAATAATTAGGGCTATGACAAGAGAATATTCTTTTCATTGTTTTGACTCTCGAGTATAAATCTGTTGTGGACCAGGATATTATAATCCTAACACGCTACAAAAGAAAATAATGAAATGAATGGAAGGAAGGAAAAAAAAAACTCAATTGCTGAATAAAATAAACATGTCGTTTATTTCCTGTTGAAAATAAATGGTTTAGGTGAAACACGTGTTCAGTTCAGTCGTTGACGACTACGCTCGTGGAAAAAGAGGAATAAAGTAGGGGAAGAGAAATGGCAGTCCAGCATGTAGAAAAAGAAAGAGAGAGAGAGGGCTGACCTCATTAAAGCCGTGCGTGTATGGTAGCAGTCGGCCAGATGGAAGTGTCTTCAGGCCACAAGCTGTGGGCGCGAACTTGTCTGGTTGACGAACCAAGGCAAAAGGGAAGAAAGAGGAAATTGAACGTTGTTGTTGACTTATATACTGGGGTCAGTGTTCTGACTGCGCATGTCTGGATTTCACTTAAAAGGAAGTGACGTCACCAATGTGTGCATGTTTTCGCGCGCAAGCGTGCATGTGTGTGTACGTGGATGTGTATATACGTGCGTGTGTGTGCATACATGTGGGAGTGTGCATGTAAGGAAAAAAAACATGTTCAAACATATCCGACACAGTCAGACACCGTTAATCAACAGCGAACCATATCACTCTCTCTCTAAAAACGTATAAGATATTAACTGATAGTCCAAATAATGAAAAGAATATTCTCTTGTCATAGCCCTAGTAATAATAATAATTCGAAATTACCTGCTGCTTCTTTCTCTTGGGTTCATCTTTCCATAAAATTTCAGCTATTTTCATCATTACCACCGATTGTAGTCTCAGTCTTTCATTTTGATTCCAATTTCTACCAGTCCTTTTGTCAGTTGTTGAGATTGTTTTCAGTTCTCCTACTATTATTGGTATTATAATGACTCAAGAGTTCTGTATATTTGCTTCATTATTTATTTTTTGTCTTATTGATTTTCAACCTGTTATCTGCCGGGAATGCAACATCTACGATTTGGCAGTTTTTTCTTGACTGTTCTGATATTCTGTCTCTTTACTTGGGTTAGTTTGTTTGTTTTTACCTTCATGCTCCACAGGATTTTTGGATTTTTATTTTCCAGTACTGTCATTGGTTTGTGTCTACCACTTGTTTGTATGTTCAAAATGCAGTTGTTGTTTTTTATAGTTTCCAATGTACTGCCTTATCTGTGCAATTGTGCCTGTTTTTATATTCTTTTTGCTGAATTCGCTTATTATCTGATTTTTCGTTTCGTCGCTTTGGTCACAGAGCCTGCATTTACTGTCTTCCATCGGATTTGTCTATTTTATGTTTAATGTAGTTAGCTCTAATCACATTGTTCTCTGCAGCTGTCAGTAGCGATTCTCTTTCTCTGTGTCAATTATTATTATTATTACTATTATTATTACTATTATTACTATTATTATTATTATTATTATTAGTAGTAGTAGTAGTAGTAGTAGTAGTAGTAGTAGAATAATTACCAATAACTTAAGACTCATATGTAAAAATAATAGGAAAATTCCAATCATTGAATACGCACATTTTAGATGATGACATTTTTTTTTATATTTCTCAATTTTTGAAATGAGGATTGATAATTTGTATTATTTTGATTATTCAGACTACTGTTTCCATCGTGAATGTCATTTGCACTACGTTTCAGTCGATATAACCTTTAAACTTCTACCCAGTCATATCTGACCGCACGAGAGCATGCTAATCCCGAAGATTAAATGAAGAGTTCCATTCGAAATTCAGTGCAGATTCCCGAGTTCACCAAGATACAACTGAAGTAGGTCGGAAGTTACATCGGTCGGAACGTTATATGAATAATGCTCAAGATGCCAATAGTAGTCTGGATAATCAAAAAAAAATTATTTTAACTTTTATATTATACTAGCGGTGTTTGTAGGTGTGTGTATGGGGGATAAGTAATAACCCTGAAACGATGTTAAAAAAATCGGAAAAAAAAAAAAAAAAAAACAGCGAAAAAAAAAACGCTGTGTGTATAGGGGGGGGGAAGTAAACTAAAGAATAAGCGAAGTAAAAAAAATAAAGAAACGTTGCCCGCGTGTCTAAAGATGTAAAAGAAAAAAAGATATAGTTTTGGTCGTGAGGCTGGATTGAACCCGGGAGCCTTGACGCGGAGGTGAAACAAACTCCAACCACTTAACCGTGTGGGCCAAGAGTAAGAGGAATTGATTATAGTGTATAGGCTTATAAAGCGATTTAAAGAGGTTTGATTGACAGATAGCCACTAAATTAGGTCATCGCAGGAGCGTTACGAGATGCCGTAGCAGTATTTATTTTGTTTGTTCTACTTCACATTAGCGTTTATTAAATTACGTACTTCATTTCCTGTCTAGACATCTCTCTCTCTCTCTTTCTCTCTCTCTGTTTGCGTTTGTGTATGTCTCTCTCTCTCTCTCTCTCTCTCTCTTTCACTTCGTCTTCCTTACTCTAAAGACTGTTACTAAAAAAGAAAATGGCGTCTGGCTGTTTTTTTTTTGTTGTAAAAACTTCGATCGTTAATATTTTATGTAAGCGTATATTTTTTTTTACTTCACATTTTTGGTTTGTTATTTTTCGTTTAACTATCTTATCTAACTATTTTTAATTGCTAATAACTTTGGTAACGTTGTCATAGCGTAGATGTTCATAGTTTAGCTTGTGTGAAGATTAAATATTTTTTTACCGATAACAACATTTTTAAATTTTAAATTCAGACTGCCATTAGAGCTTGCTGACGTCAAGATCACGTGACATGACTCAGCAGGTTTTAAATACAAGTTGACCCAAAATAAACGGCCCCGTGTATACTTTATGTAGAAGAGTTAGCGCCCGTATTTTGGGGGCAGTTATAAATCGATTTAAAAATATGTAATGTTTAACATTAAAATGTCACTTTTTTGCCCCCCCCCTGCAGAAAATCGATCAGTTAACGCACTTCTGATGGTCCTTTTGGGCTAATTTTTCGATATTTGTCGTCCGGAGGGTGGAGCCTTAATATAATACCAAGTTTGTGGATTTTTGTTCCGTCGGTCAAAAGTTTTTAGCAGACACACAAACATACATACATACATACATACATACATACATACATACATACATACATGCATACATTTTCGCTTATATATATATAGATTTCTGTTATATTATATATATATATATATATATATATATATATATATATATATATATATATATATATATATAAATAAATTATAAAGGAGTCACCACTTATCAAGGCCCGGGGTCCACTCGAGAATAAGATTTAATGAGTTTACAGTGGTCAAAAGGAACGTGTCAGTCATCGATGGTAGTGGAAATTTGATAAATTGGATTACTTAAAGGGATGGCTCATCAAGAATTTGTTCACATTGAACTTGAAGACAACCATATTGTAGTCAGTTGGAAAGCAGGAAAACGGAACGAAGTTCCACAGGCGTACAGTTCTAAGAAAGAAGCTTTCTTCATAGAATCTACGTTTAAGTGTAGACACAGATAAAGCATGGGGGGGGGGAATTATTGATAGTGGTTTTATGTAATGATATTGTCTCTACCCAGGCAACGCCGGGTCGTAGCCTATTAGTGTTTAATGAGATAGGAAAGCGAAACAGCTAATTGGTTCAAAATATTGTTTTGATATTTACATTAGCATATGATTATCGTGCTGTATGAGAATTACAAATTCATATGATGCATTTATGCTGCGTGTTAATTTTTTTTTTACTACTCAGCGATATATGATTGGAATAAAAAAACAGAGATTGCTTAATTATTTATTAACTGTTTACTGTAAATTACACTCTAAATACTCTGCTAAAGTAGTTGCAATAAAGGTTAGAAAATTGAGGCTTATACTTGACGCGGGAATTTTGCAGAGAGTCAAATTATTATTGTTAAACGACTGGACTAAATGTCACCGATTCAAATCTTGGCTTAATATATTAATATATGTTATAAATTAGTTGGTGTCCGGTTTAATCCAATTATATAATAGTATGAAAATATATGTATGACAATTAAGCTACACGAAGGCGTCTATGTTTCATTTTGAACTCAAGAATCTTTTTGCCGAACTCGAGAACTTGGACTGGATTTCGAATGTAACCATTATTTTTAATCCAGCAGACCCTCGTTTGGTAATGAGAAAACTTAAAAATAAGAAATATAATTTTTATTATTGTGCAATAAACGAGTCCGTTTATTGTTTCTCTGAATTAGAATAAAAAATAAGCGCTTGAATAATTACATAATTTGTGCATAAATTGAACAAGAAAATTATTTTTAAAGACGAAAATAAAATAAATAAGACAACGCATACAGGTCCGTATACGATAAAAAAAATATTTAATATAAAAAAAATTACCACAGTTTGAGCCTTTTACAGAAAATAAAAACAGTTCTGGATCAACGCAGCGAACGTTTGTGTATTTTATTTGCTTCGTTCTTTTCTTTGTTTTTTTTTTTTTTTTAGAAGCAGACAACATTTTTTTCGCATTAAGATCTTTTGGGGCTTTGAAAAACTTTACAAAGAAGGATGCAAACAATATCTTTTATAAAAGAGTTCTTTTCTTTTTCTTTTCTTCTTGAAGTTTGACGGAAAGTCTATTAAAAATAGTTCTTTTGGGTTCTTTTTTCTTCTTTTTGGAATCTTGCCAGACTGGGGAAATTTTAAGAAAAACAATTCTGGGTAGAAGTCTTAAATAATTCGCAATTGTATTTTCAGTGTCGCTCGTGCTGAAGATTAAACCTTCAACCTCAAGAAGAGTGTAACTTACAGCTTAATTTTACCAAGTACTTTATCCACTATGCTACGAGTACTTGTGAAAATATCACTCTAGATGAAAACAGTAGTCCGAAAAATTAACCCTCATCGCGAAAATTCATCTGTGCCTTTAATTTATCAACGCAAATAAGCCACAATACTTAACTTTTGCCTTTATACTTTATTAGGATTTTGGCCAGCAAATTTATTTACTTTCAAATGTGCTTCTGTTGTAACCAAAATATCATTTAATTATTTTTCAATTTTATGCTATCATTTTGTAACATTAACCTTTCTATCCTTTTTTCTGCGAGACATTTTTCTTAGTGGTTTCTTTAAGCATTCTCGTATTTTTGGTTGTGTCTACATATGTTTTTCTTTAGGCTGAACAAACTAGAGGGTTACCTTGTAGATAATTTCTTTCTCTGCCTTCTTTGTCATTATAAACAAAACAGCTGAACTCACCTGTTTATCGGATTTATCTCTCCTACTTACTCCTCACCTTCTAATTTTTGCTCTCTCTCTCTCTCTCTCTCTCTCTCTCTCTCTCTCTCTCTCTCTCTCTTTTCATTTATATTTTCGTTATGGAAATAAAAACTGCAATTGAGGCACATGTTCCCACACGGAAATTCTATAGCAAACCCCACTCTCCTCAATGGTTTACCTCTGCTTGTGCAACTGCTATTGCGACAGCTAAGACAGATTACACTGAAACCACCAGGAAATGCATTGAAGCACAGAAAGTAGGAACCCGTGATTTTTGGAAAATCTACAACAGTGTATAATGGGCAGTCAACGATTCCCCCACTATCAAACAATAATGAGGTTGCTTGCGCGGCAACCGACAAGGCAAATCTGCTTGCCAGTCGGTTTGCCTTAAACTCCACACTGGACTCGACACACCACTCCCTCCCCGACTTTCCTTTGCAGAGAGACGCCACACTGGACGATTTGAAAATCAACCCTTCTCAGGTGCATGGTATCATAAAAAAAAACTAGACACCTCAACAGCATGTGAACCAAATTTCATCCCGACTGTGCTAATAAAAATATGCTCTGCTGAGATTGCCCCAGTTCTCTCCAAACTTTATAATAAATGCCTTAGCGAATCTTGCTTTCCCGACTGCTGGAAAACCGCTTCTGTGTTACCAGTCTTCAAGAATTCTAGTGAAAGAACTGACCCACAAAATTATCGCCCCATTAGCCTCCTCCCACTTTTCGCCAAAATATTTGAGTACTTAGTTAATCAAGCCCTAGTCCAACACCTAACAGCTGCTAAACTCCTGACTGACAAACAATATGGATTCAGGCAAGCCCGTTCAACAGCAGATATCTTAACTGTAGTCTCTGAACGTATATACCGTTCACTGGAGAAAACAGCGGAGGGTAAATCAGTAGCCCTTGATATATTTAAGGCTTTTGACAGGATATGGCACGATGGTCTTCTAAGGAAAATTAGATCATATGGTATCACTGGAAGAATACACAATGTAATTAAATCCTTCTTAAGTAAGAGAATAATCCAAGTTGTCCTCGACGGTCTTACATTTAGATGTATGAATATGATATAAATGCGGGAGTACCCCAGGGATCTATCCTTGGACCCTTATTGTTCCTGATATTCATGAATAACCTCCCTGATAAAATTGTTTCGGAGATGGGTATATTTGCCGATGACACCACCCTTTATAACAGGCATGAGGGGAAAACAAATGAACACATATCTAAGGAAATGGCAGAAACACTAGAGGATGACCTCCAATCTGTAGTGGAATGGGGACAAAAATGGATGGTCACGTTCAATGCTGCCAAGACAAAGCTTGTTTCCTTCAATAACTAAAAGAAACCTTCTTTACCACCAATAGCAATGGCTAAGAATACACTGCCTGAAAGTACTTCCTTTAAACTCCTCGACCTAACGTTTACAGGGAACATGAACTGGAATATATACATTGAGAGCATTGCTAAGGCTGCTGCAAGGAAGGTGGGCTCTCTCTACCGTGCTAGAAAATTACTTACGCCTGAAAGTATCCTGTACCTCTATAAGGCCACCATTCGCCCATGTATGGAGTATTGCTGCCACATTTGGGCTGATGCATCTGCTGCTTGTCTCTCACTCCTGGACAGGGTTCAAAAGAGAGTCGCCAACCTGATAGGTCCTGAACTGTCATCTAAGCTTCAGCCCCTGTCTCATCGACGAAATGTTGCAGCCCTCTGACTGTTCTACAAATACTTTAATGGTGGCTGCTCTGACGAATTGCAAGCACTTGTACCTCCTTGACGTGACTACTCCCCGACAAACCTGACAAGCAACTAAGTCCTACCCCTTTACAGTAGAGATCCCTATGTGTAAGAAAGCCTTTTACTCCAATAGTTTCTTCCCCAGAACTGCAAGTCTTTGGAACTCCCTTCCGGGGTACTGCTTTCCCAATGTACTGATATGCAGAAGTTCAAGTGTAATGTGACCAAACATCTTTCTACTCATCTCCCTTCATAATGCCCCCACAAATTGTCCCCGAATAGTAGCCCCCTACTTCAAAGTGGAACTTGCCTTGTTTGGCGTGAAGATTGAATAAAAAAAGAAAAGAAATTTTAACTCGCAGCTTCAACTGGCTCCAACCAGTTTGCCTCTCCTTAAATTCATGTGACCCTTATTCAGGTGTTTGAACCACATGTGATAAATTCATTTTGGAATTATTTTTGGTTATTTTCTGTAAATAAAATATTCATTGAAATAAAAAAATAACATAGAGGGAAACTTACACAAATGAAACAAATTATAATAATAATTATTTTCAAATCATTTTTCTCCAAGCCCTTCACTTGGCAATATACCTTCACCTGAGCAACGCCAGATAAATACAGCTAGTTCCAGCATAATATATCACAGTATACCTAATAAGATATAAATCTGGCATGTTCGATTGAATGCTTCAAGATAAAATCGAGTAGATCAATCTTATACTCCACTGATTAATTCATTGTTGTGTGTTAAAAGTTTGATAGGTTAATGGCATATTTTAATGGCATAGTTGATTGTTTAATGGCAGACATTCATAATAGTGACTCTTTCTCCTTGCTCCAAATTTTTTCTTTGTTTAATCCTCGCTTGTCCTTAACTTTATAGTATTTTTCTTTATTGTTTTGGTTTCCCTTGTTTAAAAAATATCTCTTGCAGCTGCTTTGTAAAAACAAAAACTCTCTCTGAAGATTCTCGTGAGAAACCAAAGTATTGTATATTCTTACAATAAACATAGCAACCTATGTATATATTTGATTATATATATATATATATATATATATATATATATATGCATGTATGTATGTATGTATGTATGTATGTATGTATGTATGTATGTATGTACATATATATATGCTAGTGTATGTATTACACATTTATAACTATATATGCATATACATATATATATATAAATGCATACTCCACACAGACAAACACACGCACACACACACACACACACACACACACACACACACACACACACACACACACACACATATCAGTGTGTGTGTGTGTGTGTGTGTGTGTGTGTGTGTTTCTGGAGTATACATTTATAAATATGCATATACATATGTATGTATATATGTATATGTGTGCGTACTTATTTATAAATGTATACTCCATACACACAAATATATATATATATATATATATATATATATATATATATATATATATATATATATATATACTAGACTTTATATATATACTCGACCTTTTAGCCTATTAAAAAAAGGAAAAAGTTATAACCAATCGACTTAGAATGAGCATTTTATGTCAAATTGATGGTTGAATATAGTAAAATTTGTACTCGTCTACTAATCACTAAATGTGCATCAAATGAACACCATCATACTTAGTTCGCTGCACCTTATCATAACAAAGATCCATACAAAATTTTAGCCATATCAACCTAGTAGTTGCCGAGAAAACTTCTAGAGTAACTGTGGAATTATGGTTACTAATCCTTATTAATCCCTATTAATCCTTATTTATTCCTATCAATCCTTATTAATTCATATTAATCCTTAACACTCCACCGAATGGAAACCATGATACTTAGTTCACTGTTCCTAACCATTACAAAGATCAATACAAAATTTCAGCCAGATCGGTTAAGTAGTTTCGGAGAAAAAGTGAAACATCCCTCCATCCATCCATCCATCCATCCATCCATCCAGCCAGCCAGCCAGCCAGCCAGCCAGCCAGGCAGACAGACAGACAGACTAAGAGAAATATTATATAGACTAGCAAGGAGACTCGATGTTGCTCGGAACTGAATGGAGATCAACAAATTTTCCACATTTCCAATATTTTTTATTTTCATCAAAATCGGTGAAATTGCCCATTTTTTAATGAAATCGATTGATTGCCTGCTCAGGAAGAACCATCACCTGCCTCCCTACAGTGATTTAGTCCACAATACATTGTAGTCTATATTGCACTGTAGAGAATCTACTGTTGATTTAATAAAATTGCCTTGTGGATGCCTTGGGAAAGGCAAAGTCTAAAGGAGTAAACCCCGACAAAAAATCCAGTCTGGAGTTCTGATAGGCAGTTGATGAAGCTCTGCAACATCTTTCCGGCAGCTCCTTCAGCCACACTGGCACCGACTGTATTGTCTTGCCTTTCCGCTGGAGTCTGCCTGCAACGCCTAGAGAGGGACTGATCCAAGGGGCAAACCAAGGCTCTCCTATTACCTGCCCAGGCCTGCACCTGGTTAGCCACAGCAGATGCTGTAGTAAACCAAACTACACTGTGTATCAAATTATTAACGAGTTTACATTTTTCTTAGTATTTAAGGAACGAGTGAATATTATTCAGCTACTTCAGTCAAAAAATAAAATTATTTAAAGGAGTATTAGCGAAACTATGGCAGAAGATAGAAATATCTGTTGATTTCAGTGTGTAAAGTTATTAACGAGGTTGAGAAAAAAAACACAATATACCCATAACTTGTTTATTGAAATAATTTTCAAACATTAAATGAACTAGAAAAATGCTTAGAATACAATAACTACATAGCAATTTCTATGTTGACATAATTAGTAGGGGATATGCGATCCTTTTTTATGAATGGCTTTTGAAAGACGTTGGTCCACAGAATTAGTAAAATTTGTGATTTTGTCAACAGTTATTCCTCGCGATGCTTCTTGGAGCTCATCCTACAACACATATTTTCTTTTAAATAGGCGTCCACTTGCATAGAGGCGTTGCTTCATAAGGTTCTCAATTGGGTTCAAATCTAGCGAATTCGCAGGCCACTCCATCTTCTGTAGCCCAAAGAACCCCAGTTGTTGCAAATACTCTTTGCTTTTGTTTGCTGCATGCAAAAGAAGCATTATCCTGCATAAAAATAATAGTTCTTCTGAACATCAACCTTTGCTTCTTCAACCATGGTTCAAAGTGCTCCATCAGAAAAGCTATGTAAGCATTTGACATCATTTTTATGCCTTCTGGGACTTTCCATGTGCCAACTAAAGTACCTCCAATAATCCCTGTCCAAATTATTATCCCACCACCACCTTGTTGGCGCCTTATACGCTAGTGAAGATGTCGTCCATCTAGGACCAATCCCTTGCTCCAGCCATCTGAGCCATCAAGAGTGACACACACTTCATCCGTAAACAAAACTTTGGAAAAATCCGTTTTCATGTTGTCCTCTGCCCATTTCAATCGGTTTTGTATGTGATGTTGCTTTAATGGAGGCCTTTGTCACAGGCTTAACAGATTTTGTCACTTTTTTCAGAAAGCGACATCGAGTACTTTTTAAGACATTCTTCAATCAGGCTTGGTCAAAGATTTCTTGACTTGTTTGCCCAGGGTTCTTAACAACTTCACGTTTAATTTGGAGTAGAGAACGATGTGAAACAACTGTAGATTTGCCTTTATCCGCTCTCTTACGTACCTTTGTAGGGTCCTTGACAAAGTTCATCACAGTTTGATGGTACCTTCCTATCATTTTCGGTATTTCGATGGTAGTTTTACCTTTTGCTTGCTGTTCTTTAATAGTACTCTTTTCAGAACTACTCAAACCACATTTACGACCCATTTTATTGACGAAACAAACTGCCTTGTTAATAATTTGACACACCTCAAATACAGCGGATAAAGCAATTACGATGGCAAGTTGTTTACATTGTGCAGAACAGTACAAAATTTCACAGTACGTGCAGCTCAGCATTGCCAACATTTCCGAAGCTTTTGATATGAAACTACCGGTAAGTTTCTGAAACTGGTAGAAAAATGTTATCTCGTTAATAATTTGACACGTAGACTAGCTGTAGAATGCCATTGTCTCAATTAAATTTTTATATCGTGACTTGAATTAAAGTTTTAAATTACAAAGTCAAATATCATGGTTTAATAGTGCTTTAAACTGAAACATCCATTTTGCATGCGCCTTTGTCATATCAAAGAACCTACAGTTGATTTTATATGCCAGGTTTTTCTGTTTGTGCAGTTGTTAAAAATAAATTAATTTTAATCTTCCTTCAGAGTAACTATGCAATAAACAGTATTATTATTTAATATTTTATAGATTCTGTAGAATAGTGGGGTTAATACAAAATTATATTTTACGTTTCAACCAAACCACTGTAAACATTTTCTCACACTCTCTATCTGTGCCTAAATCTAAATGCAAATTCCATGAATAAAGTTCTTTCCTAGAACTGTCCACTTGTGGAACTGTTTACCGCGGGTCTGCTTGTCAGCTGACTACAACATGGTCGTTTTCAGGTTTAATGCAAACAAGTTCTTGTTGAGCCATCCTCTTAAATAATAAAATTCTACCTAATTTCTACCATCACCAATCATTATGCCGATCATCTCATTGACAACCCCACGTGCATTAACCCTTATCCTCGAGTTACCTCCTGGCCTTGATGACGCCTTTGTAAAAAAAACAAAAAAAAAAACAAAACAAAAAAAACGTTGTATTAGAAAACATGAGAAAAGAAGATAAAACAACACAAAAAAGCGTTTCCTTATTTTCAAAATACTGTTTGAGCAGATAGTTTAGGAGGTGATGTATCCAAGACGACAGTTGACGGAACGCTTTTTAAACGACTTACCACCTAAACCGTTCCCAGTTACCGCGTTGCTAGTATTTATATAGGCCTCTTCCTCCACATATGGTAAACATGTAACTCTGGAATATTGCTATGTAATGGCACCTAAAGCCTCATTAGTACATGATATGATGACATATCTGTAAACATACATAATCGATACAAAGTTGTTTGGGGGCCTGGCGACTGGCATTTATGGTCATCTTTCAAACGTCTACTTCTGTTTGAACAAGATACTGTAAAACTGCTGATGTGGGTTTCAGAAAGTTAGCCGTTAACTAATGGCCCATCTGTAATAACTAAACTAATAAAGAAAGATAAGAGTAAACAAGGTGACCCCTTCATTAAGAAGGTCAATCTATTAGATGAGAGAGAAAGCAAGGAAAATGGCGAAAAGTAGAACGAAAAGACATAGATTAATTATCCATAAGTAAAAATTGATTGGTAATTGTAGAAATTGCCTACCATTTCTAGTATTGTACAAAAGGAAATTTGTGTGTCTGTAAGTCTGTGAGTTCGTTCCCTATAGACTTGGAAACAGGTGGGCCGATTTTTATGAAATTTCACACAGGGGAACTTCATGTAGCTGCCAGTGAGCTTAGATAGGTTTTGTATCAGAATGTCTTTGATAATCGATAATCGAAATAATCTGATGAAAGAAGAAATAGACGATTTGGACCGATATTATACAGCCTAACATCACAAGTGCATTTGAGAAGTTTCATTTCCATACAAGCCGAAAGATTCGATATATGAAATCAACGGTGGGTTCTTTGATATGACAGGGGTGCGTTCAAAATAAAGGTTTGTGTTTAGAGCACAATTGGAGAATTGATTTTTTGCATTTTAAGCCATTATATATAAAAATAATTTACAAAATCTACACTTGGTTCTTTACAGTGCAATGTAAACTACAATGTATTATGAAATAAGTCACAGCAGAAGGCATGTGAGTGTCCCCCAGATGCATCGCGATGGTTCCCCAGCTAGAGCAGGCAATAAATTGATTGAAAAATTAGCTATTTCACTGATTCCACTAAACTACTGTATATGGACTAATACATTTGATAGTTTAACTAATTTTTAAATCACGTTTCAAATAAAGATTATATACAAAAGTATTACAGTTGTTTACGTCTATTTCAAAACAATGTTTATTTTAAATTATATAATGAAACGATTTTTTTTATAAAGACATCAATTTCTATCAATCTCAGGAAAGTCTTATTATTATTGTGATTTGATGTTTGTCTGTAAATAAAACTATTAAGTTCAAAAAGAGTAACCGATGTCTGAAACAAACATTTATTTTCAAACACATCTCAACATTTTTACCTCAACAATTTTCTTTAAATAGTCAGACAACAAGTGCGTTTGACATTTCTCTGTGACTAGGATCTATTTAATAATTAATTTCAAGGCTTAGAGGGCATGAGTGACTCTTACTTTTCAATTTTCAAGCTTTCAACACAGAATGCTGGATTACTTGTGGACACTTTTTCATCCATCCAGCGTGGCCACAGCCGAGATTAGACTCACTACTCGAGTTTGTAAATGTAATTCAAATCTTGTCGGTAGCTGAATACTTAATGTTTTATCAGCGCTATCAAGGGTATTTTTTATCATGACGCCATCACTAAATGGGTTGCCTACCCCGGCTTCAGAGAGTCCCATCTACCCTCGAGAGAAAGATAGACTGCACGAGTTTCTCAACCTGGTATTTTATCTCGTGGTACATACAGTGCCTGATCTTCCCAAATGGTCACTCATCTGGTACTGGCTAGACTCAATGTTGCTTAACTTCGGTGATCTGGTGACAACCGGTGTGTCAACGTGATCGTGCCATATATTTTTATATTATTTTAATGCCGCTAAAAAACAGGCGTTTAAGGGAAAATCTATTCTGAATTTAATTTACTATTATATTTTTTTAATGGAGTTCTAATAGAAAAATTTATACTTTGGCCTGATAATTAGAAGATTTAATTGGTGTTTTTATAAAATCTATTGATTTGATACTTTTTCATTAAACTTTCCTATGTTTGTTTGACCCATTAATATAAATGCAGATGCAATGAGTGAATGTGTGCATATTATTGCTGCTATTCAGACTTTTAATCAAAATCAATTATCTGATTTGCATTCTAGAAAATATCTTCACTTTATGGTTTAAGCTTAAGAGGTCTTAAGAAAAAGTTAGAAATCTTACTTAAATTAGTGTCAATGAATATGGAAGTTTGAAATAATTAGATTTTCAGATTCTACCCATTTTATAAAACGCTTTAAAATACATCAAATAAACTGATATTTGGAAAACAGTTATTGATTAATATCTAATGCTTATTGTTAAGCGTTCATAAAAAAATGGAAGTCTGGCATATGAAAGTATTTGAATATTTACAAAGGATATACATCATCCCTAGCTTAAAACTAAATTAGATTAAATATAAACCCTCTTTATAAATCTTCATAGTTCTCCAAAATAACTAATATTTGGGGAAAAATAATATAATAAAATGGCCAGTTCTTTACAAAGAAAACCAAATAATTTATTAAATAAAAATTTCGTAGAACGTTGTAATTAAAAGTGATATACAAAAAACATGCATTTATCCGATTAAAATTCTATAGCAAATTTCAAGTTAATCAGTAAATTAGTTCAGTTTTTTAAATTACATCTTAGTAACAGACGAACAATTATATTTTAATTGCATAAAAAACGTATTTAAATATTTACGAAGAACTCCTAACTCCCTTTCATCTCTTTTGCATAAAATTTAAAACACACTAGGTATAACATATTATTGACGTTTCTGAATTTTTGAGATGAGGATTTGTTATTCATATTATTTGGATTCTTCGGACTACTGTTCTCATCTTTAGAACCCCTATCCAATCAGTGCTGACAGAACGAGAGCATGCTACTCTCGTGAAGTAAATAAAGGGTTCCATTTGACATTCCCTCTAGATTTCCAGGTTCAACAGAAACATTCCCGACCCGAGTTCGACAAGATACACCTGAAGAAGATCGGAGGTTACATCGCTCGAAACGTTGTGATAATGACAGATAAGATAAGAAAAGTGTCTGAAAGAAGCAAAATACTTATATTATTTGAGCTAACACTTATCAGCTACGTCCCAAAATTCATAATAATCGGTTAATTAATTTAGAAGTGCCTCCTATAGATAGAAATATGTAAAAATATAAACATATCAAACTTTATATAAGTAGAGATATAGATAGATATGCCGAGAGAAAACATGAAATTCAAGGTTTATTCATCAATTTATTTTTAAAAAAATCACTCTTTCTAACAGTCATTAAGTTGTTTCAAAGATTAATTTTCAACCGAAACATTTAAAAAGAAAGTAATATTTATTTGGAGTAAAATAAAATTGTTTATTAAATTTTGATAGCATTTTATCTTTTTACATCTTTAGACGTTTAAAATCTTTTTACAAACGTTAAGATTTAATGTTTTTAAAATCTATTTTTTTTTTCCGAATAATTTTTTGAAGTAACAATATTAAAGCAGAATGAAGAAAATGTTTTCAGTTTATTTGAAAATATTTTAGGTCATTTGCTACACAGGTTGGCATACGACGTTTATTTCAAAAGCTGAGGTTTTACATTTTCATATCCTCTAAATTTCTGAAGTTTATGAAACAACAAGTAATAAGCTAAAGTCACTGAAAAGCATTTGTGTATGTGTGTGTGTGTGTGGGGGGGTCACATGCTATTTATAACATAAAAAATTGTTGTTAAGATGAGACATTGTTATACAATACATACCAATCTGGAAAACAAATGTGAAACAGGTTTAAGGTCCACTGGACAATATAATAATAATAATAATAATAATAATAATAATAATAATAATAATAATAATAATAATAATATCTAGCAGGGGCACCCGACGTTGCCTGGGATTGATTGATGATCAACGGATGTTTCACACTCCCATATTTTTATTGTCATCAAAATCGATAGGTCGACCATTTTTTTTTATCAAATCAATTGATTGTCTGCTTTAATCGGGGACCCATTGCGGTGCATCAGGAGGGAGCTTCACATGTCTCCTTACAGTGACTTATTCCACAATATATTGTAGTCTACACTGAATGGTTGAGAACATACTGTTTATCTTATAAAATTATTTTTCATATGTAATGGCTCGCATTAAAGTTTAAAATGCAAAAATATTGTGCTTAAATTATGCTTCAAACAGAAACAATCATTTTGAACGTGCCCCTGTCATATCAATGAATCTACTGTTGATTTTATATAACTGGTCTTACTGCCCGTGCGGTCATAATTGCTTGAATTTAAGTTTAAAATACAAAAAAATCAAGTATCATGGTGAAATTGTGCTTTAAACAGACATATTCATTTCGAACGCACTCCTGTCATATATAAAAAGAAAACCTACTGTTGATTTTATATGTTGGGCCTTTCGACTTGTGTGGTAATTAAATTCTCAAATTCACTTGTGACATTAGACTGTCTAAGGTGTTAACTTTGGTTAAAATCGCATGTTCCTTCTTTCATTGGATTATAGCGATTATCGATCAAGTGATGAAGCCAGTAAATTATGCAAACACCCAGACAAATATACAAGCAGAAACCGGCAGCAAAACTTGGAAACGAAAATCATAAAATCCTATGAGACATGGAGTTACAAACAGATAAACTCATCCAAGCAAGAAGGCCGGATATCATATTTATTAACAAGAAGGAAAAGTTCTACCATATCGTAGATTTCACTGTTCCAGCAGACCATAGGCTGAATATCCAGGAAACTGAGAAGTGAAGTTAGTCAGAAAAGGGATATGAAAGATGAAGGACGAGATAACACCAGTAATAGCAGGAGCATTAGGAACAATTCTAAAAAACTTTGAAAAAAGAATGGGAGGGATTGAAATCAGAAAAATGGCTGATAGCAATAAAGAAAACAACTAAAATATTAGGGAAAAGCTGCAGGCATGAGCCAGACATATAGAAATTGCTGCAAAAATAAACCACAAAGAAACGCTACATCGAATCAAGAAAACTGAAACAGTATAATTGTAAGTAACTGCCCACTAAATAATAAAGAGCATAGGAGAGAAAGCACTAACCAGATCTCCACTGGATAAGTGCAAAGAGGACTAGGATCTTAAGGAGGCTTATTGCCACTCAAATACTTATGAAGATTAATGGTCGCTACCAACAAGAAATAAATGGTTAGCAGCTGTTGCGATAACGCAAATTAATTTGCAAAAGTTATTGAAAGAGTACTAGAAATGTTGGAAGACTTGTTGTCATTCTGACTTAAGGGAACACCACATGTTGTTCTCGAATAGAAATCTTTGGTGTTGACCTGAAAACTTCTAGTGAGTGAATAATAATAATGAAAACATAAACTATAGACACTAAACAACCGCATTGAAATGGCAACAAATGTAAAGTAAAATATGAAAAGAACACCACAATAACCCAAGGGAACTAAAAATGCAAGAAACCTTATAAACTTCTCCCACCCCACTAAAAAAGAAGGCATCAGCTTCGGCTGATACCACACAAAATAGGTGTGAAGGGTCAAGGAGGAAGCAGTGACCAAGGACGGCAGACATTAACAAGACCTTTATTGAATGAGTGCAAAGAGTACTTGGATCTTAAGGAGGCTTATTGCCACCTAAATTCTAGTGACGATAAATGGTCGATACAAATGAAAAAAATCAATGGTCAACGGCTATTGTGATAATGCAAACTAATTTGCAAATGTAATCGAAAGAGGTGATGAGTAATCGAGGGAGACTCGTTGTCGCTCAGACTCCAGGGAACACTACAGGTTGTTTTAAAAAAGAATTATTTGATGATAGCCTGTGTGAAAACTCCTAGCTTATTGTCACCCAACCAATGGTCGTTACAAACAAGAAATCAGTGGCAAGCGGCTGCTGCAATAACACAAAGTTATTTGCAAAGGTCATTGAAAGAGAAGGAGAGTACTAGAAATCTGGGGAGACTTGTTTCACTGAAACTGCAAGGACCACCACTGATTGTTGCCAGTGAGGAATGTTTGTGAGAACAGCAATAAAGTGAGAACAGCTATAGAGTATGATTAATAGTGATAATCCATCCTGTTATGTAGAAATTGACAAGTAAAACAAGTGTCTTTTTGCTCCGTTTCAAGTAGTTAGGAACACAAGGAAACTATTAACAAGTCAGACAACCACTTCAGACTTCTTCTGCCACCTGAAATCAATTTGAAAAGAAATCTTCAACTCTAAAATAAAAAGTCAATAGTGGGTATTTTTTTTCTTTAGGGCATCAGAAATGATAATAATAATTTATATCTGAAAAATTAAATTTCTCTATGATTATATATGAATATTTTACTAATATATTTGCATAAATATAGCAAGGGTTAACACTGGTGAAGCCATCAATTACCCGTTAATTTTTGACGGAGTGTATACACTGGTAAATATTAAGTAACTAAAGTTTATTGTTTGGACGCAGAATATAAATAAGTATAAATTATTTTGTAAATTTGTATTCTCGTGTTAATTTGCTTATATATTAGAAAAAGAAAAAGGAAAATAAATGAATTATTCAGGACTTCAAATCATACATATACATGCACAACGTATGTTATTTACAATGATGGTGACATAAAGTAGTCGAAAGCTCGAACACAAATCAACACAAAATGCAAGTTGGGTGTTCTCTTCATTCTTTAGTTCAAGAAGTTAGGAAAATTCTTAGATCCTTCGAGAAGTTAATCCAAAGTCATTCACTTTTCTTACGACAATGTTTTCCTATCCGTCCATCCATCCAGCGCAAGACTGAACTCACTACACGGATTTGTAGTGTAATTCAAATCTTGTCGGTAGCTGAATATTTGATGCTTCGCCAGGGCTATCAAGAATATTTTTTATCATGACACCATCATTAGACGGGGTGCCTATCACAGCTTAAGAGAGTCCCATCTACCCTCGAGAGAAGGATAGACCACGCTAGTTTCTCAACCTGGTATTTTACCTCGCGGTACATATAGCACCTCGCCTTCCCAAATGGTCACCCATCTGGTACTGGCCTGGCTCAACGTTACTTAACTTCGGTGATCTGGTCAGAACCGGTGTGTCAACGTGATTGTGCCTAAGTTGATATTTTGTTGCCTTTATTTCACATTTGGCCATAATGGTTGAAGTGTTTTTTTAATGGGTCAGGAAACCGGAGTGGGGGGTCACTCCTGTTGAGTCATACCAAAACATTTAAAAAAATGTTACTTGATGCTTTTTTATTAAAAATTAATCATTATAAAGTGATGATCAAGGGTAAGTGGGTTCCAGAGAAAGCAATATCCCTCTCCCTTACATCTCGGTTTAATAGCATATGAAAAGGGAGCTTTCATGACACTCCGATTATGGTCGCTCCATTAATTTTATTGTATTGTTAATCTATCCATAAGATATGTGCTACGCGAATCTTTGCACTGAGTAACCATATATATATATATATATATATATATATATATATATATATATATATATATATATATATATATTTGGCTTGAATCAGAATTAAGGGTCGCTTTTTCAGAGGAGACACACACCATTTTAAAATCCTTTGCAATAGTGATTTTTAATACAACCATATCTAAATTAAGATACCCATTAGATCTGCCCTTTCTTCAGGCTTGAGTTTACAACATATTACTCAAAATGATGGCAAACATTTTTAACATAAAACTTGCTACACAGTTTGTGCCATTGTAAAGGTCATTCAGAGAATCAGTGACCTCTAAATTCACCTTTTCCGAAATATCAAACAGCTATTTTCTCATTGTTTAGCCCAATGCGCTCAGCCTTATTAATACATTAGGAATATTGAAACGGACAGATAGATTGAGACAGCACGAGTTATATGTTATATATATATATATATATATATATATATATATATATATATATATATATATATATATATATATATATATATTATCGCAAAAATCCACTCAGGAAGTTAAACAGACACTCTTTGATGGCAGTGAGTGATCACCGAACTGGACACTGGTCACTCTCTTATGTTTGACTAGAAAATAAAATAAAAAAATAGTAATATTCATAATGGTGACAATTGCAATCGTTCGGGCAAATAGTTGTTGTGTCCGTCAGTCTACTTAGATAATTTTGTTTGCAATTTTTTATTATTACATTTTTTTTTTGACTGCTGTTTTTCAATCAATCATTGGTAACAGACCCGGCAGTAGCTACGTCTGAACCCACTGAGGAGGAAAATCCCAATCAGTAAGGAGGAGGAACTGCAGATGGATGATTTCAGTAGATTACTCAGTTGAAATGAAACTAAACATTCAAACTCTGTCCAACATAGATCTTATTACTCTTTAATTTAATACAAGAAATAGCGCTTTTGCAATACTATCATGTAACAATTTTTTTTTGTTTTCATTTTGAAGATCTCTGAACAGGAGGCGACAATTCAATTCCAGAATGGGGAAATAATTCAAGTGGATTGTATCCAACGACAACAACAATACAATAGCAAAATTAATTATCTAAACATTTATTGAATTAAAATAAAAGTATAGCAACTGAAACTAAAACTTAGATTATCTGAAAATTTATTAAATTAAAAATAAAATTAACAAAATTCTAATAACACAGAATAATTTTTTTTTTTTTTTACAAATTATAAATTTTCGTAACAAAGTAAAAATTCTAAAATCAATGAAACTTGTCATTATATGAAAACATGATTTTCAAAATGCATAAATAATTATCAACAATTATTATTGGAATGTACATGACATTTTTTTTTATTTTAGAAAACAATTAAAATAAAATTAAGAAAATCCGATACTTGTGTATTACTCTCATGAAACAATTTCTGGAATTCAGTTGTCTCCCCCTGTTCTAAGATCTTCGAAATGAAATAAAAAAGTTGCTACATGATAGTAATACACAATACAATACAAGAAATATCTCATAAAACATAGGTATAGTCTTATACAGCGAAACGGTTCTAGTTTATAATCAGCATGAGTTACAAAAATCATACTTGGGATTATTTTTGCATCTCAACGTTCCTGGTCTCCACTGTGATCCTCTGGATCAGAATTTCTCAACCAGGGTTCTGCAAAATACTGGGAATCTGTAAATACTTTTCAACGGTTTCTCCAAAAGGTACTGACAAATAAGCAGAGGTTATTATGCCTTTGCACATATAATCCAATGTATTTTTTCAGTTTATTTCCAAACCTAATTTTCTTATACATGTATTGTGAATAAACTGAAAAAAAAAGGATCCGGTTATTTTAACAGAGTGTAGACATGCATATAGCAGCAGCAACAGCAGCGACAACAGCAACAGACAACGTATGCAAATGACCAAGCCATGTGTGAGTTGACGTCACAGCGAGGAAGAAGGAAAGAAAAAGATTATAAAAAGAAAAACGTGGCCCAAGGACAATAATAAATGTGTTACACACGTGACCGGAAAGCGACACGGAAAAACCTGTCCTAAACATGGCTGGAAAAAGACAGAGTACCATATATTCGACACGGCAGAGTCTTGTTAAGCACATTGGAGTATGAGAAGATTTTTGAATAAGAAACAAGGCGTTATTTTAGGGTACGAGGAGACATTTTAACAAGAGGCAAGGCGTTATTCTGGAAGTACCTGTAAATAAATGTATGTTGTTTCAACTAAAAAAAAACGTTTCGAATTCTTTCCTTTTCTTTGTTTCCTTGCGACTGTCTGCATACAACGTGTTGGTTCTGAGTGCTATGTGTTTTAACTTGCCAGAAAAATTGTCAATGAATTTTTTGAAAAATATTTTTAACCTAAACCGGTTATGAAAAGAAAAATATTTCTTGCAACGTGTAGGCATAATAAATAAATAAGATTGTAAAATATATTTCTTACATAAGGGTTCCTCGATAATGAGATTCCAAGTTGGGAGCTTTAAGGGGAGAGGGTGAAATCACCTCTTAGTTACTATGTATATTGACCCAATGTCAGTGTCCAATTTATGAATTAAATAGAATATTTCCTTGGTATGATATGAAATTGTGCCCAGTGACATATGCATGAATGTACATTATGAAAAACCTGGTAAAAGCAAACACTATGAATATAACTTAGAAGATATGAACTGAAAAATGTGGGTTGTTTAGTTCATTGTGTTTGAAGAAGACACTTCGTTTTGGCAACTTATCTTTGGTTTTGGTAGTTCGGTAGTGGCTGTACTACCGCAGGTTGGAGACATAGGATCTGGAACAGTAGGGGCGTCGAAAGTCATTAGTTTGTATTAAGCATTAGTATTAAAAGTGTAATGTATGGATTCGGTATTATATAGTTGACATTAATGCAGATAAAATAAAGCTCAGAAAATATAGTGAGTTCATATTTTTAGCCAGTGTTAGTATATATTGTTTGCTTGTATTTCTGTGATTGAGCAATGAGCCTGGTTATGACGCTGGTCTTGTCAAGCAGTCAGGTTGATATATTCTAAGTGTAGAATAAATGGTGGCCAGGTCAAAGTTGAACTGGACCTGTAAATTAACCGAATGCCATGTGACATTTGTTTCAATTTACTTCCCTTTCAAACATTCCTTTTCTTACATTTATGATTTCTATTCTTTTTTCATTTCCTTTCCTTTATAACCATGTAAATCGTATTTTACTTCACAATTTAAAGAACGAGTCAACCAAGAACGACTATTCTGGGGAGAGGGAAAAATATACTGTAACTTCGTCATCGAGAACATTTGGAGATTTAACTAGTTTGTAAACGGTATTTTGGAAAACATATGAAATTGGTACTTGGACGCATCTGTCTTTTTATGTTAAATATATATTATAATAATAAACAAAGTTTCAATGGGAAAATAAGCGAACATTTCCTATGAAAATCTTCTACATTCAATTGCCTCAAATCTTACATTCTCCTCAATTGTCTCATAAGATAGCCTCTAAAGTATTTCTTGAGCTTAGGAAATAACCAAAAGTCACCGGAACCAAGGTATCTATCATAAGGAGGGTGAATAACCGTCTTGATGACTATCTTGTTCAAATAGTCTGATCTTGTCTGGGCACCTTTGAAACAAACTTCATGCAAAATTTCCATATCTTCAGTTCCTCATGAATAATTGTGAATGTGTTACAGTTCCCACACTGACATCAAACTGTGCACTTATTGTCTTTATAGACAGAGGACGGTCCTTATCCATGAAATGTGCATTTGCCCAATCATCTCTGGTGTTATACTCCTCCTACATTTCTCATCATTCCTCACAGACTCTTTACCTTACTTGAATCTTTTATGCCACTCAGAAACTGCTGGTTGATTCATGCAAGATGGTCCAAAAACAGCGTGAAGCATTCCATACGTTTCTGTAGCATTTTTCCAAGTTTAAAACAGAATTTTATTGCCTATCGTTCTTCTAAAGTGTCCTCACGTCCAGATTGCACTTTTGAAATTCACCAACTGTGACAATCAGGCTGTAGTAAGGTGTATTCCAATTAATGCTGTTGCTGTCCATTTGAACCTGAAATCAGAAAAAATAGTCAGTCATCTCATAAGATGTATGGTAATAACATACTGAATTTTCAAGAATTTATGACAATTTTTAATGCTTGTACAAAAAATGTCTAGAAATTTATTGAAGACCTCTTGTATATATATATATATATATATATATATATATATATATATATATATATATATATATATATATATATATAAGGTAAAATTAAAAGCCAAGAACAATGCGAGATTTTTTTTTTTTTATATAGAGTAAAATTAAATGCAAACAAAAGAAATAAAGTTCTTTTTTTTGTTGTTTGTTTTTTCTTTTTCACACAAATTTTTTTAACTCTAAACAACAGTAATTTTTTTTTCTGTTGTATTCAATGGTGATATATATATATATATATATATATATATATATATAGTCTGTTTATTATACAAACAGTTTCGATAGGAAAATAAGAGAACATTTCCTATGGAAATCTTTCACACTTTCGATTCCCAAAAGTGTGCTTCGCAAAAATGTGCATACATTCCATCCACATTTAAAAATTCTTACAGATATTCCAAACAAAATGCCTCTCCCGAATATGCAGTTCCATACAATTTTACTCTCTATGTATTAACTCCTCTCACTTAACTCATGTCACTTTGGTAGATTATTAACTGTCGACAATAGAGTAGCTTTTGCTAACATACGTGTATAAGTATAAGAGTTGATTAAGCTTCCCCCTCCCCACGCAACTGCTTTTTAACATTTTGAGGTCTGTGGTTACAATGGATCGTTCAAGAATTGGCATAGAATTTACTGAGTTATTCTGCTTTCCTGTAGTTAATCTACTTTCGTTTTAAGCTTAATCCCTAAATTTTAAACATTTTCTATAATCAAAATCATATAGATACAATTGATATAAGAATGATAATTATATACGCAATAAATCATAATCATAATAAAAGTGGTGCCAAACTGCTCTGTTCATCCTGATATGGTTATTCTTCTATTATATATATATATATATATATATATATATATATATATATATATATATATATATATATATATATATATTAGTGTTGGGACGATTAATTGGAATCAGAATCAGGATATTAAAGAGTTGAAACTTTTTGGGAATTAAAAGAATCGGCATTGGAATCGAAAAATTTGTGCCGATTTTCCAATGCCCAAAGCGATTCTTTTATCAAAGAAAAGAAATGTTTAAAACAAAATGAAATAAAAGATTCACTTTGGGTATCGGAAAATCGGCACACATATTTGCTGCTGGTAGTAATGATAAAATTATAAATATTTATTGATTTCAAACTACCAATAAAACGAACATCAATAGATCAACCACCATCACAAGTGTATTTTTTTTTACGTTTGAGAAAATATCTGCACATTTAACATGTATTTTTATGGTAATCAGGAAAGATAACCACTTTATAGTTAAATATTTAGATATGTATAAAGAATCGGAATCGAAATCGATAATTGTACCGGAATTGGGAATTTAGTACAGAATCGGTAATTGTATCAGAATCGGGGAAAAATAGTGGAATCGTCACATCACTAATATATATATATATATATATATATATATATATATATATATATATATATATATATATATATTAAAATCCCCGAAATAGTGTTTCATGGTAAACAACTGATGATCCCTTAAATTAACATTAGGACTCTAGTGAATTCCAGAGAGCAAGTTGATGCAGTGATTGCAGATGATTAAATGACTTACTGACTAAATAGTTTTCCAACGAATGATAAAAATATAAAAATTAAATAAGTTTTTTTATATAGGTTAAAAAACTTCCAAGATTATATATATATATATATATATATATATATATATATATATATAAGCGAGATAAGATACTGATAGAAAAATTCAGATGAAAAATCCTGATAGATATTACTTGAAGTGGTTGTGGATAATTATCCACAACCACTCAAAAAAGTATTTTCAATAATTGTGCTGAAAAGCAATATAGCGCCCATTCGCAGCTGAACATTTTGCTAACTCCTCTGATGATATGATCTATTGTTGAAAATCCATGGATTAAAGAAATTACAATAACCCCTTCTATATATTCCTTTGTCAAGCAATAAATTCTTAAATCGGATATATGTCTCTATATGTTGTTTTTTTCAGAATTTAAAATTGAACCACAAAATTTTTTATATATATATATATATATATATATATATATATATATATATATATATATATATATATATATATATATATATATATATAGTATATTCTTTATTAAACTGCAAATGAGTACCGCCCAGCGTAAACTTCACATGACTCAGACTTCATTCTCTCTTCCCACGCTGCCACTATTCACATTTTTCAAAGTTCCAATATTTTTCCTTTTTGTGTTTTTAATCCAGGAAATGTATATGAGATATGTTTTCTGTTTCTCTGCCCCTCAACTACTTGGTTTAGTTGTGAGATATAGAAACCTGAACATTTAGTAGGAATGACCTACTACAAATTCAGAATGCCCTGAGGTGGGTGGGTGGGTGGTATACGAGCTAAGAGGTGCACATCTCTTGTGTATCATGTTTCCCAGAAAATAATTATTTGAAACTTCAAAATTGTCATTAAATTTGAAACAGACATGTGTGTGTGTGTGTGTGTGTGTGTGTGTGTGTGTGTGTGTGTGTGTGTGTGTGTGTGTGTGTGTGTGTTTATGTCCAAAATATACTGCAATTAATCAAATACAAGGAAGAAAACCTCTTGATCTTCCAGGAGGAGATAACTGATACGCCCCCCCCTCTCTCATATATATATATATATATATATATATATATATATATATATATATATATATATATATATATATATATATTTAGTGGAAATGGTAATTAATAAAAACTGAAGAAAGTGCTCAACACTGTTGTAGAGTAAATATGCGTTTTATTTTTTATTACTGTATTTTTCTGTTAAGTTACATTATTGTTTCAGCTACTCGGCCGTTTTTTGGCCGTCTGTAGTTTCCTCAGACTTTTACAGAAATGTTCGCTATTTTGGGATGAAAGAGTGAAAGAGTGAATGAGGTCAGGGGGAGGGTGCGAGGAGGGCGGAAGAAAGAGAGGAAGGGAACAAGGGTGAAGTGGGGAGGGGGCGCTTGGTTTGTCGGTAATGTTTTAGTTTTGGGGTTTAAGGAACCTGTGGGGGAGGGTCTGGGAAGTTTATTTCTGGCGTGGCTGAGGGCATAGGGATACATGGGGGAGGGGAATGGGAATATGTGGGGATAGGAGGAGGGGGGTTACTTTAAAATTCGAGTCTTAATGTTAAAGTTTTTATGGGTCTCGTTGGTGAGATGATTTCTTGGTAAGTATGTCTTGACCTGTTAGGTGTTCACTTATGTTTGGAGGCGGGGGGGGGGGGCTATGATTCGGTTTATTTATTTTTATTTTTTATTTTGTTGTTAACTGTTTGGAGAGGGTTACCGACAGACTGCTTCACTGTATCACAGCCACAACTCTTCAGTGCAGCTAGATCTAGTGTTATTTTACTATATACAGGGTGAAACAATAAAATTGTCACCCCCAAAAAGATGACATGATTCCATTTCCGTTTTTATTTTCGTTGTAGCTCATCTACTAATTGGCCAGTTATGTATAAATCCCAAGAGCGATAAGAGCCTTGTATCATATCTGAAAGTGACACAATTTTCAACAAGTGAAATCAGAGATGCGCCGTTGTACAACTCATGCTCTGTACCAATTCTTGTTATAACAACAGGGCCATGCCAGCACCCTCAAAATGCATCATTGGTATGGTTTCAAGTGAGGGGCACATCATACCACCTCACATCTTCGAAGTCAGCTTGAAAATCAACACTAAAATGTACCTGGGTGTTCTGAAGAGTGTAATGATCCCCTGGTGCAATCAGGTAGCCGCTGGCAGACCCTAGGTGTGGCAGCAAGACTTTGCGCTGACCGACAAGTCTGAAAAGACCCAGCCTTGGCTTCAGATGGAATGCTACAACGTTGAACCTTTCTCTCAGTGCCCCCCTCCTCCCCTAACCTGAACCCACTGAACTACTTCGGTTGGTCATTTGTCGAGAACATCACCAAATTGACAACACCAAAGCCAGCCTGATCACAACCATCTGCTGTGTATCCGCCGAGTATTCGCCAAGCTCCTGCCAGTGCTTGTGAAAAAGCCATGCTCCCAGGTCTGAACCCATATTGAGAGTGATTGAGGCTGAATAAATGTCATATCTACTACGTAATCAAGTTACCTGAATTATTTTTTTTTTCATAATAAGTTTTGAGCTGTAGTCTTATTTTCTTTAAAACAACAATTTTATCGTTTCACCCTATATATATAAATAAATATATATATATATATATATATGTATATGTATATATATATATATATATATATATATATATATATATAATGATTGTATAAGGGTGTTGATAAGACTATCAATACACACAAAAATATATAGATTTATTTTTGGGTAAAGTTCCCCCGGGTTTTCCTTTCACTTCAGTAAATAATAGTCTTTTGTTATATATATGGCGTACTATTATCCTTATATATATGATGTTTATGTTTATATATATATATATATATATATATATATATATAAGTGATAGTGTCTGTGTGTGTCTGTGCGTCTGTGTGCATTTCCCTACGCTTAAACTCTGTCAATTTAAAGCCTAGAGATTCGAAATTTGATATACAGGGTACTGAGATTTGGGGAAATTGATGTGATAGGTTTTCGACAGAAATTTGGCGATTAAGTGGTCAACCAAACTCCTCCTACAATTTTGGGTCTAAACACGTGATATTTTAGATATAGGTTCATTGGACATGGATCTAACTTATTAACTTTACTTGATCCCTAAACAATAAATTTTAAGAGGTCATAATAGGGGTCAAAGTTTTAAAAAATTGACCCTTTTTTTTTTTTCTCAGCATACACCTAAAAACACCTGGGCAACGCCCTGCACCGATTGCTAGTTTATTATACAAACATTATTAGTTACATATGTGCACACATGTTTCCGCGCAATTCCAGTTCAAAGAGACCACTTCATTCGACTAAAAAAGGGTTTATATTGAAACGAGAGTGAAGATTTCATTGATTTTTTTTTATAAAATGTATTAGGGTGTAGTTTATGCTCTGAAAGAAAGTGAGGTGTATATTTGTAAATGTGAGCAGTAGATGTTTTGGAGGGAGGTGTGGTGAAGAAAGGGAGTAGTGGTGAGGGTTTAAGGATAAGTGGGGAAGTACGATCACGTGTTTATCAGCGATGAGGGTATAATATTACTGAAGTAATATTATAACCTCTCACGGGTCCACATGGGATCAAACTGAAAACTTAGGCCAATAAACCACCGCCAATTGAAATAATACGAACACCTCCCTGCTGTGACAGCTTGACCACCTGGGATCGTACTTACCCCCTCTTCCTTCACCCCACCTCCTATCTACTCCCTTTTCTTCACCACAAACCTCTACTGCTCACATTTTTTTGTCTTCTCTTTGAAGTAGGATTCCACTGAAACATGTATGCACGTATGTAACCAATAATGTTTGTATAATAAGCAGACTATATATATATATATATATATATATATATATATATATATATATATATCCACATACAGTACTGTTTTGCTATTTCACAGCTTATCAGTGCGGCTAGACAAGCAACTACCTCAAGCCAGGATCGAAACCTGACTGCTCAAACGACAGCTGTTGCGCTATTTGGCTGCTGCTACTCAGGCAGTGAAGTAACAATGTTTTGATATTGTCTAAATACCTAAGCTCAATTTGTTTACACAAAGAGCATTGTTTTATATACTAATGGTAAGTTGTATATCACTTCGCAATATGCTCAAGCCAAGATAGAGAGCATTTTAGTCATCCACATACAGTACTGTTTCGCTGTTTCACAGCTCATCAGTGTGGCTAGACAAGCAACTATGTCCAGCCAGGACTGAAACCCGACCGCCCAAGAGTTTCTCGTCTCTTATATATACATACGAAAGCTCACGAAAGCTTTTGACATGGTAAGTAGAGATGATCTGTTTGCCATCCTACAAAAGTTGGGCTGCCCACCAACTCTTCTTAGTTTGATAAGATCGCTCCATGATAACATGACAGCCGCAGTCTTCTTCGAGGGTGACATGTCTGACAACTTCCCCATGTGCAGTGGAGTCAAGCAAGGTTGTGTGTTGGCTCCCACACTGTTTGGCATCTTCTGAGACAGTGTGTTCCTTCATACTCGCTCTGATGGAGAACTTTTTGACTTGGCTCACCTACGCGCCAAAACCAAGATTCAAAAAGTCCTAATACTTGAGCTGCTGTTTGCAAACGATGCTGCATTGGTCTTGTACTCCGCAAGTGGACTCCAGCGGCTGTTTGACAAATTGAGCGCTACTTGTGTGGAGTTCACACTGGTAATCAGTGTGAAGAAGACAGTTGTGATGCACCAGGGCAACGCATCACCAATCACCATCAATGGCCACAATCTAGAGACTGTCGAGAACTTTGTGTATCTTGGATCCAACATCAACAAGTGAGTATCCATTGAACAGGATCCACAAACGCGCATAGGTAGAGCAGCGTCAACTTTCCACCGACTACGTGAAAGACCATGGTTCAATAAATACCTCACTTCTCGCACAAAATGCTGCATCTACGAATGCTGTGTTCTGAGTACCCTACTGTATGGAGCAGAGACTTGGACCACGTATGCTCGTCACGAGAAAAGACTGAACGTCTACCATCTCCAATGCTTGTGACATATCATGAGCATCAACTGGCGGGATAGAATCATCAACGAAGAGGTGCTAAGACGTACCGGCAGCCGCTTCTTGTTCCAGACACTCAAGATATAATGATCGCGCTGGCTTGGACACCTGCGCATAATGTCCGATGGCAATCTCCCTAAGGATATCCTCTACAGCAAACTAGCAAATGGATCAAGAAGCCGTGGTCGCCCGGTGCTGCGCTTTAAAGATGTTGCCAAACAGGATCTGATCGCTCTTGGCATCGATGTGAATGTGTGGGAGGAGCTAGCTGAAGATAGACCAGCATGGAGGAGTGCCTTGAGTAAGGGTGGCGAAGGACTTGAGAACCTTTGGTTCGAGAGGCTGGCGCAGAGAAGACAAATCTAGTGACTACGTTTACTGTTGCTTTCCATTATTTATTATTTATTTATTTATATATATATATATATATATATATATATATATATATATATATATATATATATATATATATATATATATATATTTGTTGTTGTTGTTGTTTTTTAAACGATAAATAGGTTAAATAGTGGCTTTGCCTCGAAGCTCATTTTTTATTTTCTTAGAAAGTAGCCCATAATTTGTTTGGATGTATATAACATTTGATTTATTTTTATTATTATTTTTAAAACAGTATATATATATATATATATATATATATATATATATATATATATATATATATATATATATATATATATATATATATATAAGTTGTCTTTTATATAAAGAAGAGGTGAATGACTGACATACATTTCAATTCATTTAAACAAAGGAAAGGAATGGTCTAGTGAAAGACAAAATGAAAAAAAAATATATATAAACAAAACCAACCCTGATTAATTACCACTCATTTTTATTGCTGGTATCTGTTTTTCATTTTTCCAATCAACGTCTTTACCTCTTCCCATACGCATTACATTAAATTTGAATTATGTTAAGCAGTACACTTATAAAACGATCGGTGTGCGTGTGCATGCGGATCAGTCTTATATAAGTACTTGGTAAAATATTAAACTATCACAATTATGGAATATATACTCTAGGCAATTGGGTTGGCAACGTTGGCCACATTGATGCGTTATTTTATGTTTTTTTTAATTTGTTTTTATTGCATTTTCACTCTGAACAAGGTATGGTGCCACTTTGATGTAGGGGGCTACTGTCTGGGACATAAGTTGCAGGCATACTATGTAGGGAGTTGAGCAGCAAGATGCCTGTTTACATTACACTACTGAATGTCAGTACAATCAGAAAATAAGAACCTGAAAGGGAATTTCAAAGACTAGCAGTGCTAAGGAACAAACTATTAAAGTAAAAGGCTTTCTTACATCTAGGAATTTCTACTCTGTAGGGGTGAGATTTTGCTGCTTGTCAGGTTTGTCGCTGGCATTTACGTCGAGGGGGTACAAGGGTTTGTAGTATTTTGGAGCACCTACTATTAAAGTACTTGTAAAACGGGCAGAGGGATGCAACATTTCATCAATGGGACAGCAATTACAGTTCAGCTGATAGTGCGGGACTTATTAGGTTGGCGACTCTATTTTGAACCCTGCCTAAGAGGGAGAAACTAGTAGCAGATGCAGCGGCCCAAATGTGGCAACAATACTCCATTCATGGGCGAATGGTGGCCTTGTAAAGATACAGGGTACTCTTAGGCGTAAGTAACTTTCTAGCACGGTAAAGAGAGCCCACCTTCCTTTGTAAAATTTTCCATCTGGATAAAGGAATACCACCAAAAGAGTATCATATCCTGCAAAGAAAAATATTTAGAACTAATGCTGTATTTATTTCTTATACCCGCCCTGTAACTGGAATTTACTTAATATTTTTGTTTAAGCGCCACTTCATGACTAGATGTTACAAACTCAACTTGGCAAAAAAATTATTAAATCATAGCAAAAAACACTTTAAATTACTTAAAATCGAGACCCCCAGAAAAAAGGGGAAGTCAAATAAAGTGCAGCCAAGCTTTTGTTTGATAGGAATTTCACTATTGTCCAATTTAGATATTAGCCCGAGTGTAGTGTATGTATATATATATATATATATATATATATATATATATATATATATATATATATATACACACGAGTGGCGTGCAATAAGTAATGCCCCTGACCTACTTCCAGTTGTCTGATCTAGCTGAAATTTTGCATGTGCACTGATTTATATCTCTACAGGCTATATGGCAAATTACAGCTCTGAACTAATTGTGGTTTCTGTTTTACAGGTGTTTGAGCTGAGTCAGGTGTGAAATGGAGCCTGTTGAATGTCGAGCAGTGATCTGGTTTTTGTATTTGAAAGGACACACACCACAGGAGACTTTTGATGAAATGAAAGAAACTTATGGTGATAATGCCCCATCTATGACCTTGTAAAACGCTGGCATCGTGAATTCAAACATGGCCGGAAGTCTGTGGAAACAACTTCCAGATCTGGATCTTCTGCCATTGATGAAGCATCTGTATGTCAAGTTGAGGCTGCCATTTTGGAAGATCGACGCATTACTATTCGCCAAATAGCCCAAGATATCAAGGTTAGTACAGGGTCTGTGGAAACTATCATTCATGCCCATTTGCATATGCATAAGGTGTCTGCAAGATGGATTCCCAGGTTGCTCACACCATTCCAGAAGCAAGAACGCATTGAGTGCTCGAAGATGAATTTGGAGATGTGCCAAGAAGATGAGTCAAAATTTTTCAAAAATATTACACAGGATGAAACCTGGGTCCATCACTATGATCCAGAGACCAAAGCCCAGTCAATGCAGCGGAAGCACTTGGACTCACCACCTCTAAAGAAGGCAAGGGTGCAGCCCTCCTCTGGCAAGGTCATGCTCACAGTCTTCTGGGACCAGAACTGAGTTGTGATGACAGATTTCCTGGCAAAGGGTACCAAAATTACAGGAGCCTATTATGCTTCCCTTTTGAGGAAATTAAGGGAAGCTATCAAAATCAAGAGGTGGGGCAAGATCAGCAAAGGTACCTTCCTTAAAAATTGGAAAATTAAAGTTTGCATAACAATTTTTACCTCGTTAAACTGAAGAAAGATTTTCTCTTTACTTTTATCTCACATCCTGTGAACTTTTTGTAATTATTATTTTTGCTTAGAAATCGCAAATTAGCTATTAGGAAGTAAATAATCCATTTCACTTTGAATCATTTTTCTTTCGCGGGACTGCGTGCCCGTAGATTGAAGTAATGATTAAAGTAACCATTAAAAATATTATGTCATATATCTCAGTACTTTCTTATTGAAAGAAATTTTATATTTGGATGCCAAAGAAAAGTAAAAAATAAATAGCAAGCGATTTTTTGTACTTCAAAAAATTTCCCATCATGCATCAGTCGTTTGTTTTGTCTATCCCTAGTTAGCTTTCGTTTCAGCATTTGCTATTTTCGTTGTGTTTAGTGTTGTTACCAATGATAATCCTGAAGAGTTTATAAATATAGCTCAACTTATAGGTTTAAAGATTTTATATTCGGACCCGTCATCCTTTTTTACAAAACAACTATTAATGCTTTCTTGAAATTAGGAGGGATTTTACTAGTTTCTATACTAAGATTGAACAGCTTATGGAGAACTAGAACCATGGCCTTACCTCCAGCTTTTAAAAACTCGGAGTGAATGTTGTCGATGCTAGGGCTTTTGCCGGTGGATAACTTGTTCATAGCTGTTACGATTTCTTCTTTTGTTATACATGGAATAGGTAAGTCTCCTGGAGTTGGGAGTGGATCATAAGTATTAGGGTCATCATATAAATCCTAGTAAAATTAAACCCATCTTTTTAAAATTTCTTTTCTGCAAGGTAAGATTATTCCATTTTTATCTTTGATACCCTAGCTAATATTACGTTTGTAAGTTTTTAGTTTTTTTTCATAGCGAGTAAAATTTGTTTATCCGGAAGTAAATTTTAAATTTTATCAAGGTCATCAATTAATTGGTTGATTTTTATCCCTTTGGACTAGTTTTTTCCTTTCGGCTTTTGGTTCTTTGTATTTAGTTGAACTTTATACGAACATTTTTCTTGTTATCAATTGCTCTCCTGATATAGGGTTTAATCCATACTAGCTGCTGTTATGTTTAAGACAGAAGATACTTGCCAAAGCGGGGTTTCTATAGATGGACAAATCCTCTCCAACCTTTCCTACGCTAATGACATCGCTCTTGTTAATGAATGCTCGCATAAACTTTAAGTTTTTGTTAATGTATTATCAAAGAATGCAAAGAGGTAGGATTAGAAATGAATCTAATGAAAACAGAATGTATTTCTACCGCAAAATCACAATTTAAGCTAAACATGACTATTCACAGTAAACCCATCAAACAGGTCACTCAATTCATTTATTTCGGGCATAAACTTTCTCCAGTGATCCCGAGACGACAACACACAGACTCGAGCTTGGTTTAAAATCAAAGCGAAAGCCGATAGCAGTTAAAATAAAAGTTTATTTATGCCCTCCCGTTAGTTTTATATAGCCTTGATTGCGTCAGATGGCCAATGGCACTGAGGTATTTTAAAATCACGAAGTGCGTTTCATTACGGGACATCGTCTGATCGAAAAAAAAACACCAAAATATCTACTTTCAATACCAAAATACTTCCCTCACCCTTTATTTGATAACATCAAAAGTAAAACCCTAAACATTTTGGCCATGTCAGATGATCAACAACTGGTCCATCAAAGTTATACTTTGGGGGTATGTTAGAAGGCAAATGAGGGAGGGAAAAGTCAAGCAGAGATGGAGAGAAAATCTTTTTGATTGGACATCTCTCAACAGTTGGGCGTCCATCAACCAACTTTCCCTGGATTGGAAAGAATGGCGAAAAAGAAGTCACATGTGTTTGCAATCTGCACCAAGCGGAAGATGCGACTCTTGGTGATGATATATTTCATTTCAGTTACTCATCCATATTTGAATTATAACTGACATATTTGTTCCAAAAAAGAATATGAATTGTATGACATCTTTTTTAAATACATTAACGACTAAATGACGTTATGTAAGAATTTACAAATCTTACTCTCTTTCACAACGCTTTTTCCAACGACCTTTTCCGTTTCTGAAATAGAACAAAGTCATACATTTCATTACATCAAAAATATTTTTTCAGATATTGTACTGCATTTACTTTTTTTAATTTTATTCATCCAGGAGAAGTCTTAAAATAAAGACAAAACGTTGATGAACACATAACTTGGTTTGTTCCGTTTTTATCATTCTATCTCGTTGGAATATTATTTCCATTATTCTCATCATCATCATATATATATATATATATATATATATATATATATATATATACATGTATATATATATATATTTATATATATATATGTGTGTGTGTGTGTGTTTGTGTGTGTGTGTGTGTGTGCGTGTGTGTGTGTTTATTTGTTTTTGTTAGCGATACTTTCTTGAATGAATTCAAATATTTATACGAAAGTACATTTTTACCTAAATACTTGTTGGGAATAATTTTCCCATTGACCAATCTGGTACCCCCTTTAATGGGGAGCGGCATATATATTATTTTTAAAATATAATTATTCATTGACACGTGTTTCGTCGTCCATTCAGCCACTCTGATGAGTCGTGGACGACGAAACACGTGTCAGTGGATAATTATATTTTAACACTTATAAAATATATATATACTAGCAGTTCAGCCTGGCTTTGCTCGGACCCTATGCACTGTTCATAACTTTATGCGCATATGTATATATACATTAAAAAGTTTGACTCATGTCCAAGTAACCTACATCTAAAATTTCAAGTGTTTAGACCCAAAATTGGCGGAGGAGTTTGGTCGAGTCTGCAAAGGTCAACTCTTTCAACTCTGACTCATTGGCAGACAAATTTTGGCCCAAAAACAGATTAACAAGCTTGCTGCATGTCTGAATACCCTTTATGTTAAACTTTTAATGTTTAGCCCAAAATTAGAGGAATAGTTTGCTAGCGACTGCAAAGGTCAAATCTTTTGAACTTTTACCCCTTGGCAACCAAATTTTCAGCCAAAAACAGATTAAAAATCTTGACCTATGTCTGAATACACTTTATGTAAAATTTCAAATGTTTAGACCAAAAATTAGCTGAGTAATTTGATAGAGACAGCAGAGGTAAATCTTTTTACAAATTTGACCCCAGTTTTGACTCCTTACCATTTATTGTTTTGGGCTCAAAGCAAATTATAAAGTTTTATCCATGTCGAAGTAACCTACATCTAATATTTCAAATGTTTAGACCCAAAATTGGCGGAGGAGTTTGGTAGAGTTCTCAAAGGTTAAATCGTTGAATTTTGATTATTTTACAGCCAAATTTCTGGCTGAAAACCGATTAACGAGATTTTCCCAAATCTCAGTAGTCCTTATGTACAATCTCCAGTCTGCAGACTGTAAATTGACATGTAAAATTTCAAATGTTTAAACCAAAAAATTGTCTCTTATTTGTTAGGGACCGCAGAGATCAATTTTTAAAACAATTTTACCCCAATTTTGACGGATTAGCGTTTACTGTTTTGGGCTCAAAGCAAATTATAAAGTTTGATCCATGTCCAAGTAACCTACATCTAAAATTTCACATGTTTAGACCAAAAATTGCCGGAGAAGTTTTGTAGAGTCTGCAAATGTCAACTCTGTAAACTTTGTCCTCTTGCCAGCCAAATTTTCGCCCAAAAACTGATTAAAAAGCTTGCTGCATGCCTGAATACTCTTTATGTAAAATTTCAAATGTTTAGACCCAAAATTAGCTTAATAGTTTGCTAAAGTCTGCAAAAAAAATATTTTGCACTTTGACCCATTGGCAGCCAAATTTTCAGAGAAAAACGATTAAAAAGCTTGACCTATGTCTGAATACACTTTAGGTAAAATGTCAAATGTTTAGACAAAAAGTGGCTGAGGTAAAATTCATTTAAACTTTGACCCCAATTTTGACTCCTTAACAGTTATTGTTTTGAGCTTAAATGAATTATAAAGTTAGATCCATGTCCAAGTTACCTATATCTAATATGTCAAGTGTTTAGACCCAAAATTAGCGGAGGAGTTTGATAGAGTTCTCAAAGGTCAAATCGTTGAACTTTGCCTCATTAACAGCCAAACTTCTGGCCGAAAACAGATTAACAAGATTTTCCCAGATCTCAATACTCCTCATGTTACATCTCGAGTCTGTAGACCGAATATTGGCAGAGTTATTTAGTAGGGAAGTGTACACAGACAGACAGATAAACAGACAGATACACCCACACACACAAACATTTTCACTTATATATATATATATATATATATATATATATATATATATATAGTATATATATTATAATTATGAGGAAGTATATATGCTTGAGTTATATATTCCATAAGTTATATTTCAAATTCTAATAAATATTAAGTTCAATGAAAGTTAATTTTCCCTTTCAGAATATGTATATCATGAGTTATGATTCCAAATGCCAAAATATAGAATCAATTCAAACTCATAAATTTTTATTAGTTTTTCCCTTAAAAATAAAATAAAAAAACAAATATGAGTCTGAATTTATATATATATATATATATATATATATATATATATATATATATATATATATATATATATATATATATATAGATAGATAGATAGATAGATATATATATGTGTGTGTATGTGTGTGTGTGTGTGTTTGTGCCAAAACATCGTTACTTCACTACTTGCATAGAAGCAGCCGAATAGCATAAAGATAAGAAGCCTTGACTGCCATATGGGCAGTCGGGTTTTGATCCTGGCTTGAAGTATTGTCTGTCTAGTGGTGAGCTGTGATACAGCGAAACAGTACTGTATGTGGATGACTATATATATAAACATTGACGGTTACTTTTGAGACACCCAGTATATATATATATATATATATATATATATATATATATATATATATATATATATATATATATATATATATAACCGTCAATGTTTATACTAATTTATATTTCAAAATAGACTTATAATTTTGGGACACTGCATGAAAATCATATTTTCAAAATTGGAACTAAGCCAATGCAAGACAGCAGCATCTACATACAGAACAAGCTGAATATTTTTTCAGGTAGACTTTTATAGCAATGCTTATAATAAAAGTTTCAAGACAAAGCCATCCATTATTTATATTTATTATTGTCAATTTAAAAGTAGCCCTAATACTAGTCGGCTACAAGAATGTAAGAATGAGGCATGAGAAGTAGATCTTTCAAAAATTAATGGAAAACGCAGACTGTAATTTGCAAAAAAATAATTGATTGAGACAACCATAAATCCTAAATGTAAAACAACACATTCAGCATACGACACACAAAATATTAAGAGACTGCACTACTTTTAAGTAGATCAACTAGTACACACACACACACGCATACACACACAAACGCACGCACACACACACACACACACACACACACACACACACACACACACACACACACACATATATATATATATATATATATATATATATATACATATATATATATATATATATATATATATATATATATATATATATCTGAAGTGCCTAAAATAATTTGCAAGACTTTTTCTGTATGGGCATAAAACTCCTTGGAAGTTATCTCCAGCTGAAATGGACTTGTTGTACCGTTCATCACAGCCTCTTTCCTCTCCTCAATAGTCTCATAATGACAGCTTCTAAGGGTTTCCTTGAGCTTAGGGAATAACCAAAAGTCATCAGAACCAAGGTCTAAACTATAAGGAGGAAATGTCTTGATGTCTATCTTGATCAAATAGTTTGATCTTCTATGAACGCACTTGTGACCAGCTTCATGCAAATTTTCCACATTTTCGGTTCCTTGTGAATAATTAGGAATGTGTGTACAGTAACCCCACTGACATCAAACTCTATACCAATTGTCTCTATAACGTTCCGAGTGTCATGCTTATATATATATATATATATATATATATATATATATATATATATATATATATATATATATATATATATATAATATTTTTTCAATAATATATATATATATATATATATATATATATATATATATATATATATATAAGTAAATTCTTGGTACAGCAAAATGGAAGGAGAAATTTCAGAGGAAACATAATTTAATTTAAATCAAAAAGATCAAAGAAACAAAAAAACGGGCAGGTGGAATTGTTAAAATTTCCTTAAGGCCTTATCGTCTGACCCTCTAAGAGGAAACGTCAGAATGATAAATTAAAAGCTAAGAATCGAATGAGGAAAGAGGGAAATTGGTTTCAGTTGGAAAACCAGTGAGAGAAAAAAAATTATAATTCTTACTGTTCAGGTGGTTTTAAATCAGTAAATATTTCCAACTGATGTTTCAAAATCTTTTGTCTACACTTTTTAATTTATCATTCTGACGTTTCCTCTTAGAGGGTCAGACGATAAGGCCTTAAGGAAATTTTAACAATTCCACCTGCCCGTTTTTTTTTTGTTTCTTTGATCTTTTTGATTTAAATTAAATTATGTTTCCTCTGAAATATATATATATATATATATATATATATATATATATATATATATATATATATATATATATAAAGCTGAATGTGTGTGTGTATGCGTGTGTGCGTGTGTGTATGTGTGTGGTCACGAATAGGCTCCTATATGGTTGACTATTTTAAAAAACTGATTGCATATAATGATAGAAGATGTATCGAGACACAGGAATGGGTATGTTTGATCTGGCAGAACAGTGGTTCATTAAAATTGTGGGGTTTGCGTTCGCACCTGGTCAACTAAGTATGGAAATAAAAAAATTTAAAAATTTAAAAAAATGTTTACAAGTGTTTTTGATATAGATGTACATAAGAATACTTTGATAAGTATGTTTCAGTTTGAAGAAATATGGTATAATAAAATTATGGGGTGTTCGTTCGCACCTGACCTCCATAGAATGGAAATATGTTACAAAGATTAAATAGGTTTTTTAATATAGATCCGCAGAATATTGTGATAAGTGTTTCAGTGTGAAAAGGTATGGTATAATAAATTATGGGGTTTATCTATTTTATTTTATTTTTGCTTTCATCATATTTTGCTTTGGTTTTGATACTCCCAAATTCGAAGCTATCTCTTTACAACCCTTCCTTTTCATAACCTATCATACATTCATAAATCAGAGTCCATTTTGTGTAGGCTGTTTTTGAACCCAGTCAACGACGGGTACTTTTGCTAGTATATATATATATATATATATATATATATATATATATATATATATATATATATATATATATATATAATGTAATTTAAAATTTTGAATGTAGTTGCAGTGCCAACTATGTGCGTCGAACAACATTAAGTTGGATGGAAGGATCCAACAACATGTACCTATCACAATCAGAAATGGGACATACTAAACAACAGAGTAATTGCCAATACATACGGGTCTTCAATTACTGACCACCTTATAAAAAAACCCGTCTTGTGCAGCGAACTTTAGAACAAATTCTTTTTCAATCCTCAGTCGTGCTTACTCATTTAAAGATTTGGAGACTGTTCACGTTCGGGTAAGAAGGCCGTCCCCCTGTCAGCAGACGGAATGCCTCTTGGGTTTGAACGTGATTCGTCTCTAGGATCTTCGAGTAATATAAAAGAGAACTGACCTCCATAGAATGGAAATATGTTACAAAGTTTAAATAGGTTTTTTTAAGAGAGTTGCCAACCTAATAGGTCCCAAACTGTCTTCTAAACTTCAGCCCCTGTCCCACCGAGGAAATGTTGTATCCCTCTGCTTGTTTTACAAGTATTTTAATGGTGGATGGTCTGACGAACTACACGCACTTGTACCCCCTCGACGAAAATACTCCCGACAAACCCGAGAAGCAGCGAAGTCCCACCCCTACACAGTTAATAGCTTTTTCCCTAGAACTGCCGGACTTTGGAATTCTCTTCCGATTTCCTGCTTCTCCAACTGTACTGATATGCAGAAGTTCAAGTGTAATGTAACCAGACATCTTGCTTCTAAATTCCTTACATAGTACCTCTGGTACTTAGGTGCCTGATAGTAGCCCCCTACATCAAAATGGCAATATGCCTTGTTTGGGGGTGAAAATGTAATATAAAAAAAAAATCTTGATGATGGTGCACAAGTCATTTTTTTTTTTACTTTTAAAATTATTATTATATATTGAGTTCAATATAATCTCCATATATATTATTTTGATTGCAGAAATTCCCTTCTGCACCAAAGTACCGTATTTTTGCAACAGCAGATGCCACATACAAATATATTATGTCTACAGTATTAGCTGCTACCTTTTTAAACTTTAGAACAATATTTTATATTTTATCCTTGGAACGCCCTCATCATCTTTAGAGAAAGTAGTTACTATTTTTCCCTCTATTTTCAAAGTCCTCTTACGACAACCAATCTACACCGGACATAAATATGCACATTCCACATATACTGTTCTGTCTCTCTTCGTAAATGTCTCATGAACTCAGAAAACCGTTACCTTTCCTTTACACAGGTAAAAAATAATAATTTATCCCTTTACAAGTTTAGGCCATTTCCAGCGACTGTCCTCCGACTAATCATTTATTCAGAATTACACATTATTATTAAATAAACGAACACGCTAAACCTTTACAAATATGGACACTCTTTCTACGCGCTACAATCGTTATAACCAAATACAAACTAATTGTTGTTTTTTAATTTATACTTCATTTACTTATTTTACTGTTTACTACACTTTAAGCTTTCAGCATAGATAAACAAATTTACCCACGAAATTGGATGTTTTCGATAAGAGCAAGTAAGCACGACAGTATGAATATGAAAGGTAGAGAGAGAAAGAGGGTTAGAGAGGGGCGTTGTCACTATCGTAGCCGTGCCAACGTATACCACAACAAACCAATTGTTTTTTTTAGTTATAGAATAGAATTCTTCGTTTACTTCTTTTAATGTTTACTACAATTTACATTTTTGCATAGATAAACAAATGTATCCACGAAATTGAAGTATAAAAACTAATATATACGGATATAGCGATAGAGAGATAGAGAGGGAAACAGAGAGAGAGAGAGAAAGAAAGAAATCGAGACATAGAGAACAAGAGAAAGAGAGAGAGAGAGAGAAAGAAAGGGAGAGATAGAGGGAGAGAGACAGACAGACAGACAGACAGACAGGCAAAGTGGAGCATCATCAATATCGTAGTCGTGCTAAAGTAAACCACATCCACATATAAACCAATTGTTTTCTTTTCTTTAAATTTTTTTTATTATATAATAGTTCGTTTGAAATTATTTCTTTCCATCTTTATAGTTTAATTAACTTTCAACACACGTAACGAACTCTGACAACATTTTCACCTTCAACTGTGCTATTCTTTGCAAGAAGTGATCCGTTTTTGCGACGACCTCGCGATATATACATTTGAGATCCGTTTGCGAAGTCATTCATGCCTTGCGATATGTACGTTTTATAGACGTTATTCAAAGGCCCATAATGTCGTAAGTTCATTGAAGTGTTTCATTTTTTTTCACCTACTTTTCCTCTTAGCGTTATACGTTCAAGCCTGGCTAATGCTGCTAATTTTTTTTTATTTTGCACTCGCATGGGTACTCACTGCTATTTTCGTTTTTTTTTTAGTGGGTTGTTTAATTTTTTTATTGTTTTTCCTTCTTGGGATTTGCACGGGTAATAAATGTTTTGTTTTTATTTTTAAACGCAAATAGGTCACAAAGCAACATGAATTGTTTGGGCCTGATTTCCACGAATTTTCTTTTCTTTTAGGTATCTATATATGGAAAAATGTTTGTGAACAATATTTCTTACAAAATAATTTTTTTTAAATTCTGTTTCTGTTGTCTAAAATTAAAATTGAAAAAGTTTTACATATTGTTCTTTTTTAAGGCTTATTTAAAACTGTAACTTTCTTAAATACCGTTTACATGTTTACATGGTAACGTACAGGTGACTACAGGATTATAGTTTCTTTTAAGTGATAGACAGTTTGAGAGTATTTTGCCATGTAAACTCCAGTATTGCCCACCATATTAGTGCACATGGGCCGACTGACACTGCAAGCACCAAATCTTTTTGTTGATCCATAGTATTTGCATGTTTTAATCCTGACAGAGATTATCAAAGTTACATTTCGGGCAATTTTTATTCATCCCCCCCTCACAAAATGGGGTTTCTATTCCGAAAGCAGTTCTTAACATAGGGAAATTCTGGATATCCATTCCGAAAGTCATCCTTAACATGAGAAAGTTAGTGTTGGGTAACAAAACAACAACAGCCGTACTTTAATTTTTTAACGTGGTGAGGGGCGAGCATGCTACCACAAGGAAACGCCGGTTAACGGGTCCTGTTAGTATAATAATCTATATATATATATAAGCGAAAATGTACGTATGTATGTATATATGTATGTATGTTTGTGTGTATGTTTGGATGTCTGCTAAAAACTTTCGACAGACGCGACGAAAATTCACAAACTCGGTATCATATCGAAGCTCCATCCTTTGCTCGAAAAATATCGAAAAATTGGCCAAAAGCATTAAATATTTACCCCGAAATCGACATTTTCGACAGAGGTGGGGGTCAACAAAAACGGTCCTCTCGTGACAATGACCGATTCTACGCATGCGTCAGATGACGTCGTGACCTGATTTACTTTAAATAGTTGAAAAACCGAATAAATTTCGTGAACGTCGCCTAAGCGCAGTTGGTTAAGGCCTTGGTTCATTACGTAAACGTTTTGGGTTCGAATCGTGGTGTGAGATGGGTTTTTTTCGATTTTTTAAATTTTAATATCGAAACAAGCTTATTTAAGCCATTTTTTACGTGTTCGTTTTTTGCTTTCATCGTTCGTTTGCCTTACGTTAGTTTTTTTGTGTTTTTCCCCCACTTAGTGTTAACGTTGTTTTCTTTTTTGGGTTCGCTTATAACAAACAAACCTACGTCTTCGTCGTCGTAACGCTCGACGACTTCCGGCCGCTCACCTGTCAATTCGGTTCTTAAATAAATTCAAACATCTTTCCCTAACTCATTCTGACTGGCCGATTTTATTTTCAAACTTCGCCTCAGGGCTTTGGGTTCGATCCCCCACCCCCTTTTTTTTATTTAACACCACATACACCTCCAAACACCCGGGCATCGCCGGGTACCCCCCGCTAGTATAATATATAAAAGTCAAAATGTGTGTGTGTGTGTGTGTGTGTGTGTGTGTGTGTTTGTGTGTGTGTTTGTATGTCATGCAAAAACTTTCCACACACACGACGGATCCTCATGAGATCAGTTTCGTTTTCGAGCTCGATCTTTAAAACAATATATCCAAAGAGTGGCCAAAAACATTCGTTCCTCACCATTAACTGAGCAGTTTTATACAAGGAGGAATCGCTTTTTTTGCCGACATTTTAGCAAGTCATCATCACCATTGGATTGACGACTAAGTAATAAGTATAAAATTTGAATTAATCAAGATATCAGATTTAAGCGTATTTTATGTCTGGGCAATGGCGGGCGGCCTGCTAGTATATATATATATATATATATATATATATATATATATATATATATATATATATATATATATACATACACTCTGTTGAAGTGGACATGATTAAATCCCAGCATAAACTTCATATGATACAGCATTTAATTTTTCCCATGTCTCCACCTTCATCAATCCTATATTTCAATACTCCCATATTTCCCCCTTTTTCCTTTTCCCGTGTTTTGTTTGTTTTTTGATCATGTTTCATCTGTTTTAATTCGAAAAGGCCATTCGAATGTGAATATGTTTCCCACCCGGCAACATCAAATATTAAACATTATTACCATATTACTCTTTGTGTTGGCCTTTTTTTTATTTCTTTTTTTTTTTTTATTTCAGTCTGCACTTCCTTTAAAAGAAATGGAAAGAATGAATAAACAAAATGGGATTCAGGGAATTCCTTTGTTTTATAAAGGATACAATTTTTTTTAACATTGGAGTTACCACTTATCAAGACCTGGAGCCAACTCGAGGATAAGGGTTAATAGGTGTAAAATTGTTCGTGAGATGATAGCGTAATGATGGGTAGTGGTGAAAATTAAGTAGAATTTGATTGTTAAAAAGATCTGTTTACATTGGACTTGAAAACGACCGCGTTGTAGTCAGCTGAAAAGCAGCCTTGCGGTATAGAGTTCCACAGGCGGGCAATTCTAAGAAAGAAATTTTGTTCATGGAATTTGCATATAGATTTAGGCACAGATAGAGAGAAAGCGAAATTGTAGACACAAAGTGTAGTAAGGCGAGTGTTTGTTGTTAATAGTTTGCAGGAAAGGTCGCATCATAGATTAAAGCACAGCTATACAGCAATTGGAAAATTAGGACAGACTATCTTACTAGCTCAGGTGCTCGTGTGATTATAAGAGTTAGAATTAGATAGAGTAAGTGCTGGGAATTTCTCTCATTACTAACCAGCAAAGCACTACTCCTGTCAACTAAGGGAAAAGTCTATCAGGCATGTTTGTGCACAGTAATGTAAGCTGGCCTGTAAGAGATGATAATATGCATTGCATGAAGGGAAAAGTATAGGAGAGTTGGTCTGTAATAATGTGAGTCGTAGGAAGATTAAGTGTGGAGAGTATAGGGAGTTGTGTGGAAATTCCAATAGTATGGCCACATTGAAAGAATGGATGATGGTTTTTGAGTTACTATATGTAGGACAGTTGAGGTAGCAAATTCAGCTCACGGGAGAACACCGATGAAAACATGAGAAATCGGTAACAACGGTCTTGAGACACGCTTTGCAATTATTAGGTTGATCAGAATAAAATAGATATGAACATTTATATATATATATATATATATATATATATATATATATATATATATATATATATATATATATATATATATATACTAGCGGGAGGTACCCGGCGATGCCCGAGTGCTTGGAGGTGTGTGTGGTGTTAAATAAAAAAAAACGGGGGGGGATCGAACCCGAAGCCTTGAGGCGAAGTTTGAAAATAAAATCGGCCAGCCAGAATGAGTTAGTGAAAGATGTTTGAATTTATTTAAGAACCGAATTGACAGGTGCGCGGCCGGAAGTCGTCGAGCGTTACGACGACGACGTAGGTTTGTTTGTTATAAGTGAAGTAAAAAAAGAAAACAACGTTAACACTAAGTGGGGAAAAAAACACAAAAACCACTAAGGTAAGGCAAACGAACGATGAAAACAAAAAAACGAACACGTGAAAAATGGCTTAAATAAGCCTGTTTCGATATTAAAATTAAAAAAAAAAAAACATCTCACACCACGATTCGAACCCAAAACGTTTACGTAATGAACCAAGGCCTTAACCAACTGCGCTTAGGCGACGTTCACGAAATTTATTCGGTTTTTCAACCATTTAAAGTAAATCAGGTCACGACGTCATCTGACGCATGCATAGAATCGGTCATTGTCACGAGAGGACCGTTTTTGTTGAACCCCCTTGTCGAAAATTGTCGATTTCGGGGTGAAAAAGTTAATTCTTTTGGCCAATTTTTCGATATTTTTCAAGCAAAGGATGGAGCTTCGATGTGATACCGAGTTTGTGAAATTTTGTCGCGTCTGCCGAAAGTTTTTAGCAGACATCCAAACATATACACAAACATACATACATACATTTTCGCTTTTATATATATATATATATATATATATATATATATATATATATATATGCACGATTCAAGCTTGTACACACACACACACACACACACACACACACACATATATATATATATATATATATATATATATATATATATATATATAATAATATTTCTGTTTGTTTCTTCCTGCGATTAGTCTTTTCCATTTGGCGGGCTAATGTTCGAACGTTCTCTTCGAGTGTAAAAAGAAGTTCGTCACAGCCGCGTACGTTTTCGACTTCGGTGAGTCGTCGCGAGTGATGAATTAAATACTGCGTTTAATGAATTTATGTAAAAAGTCGATTTTAATCGTTTAAAAGCACTTAGCGTACCCTCTCCTTCTTCATATTGAGCCTGATTGATGGTCGGTTTATTTATGCGAATGAAAACGATTTTAATAGACTTTTTCAATAAATTTACTAAACACAATTTTTTGAATCATCACGCTCCTAAAGGCGATTCATGGAACTGAATATGTTCGCGGCTATGGTGAATTTCTTTTTACACG
>NC_136497.1:75585033-75682533 GCF_053919585.1 Euprymna scolopes
ATATATATGTGTGTGTGTGTGTGTGTGTGTGTGTGTGTGTAAATAAACTGTGTCAATCGCTTTATTGCAGATTAGTAAAATATCGATATTCACTAAATATACGTCACAAAAATATTAAAATTGTATCACCAAAGGACTGCTTTAAGGTATGTTATTTCCAAAAATTTTATTTAAATTCATTCAGTGTTCACAAAGTTATGACATTTTATTCTTTATCAAGTAATTTCTTCTGTCCATCGCTTTAATGCAATTTTTTAAAATGTTATTCTAGGGCAAAAATACAATGTCTTATTATGTGAACTTTATTTTTTATTATATTTTTTATATTTTTCTGTCAAAGAATAATAAACAAAAGCATCATTTTTTTAAATAACTTTAAACAACCTTTTGCCCATCGAGGAAGTCAATTGTTTGATCTGAAAAAGAGTTATGGTTCTGGCAACATCAACTTTTTACTCCACTCAAAAACCTTTCTTTTCAGCATTAGCCAGAGATGTTCAATGAAGCTAAGTTCTTGAGAACACGGTACCCAGACCATAAGAGTCTCTTCACCAAATTCCATAGATTCAAGGAAGGCTGCAGTCGCCCTAGCAGAATGGGATGGTGCATTATCATTCATAAACATCATCTGCAAGTGACGTAACAATGGTAGGTCATCTAGCCATGGTGACAAATGATTATCCAAAAAGGCCGTGTACGCATTGATGGTAAGCTTTATACCCTCTGGAACTCGACATGGTCCAACAAACTTATCCTTGATGATTCCTGCCTAAAACGATAAACTCTGTAAGAGGTTGGAGTTCCGTTCGAGTCCCAAACTTTGGCCCATCCATCCTTAAATTGAACCTTATCCTTAAATCAGACACGTTGGAAATCCTTTTTCATGTAATTCTGTGATCAAGCCATCATTTTTCCCTATGTTGTTTGCCCAATGAAGGCCTTGGAAGAGGTTTGATGTTTCTATCCATTTTATTCAACACATTGCTTAGGACCTGCCTGGATCTTGGAGCGATTCCAGTTCTTGCAAAATTGGAATGCTCTTTTGGTTTCGGTTGACTATCCTAATTTTCCTAAAAGGTTTCTACTGGTACCCTTGTCCTTTATGGATTTGGTGTTATGGTTGTTCAAGACTTAAGCCAAGATTCTTGTTTCCTTTCTAGCTGTATGGTTAAATCTTTGATAGACAATCCTTCTGAGAGTTTGGCAACAATTCTTTGCTTTTCGATAACCTTCAATCGCCTGTTTCTTTTGTTTGTTTTTGGGGGTTTTTTTTAGCATTGAAAAATCTGCAATAAAGTGATGGACAGTATAAATTACTTGATAATAAATAAAATTCCATACCTTCGTGAATATCATATGAATTTGAATAAAATGATTTTTGTGACGTATATTTAGTGAAATATTGATATTTTACTAATCTGCAATAAAGCGATTGACACAATTTATATATATATATATATATATATATATATATATATATATATATATTAACTAATTGATTAAGCTCAAATGTATTGTTAACATGAATTAAAAATAAATATTCATTTCAAAAGTGCTCAATACGTGTGTAGAGCTTTATATTTATAACTATTTTTAGTTTATAGGTATAATATAAAGCTTCTTTCTTAGAACTGCACGCCTGTGGAACTCTGTTCCGTCTGCCTGCTTCCCTCCGGACTACAACTTGGATGTCTTCAAGTCTAATGTTAACAAATTCCTAATGAACCGCCCCCCTAATTAAACACTTCATAAAATCTCCTCACTAACGTGATGTACTTGCAATAACCCTTATCCCTGAGTGGCTTCCGGGCCTTGATAAGTGGTGATCACTGTGTAAAAAAAAAAAAAAATAAAAAAAAAAAAAAATAATTTTTTCGAACAGTGACGTTGTTCAATTGGAGTCGTAAAGAATCAAAAACGTTGATCAATCAGCATAACCGTCTTACAATGTTTATTTCAGGTTTTGTCATGATTTTGCCATTGCTTATGACCTTACTCAGATTGTTCGCGAACACACTCGTGTGCCTGATACACCCGGTCAATATGCAAGCCTCCTAGAACTTTTTCTCTCAACTTCCCCTGAGCTATGTTCATGTTCCGTTCATTCTCCTCTAGGATCCTCCGACCATTCCGTCGTATCAGTTAAGATAAAAACAAAATGTAATAAGTCCCCAGACCCTCTACCTTACTGCATACCGATACTCTATGGCTGACTGGGATAGCTTCCGTACATGCATATCTGATTTACGTCTGCACTCCATGTTTAAAAAGGAAGTGTCCTCTATAGTATTAGATCTGACCGAATGGTTAATTGTAGGCATAGATCAATTCATACTATCTAAAAAATTCCAACAAAAACCTAACAGCCAGCCATGGTTCTCCCCAGAATGTGCTGCTGCCATCGCGCACAGAAATCACTTTTTCCATAGCTACCAACGTAATAGATGCACTGAGACTAAAGCTGCTTTCAGGACTGCCAGCAACCACTGTAAAAGAGTAATAAAAAATGCAAGAGAGCTATATGCCCGGCCTGTTAAATCCAAGGTAGCTGATCAGTGGCTTGGTTCCCACCAGTTTTGGCAAATAACAAATAGGATCCTGAACAGAAGTGTGCATTCTATCCCAACCATTATCAATGGAGCAGAGGTCATCTCGTCAGCATCAGATAAGGCCAAACTATTTGCCAAGAACTTTGCAGCTAATTCTACCCTATGCGACGAAGGCCATCAACTCCCCATATTTCCTCCTATAACACAGAACAAGCTAGGTAACATACAAATATCCGTGCATGTGGTCGCCAAGCTAATCAAGAACCTTGATTCTAGTAAAGCAACTGGCCCTGACGGCATCCGAATTATAGTGTTAAAAAGCTTCAACCAGAACTTGCTCCCATACTTACGAAACTGTTTAAGCGCTGCCTTAAGGAGAAGTGCTTTCCGACTCCCTGGAAGACCTCATCAGTTTGCACTGTATTTAAGAATTCAGGTGATAAGTCATCTCCCTCTCAGTACAGACCAATAAGTCTTCTGTGTGTTATGAGTAAGTTGCTGGTATCCATATTAAATAGAGAAATAGTCAACCAGCTCAGCAGGAACGCCCTTCTTAGTGACACACAATATGGTTTCCGCTCTGTAAGATCTACCGCAGATGTGCTGACGGTTATATCTCACAGGATTAGTGAATCTCTTGACAAAGGCTTCCTTTCTTGGGCAATTGCTCTTGACATATCAAAGGCCTTCGACAAGGTATGGCATAAGGGTCTACTTCACAAGATTTCCAGCTACGGTATAACTGGAAATGTTTTCTCAATCATTAAATCATTTCTCTCCGATAGGTTCATAAGAGTAGTGGTCAATGGACAAAAATCAGAGGCCTGCAGTATTAATGCTGGAGTCCCTCAGAGGTCAATCCTGGGCCCAACTCTCTTCCTGATCTACATCAATGACCTCCCAAAACACATACTTAAATCATTTGTTGATATCTATGCTGATGACACGACCATCTACGGCAACACATCAAAGGCTGTAAATGACAAAGTTCTCTCTGATTCTCTCTTCTCTGATCTCGAGCGTGTGGTTCAGTGGGGAAAGACATGGCTGGTTACCTTTAATGCATCTAAAACCGAACTCCTATCCTTACATCATCAACACTCTGATCCCCATCTGGCATCAATTGGGATGGATGGCTCTCGTCTGGGAGAGGCCCCGTGTTTTGACAAAATTCTGGGTTTGACCTTTACTCCTGATCTTAAATGAAACACATACATCAAGTCTGTTTCCAAGGTCGCTGGAAAGATGGTGGGATCCTTCTATCACTCCAGAAGATATCTCACTACTGATGCAATTCGCTATCTATATAAAAGCCAAGTACGTCCAAGGATGGAATACTGTTGCCATATTTGGGCAGGAGCTGCTAAAAACAGCCTATCCTGCCTTGACAGAGTACAAAATAGACTTCGTGGCTTAATGGGGGATGCCCTTTTCTCTACCCTGCAAGCACAGAAGAGACGTTGCGAGCCTATCCTTGTTTTATCGTTATTTCCATGGCAGGTGCTTGTCTGAACTCCAATCTCTGGTCCCCCCTCGCCAATCTTTCACGAAAAACACCCGTCTAGCTGAATCCACTGTGAAAAATTTCCCCCACTCTTTATCTGTGCCTAAATCAAAACGCGGATTCCATGAACAAAGCTTCTTTCTTAGAACTGCACGCCTGTGGAACTCTGTTCCGTCTGCCTGCTTCCCACCTAACTAAAACTTGGATGTCTTCAAGTCGAACGTTAACAAATTCCTAATGAACCGCCCCCTTAAGTAAACACTTCATCAAATCTCCACACTAACGTAATGTACTTGCAATAACCCTTATCCCTGAGTGGCTCCCGGGCCTTGATAAGTGGTGATCAATGTGTAAAAAAAAAAAAAAAATTTAGATTATATATATATATATATATATATATATATATATATATATATATATATATATATTTGTATTCCTGTCTGTTTGTTTGTTTATTTGTTCTCATTTTGATTAATATATACAAAACGCGTCTTACTTTAATCTTTCATTTATTTCTATATATAGTATGATTCTTGTAAAAATATACAATTAAGAGATTACCTTATTTACATATGACATTAAGAAATATCGATTTTACTAAATACCGATATCTTAGTTAAGTGTTTTTGTTTTTTTAATATTTAAGGCCAAATTTTAAAAGCAATACAGCGGCTTCAATAGTCGTACATTTACTCGAATAAAAAATGATAAAAAGATAATAAAAAAATGAAATTTTGGGGCGCTTTATTTCAGCCTTTGGGTCGAACGATGTGTTCTATATAAAATAGTTTTATAAATTTTTGTTTGTCAAATAATTTACGCCGCTAAACTACGCATTTACCAAATATTTTTTTATGAGACTATTCTGTACTTTCACCTAACAAGTTTATAAACAAAACAAACCCGAAAATACAACAAAATCAATTTTTTGGTGGTGGGGGGATTACATTAGACACATAAAACGACAAATAAAAAGCAAATCAACCCCCCCCCCAAAAAAGCAAATCGAAAATTTCCTTTAGTTACAAAAAATAAAGCCAGTGAAAAAAGTACCCTTACAAAAAATAAAAAAATTAACGTATGCGTCAATGTTTATAAATGTTACTTTTTTAGATTCAACAAATCGTGAGTTTTCTTAGGACAGTGATCCCTTCTGTCGAAATATCTGATGGAGAGTGTATCAGGTACTTCTTTTTGGGCGCGATTACATTTACATATTTTTATCCGTTCTTTTATTTTTGAAATCTTTGTGGGGGTATCCACGTTACACATGATGAAAATGATTAATATCCTTAGTATAGCAGGTTTGTTCTAAACAGAACTTCATGTCTACCCAGGCAACTCCGAGGACACATGCTAGTATATATATATATATATATATATATATATATATATATATATATATATACGAATGACAATGGACAAACTATGCAGTTTTACACCGTAACACATGTATATTTGAATTCAGCACCATTGGAGAACACTATATAGAGATACATATCAAGTTTTTTTTTGAGAAATATGAAAACAGGGCATTTTTAGCACTAAAAGTTCCCAGGGGACGCAAAGCAGAATTTTGCTAGGGTCACCCGTACTGAATTTATATTAAGAACAATGGCCCGCGCATTTTGGACAAGTTTCAGAAAAATCTAATTGATAGGTCAAAATATATGGGGCAAAAAGTGTCACTTTTTTGCAATTTTGGTACATTTTTGACCCCTGATGAGCCCCTTGGAATGCTGAATACCAGTGACAATGGACAAACAGTGAAGTTTCACACCTTAACACATGTATATTTACATTCAGCAACATGGGAAACCACTATATAGACATACATGTCAAGTTTTTGTTGAGAAATATGAAAAACGTGCCAGAAGAAAGGGTGATTTCAGCACAAAAAGTTCCCGGGGAATGAAAACCAGACGTTTTCCAGTGTAATCCATACTGAATTTATATTAAGAACAATGCCCTCCACATTTTGGGCAAGTTTCAGAAAAATCTAATGGATAGGTCAAATGTTACAGGACAAAAAGTGTCATTTTTGGCGATTTTCGACCCCCTTTTGAACCGCTGCGGGCAAAACAGGATTTTTCGAAAAAAAAAAAAAAAAAAAAAAATTTTTACTATGCACATTTATATATTAAAATATAATTTGTGACAAAATTTCAGGAAAAAAACTAATGGACGGTTATCCGTCAATCGTCCGGACTAACGGACAGACGGACCCATTGAAAACATAGGTCCCTCTCTGATAAATCGGGGGACAAAAATGTTACTCCATACGCCTTGCTTAAAAAAAAAATAAAATGTAAATGTGTTACAGACTGACTGATGGAGTGACTTGCATACGACTAAAAATGTCTTAGCATGGAAGGGTTTCCCCTTTCATTGCCAAGGAAAAATTACAAATGTAAGTGCAGCATCTGTTAAAAACATATACTACACTTTGATCTTAGCCAAAAGGCCAAGAAAAGAGTATTTATTTGCTCCCCCACCAAGCAAATAAGGCACAAGCCGATTTTTAATGTGAGGAGTGAAGGGGAAATGGGGACCAACACCCCGGGGAGTAGGGGAGCTGAATAGTGACAATTGGTACGAAGGATTGCCCCTACATTGACCAAGGTCTTATATGGGGACCAACTCCCCGGGGAGTAGGGGAGCTGGATATTGACAATTGGTATGAAGGGTTGCCCCTACAGTGATCAAGGTTTTTATGTGTGGGGTTGGTATTTGTTTGGTCCTCCACCGAGCAAATTAGGCACAAGGCCGATTTTTAATATGAGGAGTGAAGAGGAAATGGGGACCACCTCCCCGGGGAGTAGGCAAGCTGGATAGTGACAATTGGTATGAAGGGTTGCCCCTACATTGACAAAGGTCTTATATGTGGGGTTTCCTCCACATATGGTCTTTGCTTGCAGTATTTGTCGGAACAGATATTACACTTCGATCTTGGCCCAAAGGCCAAGAAAAGCGTATTTATTTGCTCCCCACCGAGTAAATTAGGCACAAGGCCGATTCTTTATTTGAGGAGTGAAGAGGAAATGGCGACCAGCTCCCCGGGCAGTAGGGGAGCTGGACAGTGACAATTGGTATGAAGGGTTGCCCCTACATTGACCAAGGTCTTATATGTGGGATTACTCCCACATATGGTCTTTGCTTGCAGTATCTGCCGCTTGGCCAAAAGGCCAAGAAAACTTAAAACGCTAAGAACAGCATTTATTAACAACAGACCTTTGATCTTAACCAAAAAGGCCAAGCTCAAATGTGTTACAGACAGACCGACCGATAGACCGACGGACGGACGGATCGACGGAGTGACTTATAGATTCGCTTGCACGCAACTAAAAAGCAAAAAGATGAACATAAATAAATCAATTGGTAAGGCTATTTTTAAAAATTTATAACTCCTTTATTTTGAATTTGGACACGTTTGTTTATCTTTAGAGAAGGGCGATATTTTAATCAGATGCTACGGTGTTACTTAGGTGGATTACAATTTCTTTGTTTAACTCGGATTCAGGCAACTTACTCATGACACACAGTAGACTAAATGGAGAAAACCAATCTCCACTATTTTTAAATATTGAGCAAACTAATGAGGTTTTCCAAAGTATTAGTAAGCATTTTTTCCTCTATGCATCGATTTAACAGCTTTGCAAAAATAGGTGCTAGTTCCAGTAGTAGCTCTGCAGTCTTGTGTTCAACAGACAAGTAATTCTGAAACCAAAATTCTGCTCATTGAATTTTCGTTTAGTTTTAGGTGCAGATAGAACGTGTTTTCCATGAATGGGAAGACTATAGAGTAAAGCTCAGACGAGCACCTGACATAAAAATAACGATAGAGCAGAGATCTCTTGTACACTGTTCAGGCCAAAAAAGGTAGTTTGAGCAGCTTTTCCCCAGTACTCCATCTTCGGATATATTAGGCTCTTATAGGGAAGGGATTGGGTCAGCAGTGGGTTACCTTTTGGAGTTGTAGAATGACCGAACCATTTTTCTGGCGACCTTGGCAATGAATTTGATGTATGTGATCCATTTCAGCTCAGGAGTGACGGTCAATATCAGAAGGTTGTAAAAGCATGGTTCTTCTTTAAAACGAGAGCCCTTCATTTAAATTGAGACTAGGTAAGGATGAGAGCATTGGTGGTGAAAAGAGATAAGCTTTTGTTTTCGATGCACTAAAATTAACCAGTCACATTTTTCCCCATTTCACATCGTGCTCAACTTAGAGAGAGAGAGAGAGAGAGAGAGAGAGAGAGAGAGAGAGAGAGAGAGAGAGAGAGAGAGAGAGAGAGATCATTTTCGGCCTTTGAAGTGTTGTTATAGATGATAGTGTCATCTGCAGAAATGTCTACGAATGATGTAAGAATGTGATTTAGGAGATCATTGATGAAGATCAAGAAGAAAGTTCGGTTAAGGATGCAACCCTGAGAGACGCAAGCATTGAAATTACGAGCTTATGATTTCTGCTCATCATCAACTACTTATATAAACCTATGAGAGAGAAAGGATATAATAGTGTAGAAGACATTTCCAGATAATCTGTAGCTGGAAATATTGTATAGTAGATCTTTATGTCACACGCTACCAAATGCCTTTGATATATCAAGAGAAATTGCTCTAGAAATGAAGCCCCGTAAATAGATTCAGTGATCATGTATGATACTACAGTTAGCACACCAAGTGTAGATCTAGCATGACGAAAATCATGTCACATAATATGTTCTTTTTTGCTGAGTTATTTGACAACTTCTCTACACAGATTCGGGCAACTTACTCGTGACGTACAGAAGACCGATTGGTCGGTACTGAGATCAAATGACACATCTCTAGTATTTTTTATATACAAGCAAACTGATGAGGTTTTCTAATGTGTTCGGAATCATTTCTCTTTAAGGCAACGTTCTAACAGCATTAGTTTTACGGCTGAAGCTTTTCAAGTACTATGATTGGAATGTTTTCAAGGCAAGTTGCTCTACTCAAGGCTTTTTATAAGTTTGGCATCATCACTGACTGATATATGGATCTCGATCAGCGTATTTTCAAATATGTGATGGAAATTCAAGAGCTAGGCGGCTCTAATATAAAAAAGTATATGATAAACAACTTATCAAATACACTATAATCAAAAAGATAGCTCAACATGTCTGTTACTTACCCACATAATGTTCAAGCTAAGTAATTAACCTTAACTCATTAATTAAATTCTTTAATAAACTAGAAAATAATGTTTTAAAAAAAAAGTTTAAATTATTATTCCTGTCAATCAGCACATAAACTTTAATACAAAATTAACGTTAACAGACGTTTTAATAATTCATATTAAGAACGTTAAATAAAATAAACATGATTATTTTTCTATATTTTCATGGCTAATATTTTCGTTGTTTCCTTTCTGTCAACAGAATACGCTGCTTGGTATCATCTAGCTAAAACCAAGTTCGCATATCGCATCTCTATCTAATTATTATTTTCCTTCTTCATAAACATATCATAAATGTGTTATAAAAACATTATGAGATTAATTTTGCAATCAAACTCGGCGTCTGCTTAGTTGTGTCTTTCGAGTTTACTTTCACTTTCACATTCATGTAATCTGCTTTGGCGGCGAAATAGATCTGCCTCTGACATTGTGATCACTTCTTATACTTTCAGAAATCGAAAAGGATATACACGAAAATAAACAATGAAAAGTGCGTTTCATTATATTGTATTAGACAGGGATTGTCTGCGTATCAAGGTGCTTAAATGAGTCTACCGAGACTTGGCCATGTCTGGCAAGAGACAATTCAGATTCGAAAGAAGCTAACATTTACAAACAAGGAATACATAATGCATCAGATTGTCTAGAATTGCTTTATACTTTCTAGATGGGATCAAAGCTAAAGCATATCATATAAAACTAGTTATACGTGCACACACATATCTAATATATAAAGAACATCAGACAGAGTTTCAAAGTTACATCACTATTGCAGTGCATTCGTCAAATCGATATTTGATTCTGTCTATTAAAAATAATTAACTGCATTTATACAGAGTGCCCACAAAGTATGACTACATTATGTAGCCAGACTTTGTGGGCACCCTGTATATATATATACATAAAATTATTACTATGATAATTTTTTAATACCTATGACATTAATGTTTCATCCTTTCAGGAATCTATCAATGCAGGGAGTTATGATTACAGCTGGTTGGGAGATTCGAACCTGGCCACAAAACCATCTGACTCTATTAGCAAGGAACAAGTCTGGCAACATTACCTACACGGTGCCCACAAAGTCTGGCTACATAATGTAGTCAGACTTTGTGGACACCCTGTATATATATATATATATATATATATATATATATATATATATATATATATATATATATATATATATATATATATATATATATATACATGCATATATATATATAATATGGTTGTATAGTTTGGTTTTAACTTCAACTCCTGTGTTTATTAAAGAGTGCTCGATGTAGGACAATGCAGGTATATAGTATGTTTATTATACAAATATTATTGGTTACTAATGTTAATTATGCAAACATTATTATATGCACTGTGATATAACATAAACTTAAAGACTAAGTGAAATATTTTTATTGGAATCTACTTCAAATAAATAAAAATATATATGTGTGCATGTATATATATATATATATATATATATATATATAGTCTTATTTGTAGTATTCCGAATTTTACTGCGTTTATATAATTCAGTAATTGTTCATATACCAATACATCTTAAGCCAAAAAGAGATGACTTAAACTGTAAGCTACAAAATTATCATATTTCATAATTGAGCATTCTAAAGAAAGGCTGTTCTTGTGAAAATTGTCAAACGACATAATGTTTGGATTTGTCTGAATAGTCTTGAAAAAATTGTAACTAACGATGAAATATACTATTTGCTGCTATCAACCCATTCTTTGAAGTCTTGGTTTTTGTTAAAACAACACACACACACACACACACACACACACACACACACACACACACACACACACACACACACACACATATATATATATATATATATATACGTTGATACCTTTATATCAGTTATCTAGACTTATTTTATATCTTGACGTATTTTATCTTTTGCCGTTTACACTTTATCTTTTATTTTTTTAAATCCATTATTCTTTACATTTGGATTTTTGAATGTTACTTTAAACATTTACTTTCCCATTATTGTTATCATTATTAATCAATATAATTATTATTAAGAGATATCATTATCATTATAATTATCATAAATAACATATCACAAACAGGTTTAGCCCCCATTACCTTCTATTTTTAATGATCATTATCACAATTAGAGTAGATGATTATATCAAAGCATGGAGATAAATTAATAATATACATTTTGAAATTTTATTGCTATTATTACAGCTGTACAACTTTCAAAGCTTGTGTAGTAAATAAGTAAAAAAGCTATGATGAGAGATGAGAGTAAGGATGGGGGTAAGACCGGGATGAGGGCAAATAGGAAAGAGGAAGGGTGGGAAGTAAAAAAGCTATGATGAGAGATGGGAGTAACGATGGGAGTAAGACGGGGATGGGGCGAATAGGAAGGAAATAGACATGCCTTAGAGATATGTACATATATATATATACATATATATACATATATATATATATATATATACATGCATATATATATACAATATGGTTGTATAGTTTGGTTTTAACTTCAACTCCTGTGTTTATTAAAGAGTGCTCGATGTAGGACAATGCAGGTATATAGTATGTTTATTATACAAATATTATTGGTTACTAATGTTAATTATGCAAACATTATTATATGCACTGTGATATAACATAAACTTAAAGACTAAGTGAAATATTTTTATTGGAATCTACTTCAAATAAATAAAAATATATATGTGTGCATGTATATATATATATATATAGTCTTATTTGTAGTATTCCGAATTTTACTGCGTTTATATAATTCAGTAATTGTTCATATACCAATACATCTTAAGCCAAAAAGAGATGACTTAAACTGTAAGCTACAAAATTATCATATTTCATAATTGAGCATTCTAAAGAAAGGCTGTTCTTGTGAAAATTGTCAAACGACATAATGTTTGGATTTGTCTGAATAGTCTTGAAAAAATTGTAACTAACGATGAAATATACTATTTGCTGCTATCAACCCATTCTTTGAAGTCTTGGTTTTTGTTAAAACAACACACACACACACACACACACACACACACACACATATATATATATATATATATATATATATATATATATATATATATATACGTTGATACCTTTATATCAGTTATCTAGATTTATTTTATATCTTGACGTATTTTATCTTTTGCCGTTTACACTTTATCTTTTATTTTTTTAAATCCATTATTCTTTACATTTGGATTTTTGAATGTTACTTTAAACATTTACTTTCCCATTATTGTTATCATTATTAATCAATATAATTATTATTAAGAGATATCATTATCATTATAATTATCATAAATAACATATCACAAACAGGTTTATCCCCCATTACCTTCTATTTTTAATGATCATTATCACAATTAGAGTAGATGATTATATCAAAGCATGGAGATAAATTAATAATATACATTTTGAAATTTTATTGCTATTATTACAGCTGTACAACTTTCAAAGCTTGTGTAGTAAATAAGTAAAAAAGCTATGATGAGAGATGAGAGTAAGGATGGGGGTAAGACCGGGATGAGGGCAAATAGGAAAGAGGAAGGGTGGGAAGTAAAAAAGCTATGATGAGAGATGGGAGTAACGATGGGAGTAAGACGGGGATGGGGCGAATAGGAAGGAAATAGACATGCCTTAGAGATATGTACATATATATATATACATATATATACATATATATATATATATATATACATGCATATATATATACAATATGGTTGTATAGTTTGGTTTTAACTTCAACTCCTGTGTTTATTAAAGAGTGCTCGATGTAGGACAATGCAGGTATATAGTATGTTTATTATACAAATATTATTGGTTACTAATGTTAATTATGCAAACATTATTATATGCACTGTGATATAACATAAACTTAAAGACTAAGTGAAATATTTTTATTGGAATCTACTTCAAATAAATAAAAATATATATGTGTGCATGTATATATATATATATATAGTCTTATTTGTAGTATTCCGAATTTTACTGCGTTTATATAATTCAGTAATTGTTCATATACCAATACATCTTAAGCCAAAAAGAGATGACTTAAACTGTAAGCTACAAAATTATCATATTTCATAATTGAGCATTCTAAAGAAAGGCTGTTCTTGTGAAAATTGTCAAACGACATAATGTTTGGATTTGTCTGAATAGTCTTGAAAAAATTGTAACTAACGATGAAATATACTATTTGCTGCTATCAACCCATTCTTTGAAGTCTTGGTTTTTGTTAAAACAACACACACACACACACACACACACACACACACACATATATATATATATATATATATATATATATATATATATATATATATATACGTTGATACCTTTATATCAGTTATCTAGATTTATTTTATATCTTGACGTATTTTATCTTTTGCCGTTTACACTTTATCTTTTATTTTTTTAAATCCATTATTCTTTACATTTGGATTTTTGAATGTTACTTTAAACATTTACTTTCCCATTATTGTTATCATTATTAATCAATATAATTATTATTAAGAGATATCATTATCATTATAATTATCATAAATAACATATCACAAACAGGTTTATCCCCCATTACCTTCTATTTTTAATGATCATTATCACAATTAGAGTAGATGATTATATCAAAGCATGGAGATAAATTAATAATATACATTTTGAAATTTTATTGCTATTATTACAGCTGTACAACTTTCAAAGCTTGTGTAGTAAATAAGTAAAAAAGCTATGATGAGAGATGAGAGTAAGGATGGGGGTAAGACCGGGATGAGGGCAAATAGGAAAGAGGAAGGGTGGGAAGTAAAAAAGCTATGATGAGAGATGGGAGTAACGATGGGAGTAAGACGGGGATGGGGCGAATAGGAAGGAAATAGACATGCCTTAGAATCACCACCAGTAAATAATTTATGGTTTTCCGTTTTCATTCTTTCTCTTTCCCTCCTTTGTTCTTTCATTTTTCTTTTCTTCTTTCCTCCCTTGCATATCCTTTTCTTTCTTATCTCTTAACCCCTTCACTAATGTGTGTATAGATGATAGTGATGGGTTGAGGATATACAAGAGAGCAACGAAAGTCGTACATTTTCTGACCACATAAGAATTCTAGTCAAATTGAAAACATTTTAATAACTGAATAACCCAGATTAAAATTGAAACCCCTTTTAGGATAGATATGTCAAATCCACATTCCCCATGTTTGAACCTATACACACTAGTATGTTTAAGATTTAGGGCGGCCATCACATACCCATCTTTACTTCTATTCTTCCATTACCTCTACTTTGATCCTTACCCCCATATCCTTTCCTATTTATTCCTATATCTAAACACAAACTCAAATCTGAACCCTTATTGGGTCTTATTCAAATACAACCAAATCTTCCTTTTCACAACATTTGAAGGAACCTCCTGATTCTAATCCCTATGACGAAAGGACCTGACATTTTCATTGCAAACTTCGCTTTCATCGCCTAAAGATGTTTCTAATTACAGGTAACTAGCTGACTGAAACATGCTCAAGACTGTGTAACATATTACAATATATATTAGCAACATATTACTGCTTATGTAAAAACAAATAAAGAGTATATATATATATGTGTGTGTGTGTGTGTGTGTGTGTGTGTGTGTGTGTGTGTGTGTGTGTGTGTGTGTGTGTGTGTGACCTGTTGAGTCATAATTGCTACTACTAATTATTTTACTTTGTTTCTATTTATAAAATCATAAATTTTGGCACATTTGTTATGACATTTTTCTCGCTTAACCAAAAGTAATAAGTTTCTTTATTTCCATACTATATGTAATATAGCCATCGAGATACCTAAACAGGGGGTGATTTTTCTCAACCTGAATCACTCTTTATCTAAATGCTCATGGTGAAATTAACAGATGTTAGAGAGTGACCGAATCAAGATAATGTGAGAACGAGTAGTGATTGATGTATGAGGTTGTTGCAAAAGTTCCCGCCGTTTCATAAAAATTTTTTGTTCTAGCACATGTTTTGATATTTGGCAAAGTATTATATATCATTAGAATGCACGTCTTCCGTTCTTCAAAATAATGGTCATCGTTTTTTGCTCATATAATTTTTTTCTTTTTCAGAACCGTCAAATGGATTGTCCAGTAGATAAAAAAAATCACATTTTCAGCACCTTCTTTTCGCCTTTAATCGAGGTCAAAAAGCGAATAAAGTGACCAAGGGTATTTGTGCCGCATATGGAGAAAACGCTATAGCTGAGAGAACTGTTCAAGATTGGTTTACCAGATTCAAACACGGTAATTTTGTCTTCGATGACGCTCGTCGTTCCGGAAGACCAATCAAGATAGACGAAGACCAACTCAGGGTTCTTTTGAAGGAATATAACCATCAGACATGTAGAGAACTGGGTGAAAAGATGAAGTGTGATTTTGTGACAATTTCACGCCATCTTCAGTTGATGGGATTCACACAAAAACTTAGAGCTTGGGCCCCACATGAACTTACTTTTGCTGTTAAAATTCTTTGATTTTCGTAAAAAAAAAAAAAAAAAAAAAAAAAAAAACGGCGGGAACTTATGCAACACTCTAATACATATATAGCTTAGAGCGAAATGTGTGCCATGTTCAGTTAATTATTAATTGCAGTTAATTATAAAAAAATAAAACAGATTTTTTTTATTTCAAACAAAACTAAATTATATGTTAGCACGTATTTTGTGTTATTAAATTATATAGGCAGAAAGCCCTAAAGAAACAAACGTTAACTAATTAACATTGAGTATAATATTCTAGAATGTTAAGGAAGCATTCATTGAATATCCTTTACCTCTACAAAGTTACCATTCGCCCATTTATGGAGTATTGTTTCCACATTCGGATTGATGCATCTAACACTAGTCTTTCCCTCTTGGACAGAGTCAAAAAAAAATTCTAATTTAATAGGTCCTGTACTATCAACCAACTCTTGCCTCATCGCCACAATGTTCCATCTCTGTGTCTGTTTTATTAGTACTTTAATGGAATAGGCTTTGATGAACCTGTGCCTTCGTGATGTAAATACCCCTGACTAACCCAACAGCTACAAAAGGTATTTTCGGGGTTATCTGCTGAAAATTAGCAGGTGGCCTTAACCTCAATACAAAACAAATACTCTTCCCAAAGTACGTTATTTCTTGGAGAGAAAAAAATATTTGTAAACTCTCCATAGTTATACGAAAAGTGTGTATAAAATATATGCGAAAGAAAATATAAATCCCATCTATTCACTGTACAGGTTTGTTGGGGACTTGCATAAATCCCCTGTAATAAATAAATAAAAAGAAATACACTACTAAATAATCTAAAATAAACTTTTGTTTATTTTTTGTTAAAACAAAAGAAATTACTTTTTAGTATGCGCTGAGGTGGCAATTTGTATGAAAGAAGGAAGGGAAAAAGAAGGTGAATACTTGATAGCGTGAGAGAAAAAGTCCGACTATGTGTTGTGGCGAACTCCGAAAAAGTGAGAGTCAAGCAATGTTTTTTGACGTGCGAGAAAAGCTGTCATTTCAGCTACTGAATTTCACTGGGCGAGCGTTCCTGTTAGTGTCGGGTATCCCTTTCTCTGATGAGAGAAGTTCTCCATGCCTTTTATATTTCTTTAGCGGTTCCCAGAGGTTTGCAAAAATAAGGTTTTAAATCGAGCCTGATTAGTCAAAAAATCATATTTTTGACTAAAAAAAAAGTGCTTTCAGCTACGTCGGCCATTTCTCAAGCGTCATGCTTTTTGACTTAAGAGGTTTGGTGTGGTTAAATGCTGTAATTGCCGCGCAAATAAATTTATAAATTTTAATCTGTGTGTGTGTGTGTGTGTGTGTGTGTGTGTGTGTGTGTGTGTGTTTGTGTGTGTGTGTGTGTGTGTGTGTGTGTCTTAGAAAAATAAGAAACAGCATAGCTTTCAAGATGCTGGAAAGCTTTTTACACTAGTAGTTGCTTCCCTTGATCTGCAAGATTTTAGAATTCCCTCCCTGTTCCCTACTTCCAAGATTATACTGACGTGAAGAAATTTAAATGTAATGCAAAGACGTCTTGCTTTTCAACCCGCTACACAATACCTCTGTAGGTATGGTTCCACATAGTAGCCCTTTACGCTCAAGTGTCAATATGCCTAGTTCAGTGTTATTAAGAGTAAAATAAAAAAAATTGTAAAACTCTACTGATATTAACATATGCCAAACCTTGGCATTTTCAGAAGTAATATCTGTTTTCGTGTTTGCTCCTTGCAATGGAAATGACCCTAGAAAAATGTGAAATAATTATATTGCCAAGAACTAAATTTGACAATCCTTAATTCCATGGTCTTTTATAAGACCTTTTCAGAGATTATTGCTAAGGATGGGTTCATCCATCAACCAAAGAATGGAAGCGGTAAATAAAATTCTTCTAGGGATGTTTTTTTTTTTTAATTGGGATGAATTAAATTCCTGTTTCAGAAGTTCCCTTCCACTCCTTTCTTTTGGCTCGTCAGTCATTCTTTGAGTTTTTCTCTTTTTTTTTTTTCGTTGCATTCTTTATTTTGTTTCTTTTAGTATATATATATTTTTTTAAATAATTTTCCCACATTTTTATTAAATCACGAGTTTCTAAGCTTTAGTTGTCCTGTCTAGAATCTGCATAATTTGATGTCATTTTTATATAGTTTAAATATCATGACAATCAGAAGTTGGCAATTTTTAATAAACTCTTTTTGCGGGGGGGGGGGGCTATTTTACTTGTAGATGAATGTTTATGCTCTGCTTTCGAGAGGATTGGTCCTCGTGTGGACTGTAAGACAAACTCCTATAATATTTTATAACAAACTTGTTTTCAAACGAAAGTATTAAAAAAAAAAACAGTGCTTATGTAGAGGATGTACCGGGCTATGTTTCGATAGTATTTTGAAGTGAAATTCAAGTTTTATATCTTTTGTTTATCAAATTGTTAAGTGAAAATAGAAAATAGTTACAAAAACACCTTCCTCTCCCTGTGTTAAAAATGTGTGTCTAAATAATAACGTTCTTATTGCAGCACTATATCTTCTCTGTATAAGTACCTCAAACTTTATATAAATAATAATATATCTATTTACTTAAGTAACATACACCGTTAGGTGTAGGTTGCCGAAAGTTAAAACATTGTCACAATGAAGAAAGTTCGGCTGTTGAACATATTTTCTAAGAGCAGTACAGCTTTAAATGAAAACAGCTTGACCACTGGACAGTTGAGTGAGAGAAGTTGTCTTACTTTATTGCTTTTCAAAAGAGCCTAGAAGTCATCTCTCAAAAGTACAGTAGAAATTACTATGCCTTGGAGGCTGACTTGTTATTGCGTGACCAACCCACCTCGCAGGGGTTGTTCTCTGTAAGAAGAAAAACATTTAATGTGCATGACAGCTACATAGACTAATTTTTTTTATATACCTTTAAAAATACTTTTAATTAGTTTTGTAAAGTTTTTTATATTTTCATAAAACTGGTATGTTTTTTGGCTAGTTTGCCATAAAAAAAATGAAAGCTAATTCTTCAACACACTTTAAAAAACTTAGTTTAAGTTTTGGTAAGTTTTTTTTTTTTTATATCTTAACAAAACTTTACACGCTCAATTATTTATAGCATGCCCTTCAATAAATTTTCCATAAATTTTTTGGAATAAAATTTTGAAGCATATAAGTTACTCATAAAAAAGATAAACATATTATTTGGATTACTTGAACCACTTGAGTGATAGTTTCTACAATGCTTCGGCCAATTTAACCCCCAACCTTCTTCAGGTGTAACTTGTTGAATTCGGGAATCTTTCTGTCACACTTGGAAGCAGTCCCGTGGTAATGTGCTCCATAATCGGGAAGTCTGTGTAAAAATTCTCTCTTCATGGATATTCTGCGTGCCATAAGGTACACGGAGGAAACAAGGACAGTTTTTTTTCCGGTTGTTGTTTTAAAACGAGTTCTTACAAAGATTAACTAGAAATTGGAGCTACCTTGCACAGAAATAATGATAGACTAGCAAGGTCTCATGTGAGGAAGGGGCTGTATATACGTCATAATCATGTTAGACCACCGAAGTTAAGTAACGTCGAATGTGGTCAGTGCCAGATGGGTAGGAATTTTGAAATATCAAACACTCTGTGTAGGAGAAATATAGACACCTCCCTGTAGGAATTGCAAAAGCCTATCATCGTCATCTCTTTTGATTTGGATTGGGATTTTGATATTCCCATGAAACTTATTCCTCTGGTGAAAACCGGTCCAACACACCTAGGGTGCAAGCTCTGATACAGCACAGAGAAAGGTCTGCTAAAAAGAGAAGATATCAGCCCCCAGTAGATTTTGGAGTTGCTTTTGAACTTTGTCTAGGCAATGATGAATGTCCTGAGCAATGCCTCCCTAGGTATGGCGGCAGTAATTTATCTTAGGACATATCTAATTCTTATATAGGTAGAGGAATGAATTAAGAATCAGGTACATTCTAGAGTGATAGAATGATCCAAAAAAATTTTCCTGCAACCGTGGCAACAGATTGGATATTAATGTTGCATTTTAGATCAAGGATTGTAGTAAGTCTTAGAAGCTAATCAAAGTTTAGCATAATGCAAACGGTTATATGCAAATGCATGCGAAATGACGTCAGTAGGTAAGAAAAAAACACTATAAAAAAAAGAAAGAGAACGATCACGGGAGAGACGTGGAGCACGGAATGAAATAAAGTTCGAGATTACATGAGAGGCGTGAAGAAATTCTAGATCATGTGGGTGACGTCACTACCGTAACAATGAGGAAACACATGTCTTTGTTACAAAGAAAAAGTGAGTTGAAGTTCTTTTTGATTCTTGGGCTTCTTCGAGCCAGAGGCTGCAATGTGTTGGTCCCTGGACAACGTTACAAAAGTTGGAAATGGCAGTTTCTTCTCAAAAGTATCTGTTTTGGGTTTTTTTTTTTCTATATTACCGAGTTATACCACCAAAATGCTACAAAAATAGTGAACACATGTAATATTCTCCAAGAATCTGGTAATATGGCAGATTTGAAATTTTCAAGTTCAAAGAATTCCATGGAATGTCCTGTAAATGGTTAATACTATTATCTATTCTTTTATTCTCTGAATAAGTTTCTTTTCTTCTTTGTTTTGTTCTATTCGCAAATAATGACAGCTTTCACACTTGCTTGTCTCTCTTAGTGTCAGTAAAATCAGCCAGAAAGAATAAAATGTCACAAAATTGACCATGTCTATTTTTGGGCTCCAAAAGAGCATGAGGATGGGGGGGGGGGGGTGAGAACAAAAAAAAGAAAGCAATAAAAACAACCGAAAAAAAAAACTTGTTGATTTGCTGACCTTTCGAGTGTTTCTGTTTTAAGCATGAAAAAAAGAAAGAAAAAAAAACAGTCCAAACATTTGTTCTTTAGACGCAAACAAATAAAGAGATTTTTGGCACCAGAAAATAACCATTGCTTTTTACAGAGAAGTGAATAAAACAACAGGAAAAGAACAATTTTATATATACATGCGTACACAAATAAAAAGACACATACATATTATATATCACTGGCCTGGCAAGGCCACAGGGGAGACAATCGAAGCAGCAAAACTGAAGTTGGCCTGCAAAACACTATAAATACAAATGTAGGCAAACTTGGGCATATTTTAATTGGTTTGAAAATATAGGTTCTTTTATACTAATTGTCATGAAATTTTAACCATAGAATCGTATTATAATCTTCAAAAAAGTCTGCGAATTTTCATGTAGTTTCATCCCATAGAAACAAAGATATGAGCATTTTAATATTCAATTTGGCTACTAGTATAGATATATCATATCTAGATATACCACCTTTTCTGGCAATTTTATAAGTTCAAAATCTCAGTGATAATTGACCAGAATTTAATAAATGAAGGTTCGTTGGAAAGGTAATGACCTAAATTGTGTAGTGGACTATGTGACATTAGACCTTACGGTCGCACGTTAAGAGGAACATCCATCGTATAGAGCCTACTTTTGGCACTTTTTTACAGCCCTAAATGCTTCAATCATAGTCATTTGTTTTCCTAGTTTTGCATATGAATTACAAAATATCTGATCTTTCCCCAAAACTTCTGGCCTTTATGAAGAGGATGCTAAAACTTGCTGCTATCGTTTCAAATGATCTGAAATAACAGTAAGAGGAGACTTGATTCCAAGTATTTCTCATATGTCCTATCTCCTGTCTTTGGTTTTCATGCATAAATTAAATTTCACAGTGTATAAGGATTATTTGATAGTGGATATATTCATAATCGTGCCCTATTTTCAAAAGAGGGGAGATATAACATTTGAGAAACAATTGGAATGAAGTCTCCCCTAACTTAAAGACTTGATAGGGTGGGGGTAATCTATAGATTTTGTTTTACTGGTAGTTTAAAAATCAATAAACATTTATTATTTTATTGTTATTATTAGAAATGGACGATTTTGTTTTAAACAAAATCAAATAAAAAAGATGATTACAGGAATGAGTTTTGGTATTGGAAAATGAATACAAATTTTTCCAATTCTGATACCGATTCTGATATCCCCAAAATTCTGAATTTTCTAATACCTGATACTGATTCCACTTAATCGTCCCAACAGAAATATACATATATATATATATATATATATATATATATATACACACACACACACACACAACAACTTTTGAGTACCATTTTATGCAATATGCCGGCTGAAATAAAAAATACCGCTCAGCGAATGAAAAAGATATCCAGAAAAATCGGAAAAAAGAATAACTCTGTCATGTTCAATCAGACGTGCTTGAATAATAACATTTGCCAAAATATACAAATATATATATATATATATATATTTGTATATATTAGACATTTTAGCTTGTTAAAAACGGTCAAATGTAATGGCTGGTTGACTTATAATATTTTATGCCAAATGTATGGTTGAATACTTTTAAATTTGTGCTCATTTTTGCATTGCATACTAATCCTTAACTCTGCATCAAACGGATGCTGTGATACTTAGTTCATTTGCACCTCATCATAACAAAATTTCTGCCAGATCGGTACAGTACTTTCCAAGATAAAGCAGAGTGTTCAATTATAATTAAAAAAAGGGGGGTAAATATTTGGTCACCTATGTCAGACTTTCTTCAGCCTCTGTTCATATCGGTCTCCCCAGATATGGCATATCGTAAGCTGTGTTACTCTTTACGATATCTTAATCTCCAATCTTATTTTTATTCATGCAATCTTTTTTTTATTTTTAACTAGCTAAACACTCAGCGTTGCTCGGTCCTACATTACCCTTAAACATGATATTTTAATTTATGCAAATTGCGTATCTATTATTATAGAATCAACTCTCTACTGAATATTATATAGTGTGAGGAATGATTTTCACAATAAAAAAAAAACAACACAAGAAATAAAATATTAATGATAATTTAGTTCATCAAATTCAGTCTGTGTTTGTTTACAATATCACGTCAGCTGATATTTGTGCTTGACGATGAATACCCTGGAAAGTCACTTCTAATTAATGTTTAGTTTTAAAATATCCAAGCAAAGAAATAATTTGTTAATCATAAATTGGATTCATTAATAAGAAAATATTAAAATAAAATGGTGAGGTACATCCAGGCTTGAACACGGGATTATTCAATCTGTAGTCGAATGCTGTATCACTGAGCTATGTTTCCAAATGTCAACAAATTTGTTTCTTTGTTGGAGTCCCTCAGGGGTCCATCCTGGGCCCAACTCTCTTCCTAATCTACATTAATGATCTTCCGAATCAAATCCTTACATCATTCGTAGACATTTATGCTGATGACACTACCATCTATGGTAGCACATCTAAGACTGTAAACGACCAAGATCTCTCTGATTCTCTCTCCTCTGATCTTGAGCACGTGATAAAATGGAGAAAAAAGTGGCTGGTTACTTTTAATGCATCCAAAACCAAGATTTTATCTTTACATCATCAACGCTCTAATCCCCATCTGGCATCAATTGAAATGAATGGCTCTCGTCTTGGGGAGGCCTTGTATTGTGACAAACTTCTGGGCTTGACTTTTACTCCTGATCTAAAATGGAACACATATATCAAATCCGTTGCCAAAGCAGCTGGAAAAATAGTGGGATCCTTCTCTCAATCCAGTAGATATCTACCTGCTGATGCAATTCTCTATCTATATAAGAGCCAGATACGTCCAAGGATGGAGTACTGATGCTAGAAAGGACTTGTCCTGCCTCGGCAGAGTTCAAAATAGACTTCGTAGCCTCGTAGAAGATGTCCTTTTCTTTTCCCTGCAACCTCTATCTCACAGAAGAGATGTTGCAAGTTTGACTTTACTTTATCGTTATTTTCATGGCAATAGCTCGACTGAGCTTCAATTTATGGTCCCCCCCCTCACCAAACTTTCACAACAAACACTCGTCTATCTGCAAAACACTATCAATAATTTTTTTTTTTTTTTTTAACAAGGTGGTCACCACTTATCAATATCTGGAAGCCACTCAGGTATAAGGGTTATAGTAAGTACAGTACGTTAGTGTGGAGATTTAATAAAGTGTCTATGTAAGGGGACGGTTCATCAGGAATTTGTTTACGTTGGACTTGAAGACATCCAGGTTGTAATCAGGTGGGAAGCAGGCAAACGGAACAGAGTTCCACAGGCGTGCAGTTCTAAGAAAGAAGCTTTGTTCATGGAATCTACGTTTTGTATTTAGGCATAGATAAAGAGTGGGGAAAGTTTTTGACAGTGGATTAAGCTAGACGGGTGTTTTTTGTAAAAGATAGGCGAGGGGGGACCAGAGATTGGAGTTCAGACGAGCACCTGCCATGGAAATAACGATAAAAAAAAGATAGGCTTGACAAGGTCTCTTCTGTGGAGGATAGATTGCAGGGAAAAGAAAAGGGCATCCCCCACTAAGCCATGAAGTCTATTTTGTACTCTGCCAAGGCAGGATAGGCTGTTTTTAGCAGCTCTTGCCCAGATATGGCAGCAGCATTCCATCCTTGGACGTACTTGGCTTTTATATAGGTAGAGAATTGCATAAGTAGTGAGATATCTTCTGGAGCGGTAGAAGGATCCTACCATCTTTCCAGCGACCTTGGCAACAGACTTGATGTATGTGTTCCATTTCAGATCAGGAGTGAAGGTTAAGCCCAGAAGCTTGTCAAAACATGGGGCTTCTCCTAGACGAGAGCCATCCATTTCAATTGATGCCAGATGGGGATCAGAGCGTTGATGATGTAAGGATAGGAGTTTGGTTTTAGATACATTAAAGGTAACCAGCCACGTCTTCCCCCACTGAACCACACATTCGAGATCAGAGAAGAGAGAAGTAGAGAGAGATTTGTCATTTACAGCCTTTGATGTGTTGCCGTAGATGGTTGTGTCATCAGCATAGATGTCAACGAATGATTTAAGTATGTGTTTAGGGAGGTCATTGATGTAGATCAGGAAGAGAGTTGGGCCCAGGATGGACCCTTGAGGGACTCCAGCATTAATACTCTGGGCCTCTGATTTTTGGCCATCAACCACTACTCTTATGCGCCTATCAGAGAAAAATGATTTAAAAATAGAGAGAACATTTCCAGTTATACCGTAGCTGGAAATCTTGTGAAGTAGGCCATTATGCCTACCTTGTCGAAGGCCTTTGATATGTCAAGAGCAATTGCCCTAGAAAGGAAGCCTTTGTCAAGAGATTCACTAATCCTGTGAGATATAATCATTAGCACATCTGCGGTAGATCTTGCAGAGCGGAAACCATATTGTGTGTCACTAAGAAGGTTATTTCTTCTCAGGTGGTTAACTATTTCTCTATTTAATATGGATTCCAGCAACTTACTCATGACATACAGGATACTTATTGGTCTGTACTGAGAGGGAGATGACTTATCACCTGAGTTCTTAAATACAGGGCATACTGATGAGGTTTTCCAGGGTGTTGGAAAGCACTTCTCCTTGAGGCAACACTTCAACAGTTTCGTAAGTATGGGCGCAAGTTCTGGTTGAAGCTTTTTTAACACTATAATTGGGATGCCGTCAGGGCCAGTTGCTTTACTGGAATCAAGGTTCTTGATTAGCTTGGCGATCTCATGCACAGATATTTGTATGTTACCTAGCATGTTCTGTGTTATAGGAGGAAATATGGGGAGTTGATGGCCTTTGTCGCATAGGGTAGAATTTGCTGCAAAGTTCTTGGCAAATAGTTTGGCCTTGTCTGAAGCTTACGAGATGACCTCTGGTCTATTGATAATGGTTGGGATAGAACGCACACTTCTGTTTAGGCTCCTATTTGTTATTTGCCAAAACTGGTGGGAACCAAGCCGCTGATCAGCTACCTTGGATTTAACAGACTGGGCATATAGCTCTCTTGCATTTTTTATTACTCTTTTACAGTGGTTGCTGGAGTTCCTGAAAGCAGCTTTATTCTCAGTGCATCTATTTTACGTTGGTAGCTATGAAAAAAGTGATTTCTGTGCGTGATGGCAGCAGCACATTCTGGAGAGAACCATGGCTGGCTGTTAGGTTTTTGTTGGAATTTTTTAGATGGTATGAATCGGTCTATGCCTACAATTAACCATTCTGTCAAGTCTGATACTATAGAGGACACATCATTTTTAAACATGGAATGCAGAGGTAGATCAGATATAAATGTACGGAAGCTATCCTAGTCAGCCATGGAGTATCGGTATACAGTATCTGTGCCTAAACCTAAACGTAGAACTTCTTTCTTAGACATGCACGCCTGTGGAACTGTCTTCCGTTTTCCTGCTTTCCAGCTGACTACGATATGGTTGTCTTTAAGTCCAACATGAATAAGTTCTTAATGAACCGTTCCACTTAAGGTAACAAATTTACCGAATTTCCATTATTAATGATTACTATATTGTCCAATTGACTACTGTACACTCTTTAATCCTTATGCTCGAGTGACCTCGTGACCTTGATAAGTAGTGATGCTTATGTAAAAAAAAAATTATTTGAGATTTTATTTTCTCCCTTGCCGGTGCAACCTAAAATACTCCCTTGTAAAAATTCTTTTTTATCTATAAGAAAGAAAAATTATTTTTAGGATCAAAATTTTTTGATTTTTGATACTCATCGCATAAATTTATTTACAAAACATATCTAAGAACACTGCCAGACATATAAATTAGCTGTGTGAATTCTGTGAAAGATCAGCTCAGTCGTTTCGGAACCTATAAGGAACTCTCTCTCTCTCTCTCTCACACACACACACACACACACACACAGTAACTTTAATATAACAGTAGAGACAGAGATAGAGATATTCAATTTACAACCGACAATTTCACCGGTATATAAGTCGTGTTTAAGTATGATTTTCTTTTCTTTTTTTCTTTGATTGGCATATTTAGGTAGCTCATGATTGCTCCGTCTTAACTTCCGGTCTCAAGGAAGTTAAGAATAAAACTAAAATAAATATAAAAAGTAAAAAGCTTCCAAAAACAAACCCCTAAAAAAAAAAGAGTCCCATGGTAACGTAGTCCACAGACGGGAAGCCTTTAGGAAGAAGGTCTGTTTGTGAAAGTTTTGTATGTAGAGGAAAAAAAGAAAATTTTTTACTTGTGGTAGAAAATGAGTTCTTGCTGTGAATGTGCTATAAAGAGGATCCAGAGATTGGAGCTCAGTCGAGCATCTTTCAAGGAAATAACAATAGAATAGAAAGAGCTTAATATATATATAATGTAATCACATTGACACGCTGGTCCTCATTAGATCACCAAAGTAAAGCAACGTTCAACCTGGTCAGTACCAGATGAGTGACTATTTGGGAGTACCAGGCACTGTGCGTAGGAGGATGTCGACACCTTTCTGCAAGAAATGCAAAAGCCTAACGTGAGGAAGAGGCTGAAAGAAAGAGTAGCGGTCATCCTCCTACTAACCCTCTTTTCCTTTCCTTCTTTCTCCTTATCTGTCCATCTCTCTGTCTCTCTCACTCCCTCTCTCTATCTTTTTAAATTTCTTTTCCTTTTTTCCTCTTTTATATTCTTTTTTTTTCTTTTTACCTTCCTTTCTGTCTCCTCACTTTTCATGTCATATTGTTGAATCTGCAACAGGCCATTCCCCTACCTGTCTTCGTCATCTCATTCCATCAGTGGTCGTTGTACATCACCTCAAACAGAGGCCATCATCTCTATAAGTCCATCATTAAAGAACTGCAGCTAAGAACCCTCTTTTGTAGGCACATCTAAAATTGCAATAGTCTAGTCAAATAAATGTCATATTCATCATGATTCAATATGATAGCTTTCACTGTTGACTTTGAAATGTATATTACAAACTCATTTAGATATGACACACGACTACAACGAAAGAAAGCACAGCAATCGAGGTTTGTGTACAGATCATGTTGCACTTATTAAACTGACTGAAATAATATAATAAATGTTGGATGATACAATATTATTCTATTAATCATTATTCATTTATAATTAATAACCTTCATACAAATTTAGCCTTTCAACTTGGTGCATGGATTCGTGTGTAGTCATCACATAACTTATTTGTGTATTCATCACTTATTTGTGTGTATTCATCATTTATTTGTGTATATTTATCACTTATTTGTGTGTATTCATCACTTATTTGTGTGTATACATCATTTATTTGTGTGTATACATCATTTATTTGTGTGTATTCATCACTTATTTGTGTATTCATCACTTATTTGTGAGTATTTATCACTTATTTGTTTGTATACATCATTTATTTGTGTGTATTCATCACTTATTTGTGTATTCATCACTTATTTGTGTGTATACATCACTTATTTGTGAGTATTCATCATTTATTTGTGTATTCATCACTTATTTGTTTGTATACATCATTTATTTGTGTGTATTCATCACTTATTTGTGTATTCATCACTTATTTGTTTGTATACATCACTTATTTGTGAGTATTCATCACTTATTTGTGTGTATTCATCATTTATTTGTGTATATTTATCACTTATTTGTGTGTATTCATCACTTATTTGTGTGTATACATCATTTATTTGTGTGTATACATCATTTATTTGTGTGTATTCATCACTTATTTGTGTATTCATCACTTATTTGTGAGTATTTATCATTTATTTGTGTGTATACATCATTTATTTGTGTGTATTCATCACTTATTTGTGTATTCATCACTTATTTGTGTGTATACATCACTTATTTGTGAGTATTCATCATTTATTTGTGTATTCATCACTTATTTGTTTGTATACATCATTTATTTGTGTGTATTCATCACTTATTTGTGTATTCATCACTTATTTGTGTGTATACATCACTTATTTGTGAGTATTCATCATTTATTTGTGTATTCATCACTTATTTGTGAGTATTCATCACTTATTTGTGAGTATTCATCATTTATTTGTGTATTCATCATTTATTTGTGTATATTTATCACTTATTTGTGTGTGTACATCGTTTATTTGTGCGTATTTATCACGTATTTGTGTGTATTTATCACTTATTTGTATGCATACATCATTTATTTGTGTGTATACATCATTTATTTGTGTGTATTCATCATTTATTTGTGTATATTCATCACTTATTTGTGTGTATTTATCACGTATTTGAGTGTATTTATCACATATTTGTGTGCATACATCATTTATTTGTGTGTATTTATCACTTATTTGTGTGTATACATCATTTATTTGTGTGTATACATCACGTATTTGTGTGTATCTGTCAGTTATAACTAATTTGTGTGTATTAATCACGTATTTGTGTGTATACGTAATTTTGTGTATGTATTTATCATTTATTTGTGCGTATTTATCACTTATTTGTGCGTATTTATCACTTATTTGTGTGTATTTATTGCTTGTTTGTGTGTATCTATCACTTATTTGAGAGCATACATTATTTATTTGTGTGTATTTATCACTTATTTGTTTATTCATCACTTATATATATACATCACTTATTTGTGTGTACTCATCATATTTGTGTGTGTTCATCATTTGTGTGTATTAAATTTGTAACGCTGGTTGAAACTGGGTAGGATGTTATTATTTAAGAAGACGGCTCACCACCATCCGTTGTCTATTATCTTGAATGATGATGGTGCTATCCTTACATCAGTATAAACTCTTTATTGCTCAGACACACTTTCAGAAGGAATTCATTGCCGCTGGAGTCAGTAGGAAGTAAACATGTGCAGTTAGGTTTACAAGGTTGTTGTTTTTTTTTAGAGTCCTATTATAACATCATTTGTGAATTTCTAGCTTAAAAACTTGTTTATTTATATGATGGATTAACATGAAGAACCCACGTGACACGTGAGTTAGTAAAGATAACTACTTTTTACTATGTTTATTACATCAAATTACTTTTATTGTTTTTGCTGCCCATCGTTTCTATTTCGCTCCCTAATATAGTTGGAAGAATAATTAGTATTTTATACATATGGTTTATATTTCATCAAAAATTGGATATACATACTTGATATTTAAAGTGGGGTTGTCCTCGTAGGGTATTTAGAAGTATATATTTGAACTATTTATATGCACATAGCGTGGCTCAGAGACTCTGACTAGAGAGTTGTATGATTTGGTTTCAATTGAAGCCGATAATATGCAAGTCAATTGTTTTTGTACCTGTCCAAATCGCTGCTATATATTGGATACAATATAATGATCAAAAGATTTTGGCTATATAATAATAAATATGAAACCTCCACAAATTAAAATATCATATTTAAGCTCATTTTACAACTGGGTAACGCTGGGCGGCCTGCTAGTATTTATGTGACGATATATATATATATATATATATATATATATATATATATATATATATATATATATATATATATATATATATATAATACTCCCATCGCTTCAGACAACGACTAAATTGTTTGGAAATCCACACAGATGATTTGTTTCTAGTGGTGAAGGCTTTGTGCAGAACCAACCACACTTTTTGGTACAACTGTTTATCTCAGTCAGTGCAATGGCTGCCACAAAACAAAGCAGATAATAAACCTCAGGTTTTCCATTCTCCTAGATACATGTCTTAAGGAAGACTGAAGATGCATTCCTCCTAATTGGATTAAACACACCCCAGATACCAAACCGAAAATTTCTACATCCCGGCACGGTACATACAGCGCCTAGCATTCCCAAACCGATCACTCCTCATTGTTTAACTTCGATTATCTGGAGAGAACCTGTGTGTCAACGTTATTATACCTAAGTTTATATCTCATCTCATTTCTCATCTTTGTCGTCTTTCACCACCGATTCACCACCGATTCTACATGACTTCTCCAGTTCTCTCTATCAGCTCCAGAACACTGTCTAATCCTGTGTTGTGTAGCAGGTTATCAAATCAGTGTAGGTCATTCTTCTTCTGCCATGGTTTGGGTATCCATCTGTCAGTATCCAGAGAACTAGCATGCTGGTTTCCTCTTTGTTATGTCTCATGCAGTGACCAGCTACTCTCGACCTTCTCTGTTGTACTTTCAGTGATACTGGTGGTAGGTCACCATAAAGCTGTTGGTTTGCTGTGTGGCTCCACCATGATGTATTGAGGGCCATCCTGTGCATCCGTGCGTAACAGCCATCCAGTCTCTTCTTCAGTGCATTTGTAAGAGTCCATGCTTCAGCAACATAGAGAAGAACTATTTCTTATGTGGTAACAAAGAGTGTTGGTTTCAACTTTTCTGAGAGAGTGGATGACCATATCTTCCTCAATTTGTGATATGCACTCCATGCCAGTGCTGTTCTCACTTCGAAATCTTTTTCAGTGCTCTCTGACTATTCTCCAAGGTACTTAAAGTTTTCGACAACCTTGAGCAGAGTCCCATCTAGTGCTTTCACTGCAATTGCGTCAACGTGATTGAAGGCTTGCATCTCTGTTTTCGTGGCATTGCAGTACAAACTCATCAATCGTGCTTCATCTTCCAGTTGGCTTAGGACTTCTTGGGCTTGACAAATTTCCTTAGTTAGTAATACTAGGTCATCAGTAAAATCAATTGGTTGGACACGCTTTGTCTTTCATGTGTGCAGACGAAAACTGAGCTCCTCTTCTCTTCCATTGAGTGTCTTTCTTAGAACATAATCAAGTATTATGGCAAATAAGTGCTAATGTATCTCCTTGTAAGACTCTAGCAATTATATTGAAAAATTGTTTCTCCATCTGGTATTATTACTCTTGCCCTTGTGTTCTCATAGATCTTAGTTATTGCTTTGCTTGGAGTAGATTTGGTGGAACATCATAAGCTTTCAATATTTTCATCATGATGTCTCTATGAATTGAATTAAACACCTTCTGGAAATTTATGAAAATAATGATTGCTTTCCTATTATGGCTTTTCACTCCTCTTATGAAATGCAATAGCGCGAGGATATGAGCAATTGTTGAAGGTCCAGGTCTGAAACCATTTTGGTTTGGACGAAGATGTGCATCCATTTTTGGTTCTATTCTGTTTAAGATCATTTTGTTGATAAGTTTTGAGGTCACCGGTGATAAACTTATGCCTCGATAATTTTGAGGTGAACTCAGATCTCCTTTCATCGAAAGTGGTATCATGTCAATCTGGGACGATTGATTTAGTTTATATATATATACAGTAAAAAATAGTTAAATAATCACATCTGAGAATGTGAAGTGAAGATGTTTGAAAAACGTAGTTTCAGTCACAGACAGGCATCAAATCTTTACCATCATCAGATGGATTTGCTCTTTTCATTTATCGTATCTCTTATAGATTTTTCTCTCCAAGTGTTCAAAACAAAAACTGAACGAATTCATATTGAAATTGTGTTCTTTGTAATAAACAAACGTTTTCTTTTGTATTTTCTTAGCTTTTTTTTTTCAAAACTCATCACCTTTAATTGCGTTCTGATATTTACAATTAACATATAAAAAAAAGAACAAAAAAATGAGAATGAGGAAAAATACAAATAAAAAAAAACACCTGTATTATTAAATTCTAAATATCAACCATGGTCAGACATCTTAAAATAACACACATGGATGTCTGGGTATGGTGGGGTAATGGTGGCTATGAATTTGAGCCATAATTCCACAAGATTGATTTGATAATTCTTCGATTAATTGTAAAAAGGTCAATAAAAGCACAACTGAAGTGGAAATAGATGAAAAGAGATGAAAACAGAAAATTATGCTTAATCAGTTAAATATTTGTAAACAACGTATTGAAGATGTTGACCACCTTCATCTGATGCGGCATACAAAATGAAAACACACACACACACACACACATACATATATATATATATATTATATAATGTATCACAAAAGTGAGTACACACCTCACATTTCTTCAAATATTTAAGTATATCTCTTCATGGGACAATACTAAAAAAATGACTTTTTGACACAATGAAAAGTAGTCTGTCTGCAGCATATATAACAGAGTTCATTTATTTTCCCTCAAAATAACTCAAAATATAGCCATTAAAAGCTAAATCCCTGACAACAAAAGTAAGCACACCTTTTACATATTTTTAAATATTAACATACAACATGCCAACTCCCAATATTTTGTGTGACTACCATCATTATCCAAAACTGCCTTTACTCTCCTGGGCATGAAGTTTACTAGAGCTTCACATGTAGCCACTGGAATGCTCTTCCACTCTTCAATTATGATGTCACGGAGTTGGCAGATATTTGAGATTTTGCGCACCCCCACCTTCTGCTTGAGGATGTCCCAAAAATGTTCTATTGTGTTCAAGTCTGGTGACTTGCTTGGCCAGTCCATCACCTTTACCCTCAGCCTCTTCAGTAAAGCAGTGGTTGTTGTGGATGTGTGTGTTTGGATCATTGTTATGCTGGCACAGTGCTCTGCGACCCAGTTTCTGGAGAGAAGGATCATGCTCTGCTGCAGTATTTGACAGTACATGTTGGAGTTAATGTTTCCCTCAATGAAATGTAACTCTCCAATACCTACAGCACTCATGCAGCCCCAGACCATGACATTCTCACCACCATGCTTGACTGTAGGCATGACACACTTATCTTTGTACTCCTCAAATTGGTGTGCATGGGTGTCAACCCAGGAAAAAGTCTCTTCTGAAGGCAATACACAAGAAAGCTCGTAAACAGTTTGCTGAAGTCATGTCAACAAAGCTAGAACCATGTCCTATGATTTGATGAGACGAAATTTAATTTGTTTGGTTCTGATGGATTTAAGCATGTGTAGCGACAACCTTTATTATCCAATGTATTCCGTATTAGATTCACTGGTCGTCATGTTTGTTTCTGCACGCACATGCATTCAATTTTTGTGCATTTATACAATAATTCTATATACCCACTATTCCATAGTTAGCTATAACACATAATTACCCAACGGGTAACGGTTAGTCTAATTATAATATAAAACTAAAATCGTCTTGGTTGGGCGTTGAAACCGTTCATCCGGTTTACGACATCTGGTTTCAAAATTTTTGTGCAAGCGTAAATGAATAAAAAAAAAACATAAATGCTCTTGTTTTTTTTTTTAATCGGAAATTTATGGATTGCGTTTTTTTCTAATTTTATTTTTTGAATAGATTTATACATTTTATTTTTTGAAAATATTTATACATTTTATTTTTTGAAAAGATTTATACATTTTCTTTTTTGAATAGATTTACACATTTTATTTTTTGAAAAGATTTATACATTTTATTTTTTGAAAAGATTTATACATTTTATTTTTTGAAAAGATTTATACATTTTATTTTTTGAAAAGATTTATACATTTTATTTTTTGAATAGATTTACACATTTTATTTTTTTAAAAGATTTATACATTTTATTTTTTGAAAATATTTATACATTTTATTTTTTGAAAAGATTTATACATTTTATTTTTTGAAAAGATTTATACATTTCATTTTTTTAAAAGATTGATACATTTTATTTTTTGAAAAGATTTATACATTTTATTTTTTGAAAAGATTTATACATTTTATTTTTTGAATAGATTGATACATTTTATTTTTGAAAATATTTATACATTTTATTTTTTGAATAGATTGATACATTTTATTTTTTGAAAAGATTGATACATTTTATCTTTTGAATAGATTGATACATTTTATTTTTTTAAAAGATTTATACATTTTATTTTTTGAAAAGATTTATACATTTTATTATTTGAAAAGATTTATACATTTTATTTTTTGAAAATATTTATACATTTTATTATTTGAATAGATTGATACATTTTATTTTTTGAATAGATTGATACATTTTATTTTTTGAATAGATTGATACATTTTATTTTTTTAAAAGATTGATACATTTTATTTTTTGAATGTATTGATACATTTTATTTTTTGAATAGATTGATACATTTTATTTTTTGAATAGATTGATACATTTTATTTTTTGAAACGATTTATACATTTTATTTTTTGAAAAGATTTATACATTTTATTTTTAGAAAAGATTTATAAATTTTATTATTTGAAAAGATTTATACATTTTATTTTTTATAAAGATTTATACATTTTATTTTTTGAAAAGATTTATACATTTTATTTTTTGAAAATATTTATACATTTTATTATTTGAAAAGATTTATACATTTTATTTTTTGAAAAGATTGATACATTTCATTTTTTGAATAGATTGATACATTTTATTTTTTGAAAAGATTTATACATTTTATTTTTTGAATAGATTTATACACTGTATTTTTTTGAAAAGATTGATACATTTTATTTTTTAAAAAGATTTATACATTTTATTTTTTGAAAAGATTTATACATTTTATTTTTTGAAACGATTTACCCTTTTATTTTTTGAAAGATTTATACATTTTATTTTTTGAAAAGATTTTTACATTTTTTTTGAAAAGATTTATACATTTCATTTTTTGAGTAGATTTATACGTTTTTTTTTTTAATAGATTTATACATTTTATTTTTTGAATAGATTTATACATTTTATTTTTTGAAAAGATTTATACATTTTATTATTTGAAAAGATTTATACATTTTATTTTTTGAAAAAGATTTAAATATTTTATTTTTTGAATAGGTTTATACATTGTATTTTTTTGAAAAGATTTATACATTTTATTTTTGAAAAGATTTATACATTTTATTTTTTAAATAGATTTATACATTTTATTATTTGAAAAGATTTATACATTTTTTTTTTAAATAGATTTATACATTTTATTTTTTGAAAAAGATTTATATATTTTATTTTTTGAAAAAGATTTATATATTTTATTTTTTGAAAAGATTTATACATTTTATTTTTTGAAAAGATTTATACATTTTATTTTTTGAATAGATTTATACATTTTATTTTTTGAAAAGATTTATACATTTTATTTTTTGAATAGATTTATACATTTTATTTTTTGAAAAGATTTATACATTTTATTTTTTGAATAGATTTATACATTTTATTTTTTGAAAATATTTATACATTTTATTATTTGAAAAGATTTATTCGTTTTCTTTTTTTAATAGATTTATACATTTTATTTTTCTACACTCCTTACAATATAAATAAATTAAGCGAAAATATTTTTTAATTAGTTACAAATAAATAAAATCGTTCCACTTAAGTGTTTTACTTTTTTTCATTTCAAATAATAAAATACACAAATGATCTATCGGCATTTTATGAATGTTTTTTTTTTTCGTATTTCTTTTTTTTTCCTTGCATTTCTGTCTATTACTTTTTAAAGAATTCTAATATAAAGAAAACGATATAAAACCGAAGATAATTAAAAAAAAACATGTACGTTTTTGGCGTCCCAAGTTTTTAAAGCGATTATTTCAATTGTATTTTTATTACAAGTTGGAATCGTTTTCAAACAAAAAACAAAACAAATATGGTTTCTTACATTAGTGAAGTATTTATGGTTTAGGACAACGAAATTAAAGAAATAATAAAAAAATGAATTCGTCTTTGCAAGCCAACAGTCGACGGGTTCGAGATAACCACTGTCATCAACCTTCGTCTCTCTACTTGTCCCCGACCTAACCTGTCAACTCCTTGTATACATGTCTCCCGTGTGATTTTGTGTGATTTCGCGTGACTTCCACCAGAACATACCTTTTAAAACTATGGGCGCCATCTTTCTCTCTCTCTCTTTCGCCCAACCTCTCCCGACACACACGCGGTAAGACTTTTGTTCGTTTGATCCTTTTCCCTTTTTATTTTTTATTTTCCTTCTGCTTACTTTAAACAACAATTAGACAAAACAAACAAACGAAAAAACTGCTTGCTCAATTTACATATTTAAAAAAGTATTTGGTATGCTTTTACGACCTAACCCAGCGTAGTTTACTTCATAAAAAGAAATCAAAATCTACTTTTGTTTGGCTAATACGTTTCAACATCCTTTAAAGATAATATAAACGAAGGAATTAAAAAAAATATTAATAAAAATTTTACATTTTAGCGTATGGATCACTTTCCTATATAAATTTAACCTAAAATAAGGCCCCACTTCTTAGTCACGTAACAGAAAACAAGACATGTAATCGTTAACATTTTTTCAAGTTTGGTGGCAGCGAGAGAGGCGGCAAAAAGAGAGAATGGGGTGGAGGCGTCATGAGTTTCAAACATTTTAAAAATACGTAGAAACACTTCAAAACGTGTGTGCGTATAGGAGGACTTTGCATTTTTTTTTTTAAGATTTGCTTTGAAAAGATCACACCGTTAAATATTACTGCATCAATTAATTATTATTTCTTGATATTTAAAGACTGTTAACACACGCACAAAGTAGAGTGGACCTATACAATGCACGTTCCCTCCCTGTACCTTTTTTTCGTCCTTTTTCAATTTTTTTCAAAGGACTAGCCCCCTCTAATGTATGAATGATTTTTCATTTAATCTAAGGCAATAATATTAAGACTTTTATTATCCGGTATATTTTGTATTGTTTTTTACTAGTCGGCATGTTAATTTTCGTGCGCGCGTGCAGTTAATTTTTTCGCATTTATACATTAATTCTGTATACTCACTATTCTATACTTAGCTATAACATATACTGATCAATATCTGTCAAACTCCGTAATCTGCACAGAATTTAGAACGGAACCCTTTATTTAATCACCGGGTGTGATATGCTCTTAGCCATGACCGAATAGAAGCCCTAAGTAATTCACAATTGTACTTTGAATATCGTTAGCGTTGAGGATTGAGCCTCCAGAAGAGCGTCATTTAGAACTGTATTTTACTTACAATATAATTGAAAATAACTTTAGACTTCTAGGCGGCCATGGCTGATGGAACAAGAGCATGCCACGTCGAAGTAAAGAGTTCTGTTTCAAAATTCTATGCAGATTCCTGAGTCCTACTGACACACCTGAAGAATGTCGCCAGTTAAATCGGCTGAAATATTGTGAGAATATTATCAACTACTTTATCTATTACGCCATGGGACCTAAGGGACACGTTGTGAAAGTAACACTCAAGATGAGAATAGTAGTCAGAATAACACAAATAATACGAATTATCAATCCTAATTTCAAAAATTCTGAAAAATAATGCTCGATTCATCAGTAAATTGTTAATTGAACGAAATTTCTATAAAATTATCACTTTAAATGGAGAAAAGATAAGGTGTTGTATATTTAGCAGCCTGGCATGTTTGCAATATCAGCAACCTATCTTGTAGAGAGAGTGAATGAAGATTTACGTAACCATGTAGAGAAAGAGGAACTGGTTAAGTTTTATTGCTCAGGTATGCCACGATCCGGGAGAAGAGCATTTTTTAAATATATATATATATATATATACTATACTATATATTTTTAAATATATATATATATATATACTAGCAAAAGTATCCGTCGTTGACTGGGTTCAAAAACAGCCTACAGAAACCGGACTGATTTATGAAAGTATGATAGGTTATGAAAAGGAAGGCTTGTAAATTTGGGTTGAATTTGGGGGTATCAAAACCAAAGCAAAATATGATGAAAGTAAAAATAAAATAGATAAACCCCATCATTTATTATACCATACCTGTTCACACTGAAACACTTATCACAATATTCTGTGGATCTATATTAAAAAACCTTGTTAAACTTTGTGACATATTTCTATTCTATGGAGGTCAGGTGCGAACGAACACCCCATAATTTTATTATACCATATTTCTTCAAACTGAAACATAATTATCAAAGTATAGTTACGCAGATAGATATGAAAAGTCTTTATTAAAGTTTATGCCTATTTCCATTCTATGGAGGCCAGGCGCGAACTCAGACCGCACAATTTTAATATACCATTCTTATTTAAGCTAAAACATACTTATCAAAGTATTATTATGTACATCTATATCAAAAACACTTATAAACGTGTTTTTTTTTATTTTTAATTTTTTTATTTCCATACTTTGTGGACCAGGCGCGAACTCAGACCCCACAATTTTAATGAACCACCGTTCTGCCAGATCAAACATATCCATTCCTGTATCTCGATACATCTTCTATCATTATATGTAATTAGTTTTTTAAAATAGTCAACCATATAGGAGCTTATTCGTGACCACACACACACGCACAGACATTCAGCTGTGTGTGTGTGTGTAAGCAGAGAAAAAGGCACCACGTGGTTGGGCAGAAAGAAAAACGCGTGTCAGGTAAGATTGACATGCTGCCATCACAGTGGCAGCGAAAGATGTTTTTGTCGAGACGGCGATGAAATGAATAATTAGAAAAAAAAAACAAGAAGCAGGTATTGTTTGGAAAGTAATGGTAATAAACGTCTTTTGCTAAAACGGACAGAAAAACCGGGAAAAAACTGTGGATCTATATTAAAAAACCTTGTTAAACTTATATATATATATTTTTTTTACATAGGCATCACCACTTATCAAGGCCAAGAGGCCACCCGAGGATAAGGATTAAAGAGTGTTCAGTAGAAAGAGGACAATATAGTAATCGTTAGTAATGGAAATTCGGTAAATTTGTTATAACTTATATGGAACGGCTCACCAAAAACTTGTTTACGTTAGACTTGAAGACAACAATATTGTAGCCAGCTGGAAAGCAGGAAAACGGAAAACAATTTCATAGGCGTGCAGTTCTAAGAAAGAAGCTTTGCTCATGGAATCTACGTTTAGGTTTAGGCACAAATAAAGAGTGGGGGAAATTAGTGATAGTGTTTTCTGCTAGACGGGTGTTTCTTGTGAAAGTTTAGCGAGGGGAGACCATAGATTGGAGCTCAGCCGAGTGTTACCGTAAATGTTTGCTGTCCTGTTTATGTAAGAAAATATACTTACAAAACTTTCTATTTTTAAAACTAGCTATATAGCAATTAAGCTGGGATTCCCAATACTACACGACCACTTGCCACAAAAATAACGATAAAGCAGAGACAAACTCCCACTCTGTGAGAAAGAGGTTGCAGGGAAGAGAAAAAGACATCCCCTACGAGGTTACGAAGTCTATTTTGAATTCTATCAAGGCAGGATAAGTACTTTCTGTTTGTTCCTTCGACAGTGCCAACGGTGTGGGGGTCCAAGAGAGGTTTGAACTATAACGAACACACTTCGTGACACGGTTCGAGTGTAACGTCCACGTTACAAATGAAATAACAGAAAATAAAAGACATATTAATGAAATTGTTCTTTTAAACAAACAAAGTCAATAGCCATTAGTCGCGTGCTCTCGTGTAATGAATGAATGCATGAATGTAGGATTGACATGAAATTCTTAAAGATAAACTAAAATGACCGAAAAATGGGCTGAAATGACTTAAATAAATAAAAAGTAAATGACTTAGAATGACTTTAATGAACTTAAGGATGAATTGAATGACCTTAAGAATGACGTCAATGCTTAAAAAATAACTGGAATCCTTCAAAAACAACTTGAATGATCTGGAGAATGACTTGAATGGCTTTGAGACTGACTGGTTGTAAAGTGGGTGATCATTTTACATTAAATTAATACAGAAAAGTGATCCCCCACTTTATATCACAAAAAATATTTGATTTAGGGAATTTGAAACTTTATTTTCGGATTCAGGAACCCCGAAAACCAATAAATAGTGGTATAATAAACATAAAACGAAATAAAAAGTACATGTGTTACAGACGGACCGACCGACTGAGTGATTTATAGAGTTGTTTGCACACGACTAAAAAAAACTATTCTCCGTCGTAATATTCGAAATAAGAAGGAATGACAGGAAGTTTTTTTAAGGTAAACATCTTATAAGTACATGACTAAATATGCAGCCATAACATAATTTTGCAGACTTGTTTGTAGCAATACGAAACAATATATCAAGTAATACATATAAGTAAAGGATCTCTTTGGAAAATTAATAAATGACGAATTGAAAAAACTTGATATGTGGCACTTGGAGAATTATTATATTACACTATATATCTGCTCTAGAACCTAACGAAAATGCATTCATTGAGCTTGGATCTTTTTTCAAAATTTAGTACATTTATATACAAAATAATTTTCATTATAAAAAAAACTTTCTTTAGGAGAAAGTTTTTTTTATAATCCATTACGAGTGGTTATAAACCGAGTACGTCTCGAATAAATGATTAACCTATACACACACACACACACACACACACACACACACACACACACATATATATATATATATATATATATATATATATATATATATATATATATATATATATATATTAGTGTTGGGACGATTAATCGGAATTACGAATTTAAAAAATCGGAATTTTTTATGGTATCGAAATCGGCATCAAAATCGGAACTATTTGAGCCTATTTTCCGATGCCAAAACCGATTCCTTAGCTTATCTTTTTATTTGATTTTGGTTCAGAAAACAGCTTCCACTGCTTGTAGTAACAATAAAATAACTAATATTTACTGATTTAAACTTCAAGTAAAACTAAAATCTCTAGATCACCACCTCACAAGTGTGTTTTTACGTTTGAGAAAATATGGGCGCATTTAAAGTGTGTTATTTTTTTACAGTAAACGGGACAAAATAACACTTTTAACTATTTAGAGATTTATAAAGAATCGAAATCAGAATCAGTAATTGTATCAGAATCGGAAATTTAGCACGGAATCGGCAATTGTATCGGAATCGGGAATAATATTGGAATCGTCCCATCACAAATATATATATATATATATATATATAAATATATATATATATATTCATATATATATATATATATATATATATATATATATATATATATATATATATATATATATATATATATATAGTCTGTTTATTATACAACTATTATTGGCTACATATGTACATATATGTTTTAGCGGAATCCTAATTCATGGAGACCACCTCATCAGACCAAAAAATATTGAAAAGAGAGTCAAGATTACATTGGTTTTTTTAATAAGATATATATATATATATATATATATATATATATATATATATATATATATATATATATATATATATATATATATTAAAAACGTATCCCTTCGTGTTTTTAAAAACTACGGCCAATGGACGTCTCCTGTCTTTTCAATAATGATTTTTCGTCCCTTGTTAACTACTTACATAGCATGGCTTCATGCCTTGTCTGGAGAGATTCTCACTAAAATATATAAATAAATGACATTAAGCACTCTTAAATAAAGCAGATAAAGTAAAAAGCAATTTAATGTGATGCACATATTTGCATATCAAAATATATGTTCAGAATAATCTTCTTTCAGAAAAAAAAAAACATATTTTATATATTTGTCACATTTTGTGGCAATAATGCATGCAAACATTGTCAAGAAAATTACGATTAAATCCATCATTTATTTCGTTTTTTTTTTTTTTTTTTTTGTTTTTTATAATAATGTCCCCAGTTTTGTGTCAAAGCTGATGTTATTATGATCAAAACTGATTTTTATTATGATCACCGGATTAAAAAAATATATAGAAGACAAAAAAAAAAACAAAAAAAAAACAACTCTTTGTGTGCGATTTGTAAGTCTATTAACAATAATTGTTTAAAAATCAAAGCCTTATAATGTTTATGATTGAATCAATGATACGTAAAAAAAAAAAACATGGCTGACTCAAATTACGTGATTATAATAATCTGAACATTTCTTTTTAAAAACATGTTTATCTTTTATTTAAAAATGGTGATTTATTTTTATTTGGTGACACACACGGCTCTGACAAAGACTTGAGCTGCATGATTTTCCATTTCACTGAAACCTGAATGAGAACCGATAAACTAAATCAAGTCTAGTGGAAAATTTTAAATACACTTGATTCAAGAATTCATTTTGTTATTTTTTCTTTTACGAATACTTTTTAGTTTCTATTTAAATTATTTTGGCTTACGTTTTTAGCCTTTAGGAAACGAGAAAGAATGCAAAAGGGGCTGGATTCGGTTTTGAAAAACATTGATCTCACTCAATTAAGTGTGCAATGGTTATTTTTTTATTTTATTTTTTTAAGAAGTATGAAACGGTTTATTATGTGGTGAGAACGGTTCCTTGTTTTTGACATTTCTAAGTGGAATCATGCTGAGGGTTTTTATATGCGTCCAACTATGTCTATAAAGGTCTGTCACGCTTTTACGTTTCAAATAGTACTTTCGTTCGGAAAAGGATAATTTGTGTTACAATGAAAAAGTAAAAGGACTTTTAATGAGAAAAAAATGAATTAATGCTTTAATGCTTTGTAGCAAGAAGGAAGATTAGGAAAAGAATAAGGCAGGGAAGAATATATAATGCGTAAATATAAATATGTTTTAATGAATTAGAAGGAGAAAAAGAAGAAGAAGAACAACAAAATTTAAAAAAAAGCAGAGTAATGGAAAGAAAGAAGATGAAAACAAAAGAAAGATATTTGGAAAAATTACACGAAGAAGAAGAAGAAGAAGAAGAAGAAGAAGAAGAAGAAGAAGAAGAAGAAGAAGAAGAAGAAAACGAAGAAGAAGAAGAAAACGAAAAAGAAGAAGAAAAATAAAAAGAAAAAAACGAAGTAGAAGAAGAAGAGAAAACGAAAAAGAAGAAGAACAGAAAACGAAAAAGAAGAAGGAAAAAGAAGAAAAAGAGAAAACGAAGAAGAAGAAGAAGAAGAAGAATGCTCTACTAAAAAAAATGACGGATAAAACTAAAAGGGAAATAGGAAAAATGCTTTAATAAAGAAAAAAGAGAGAAAATAAGAGTAGAAGAAGAAATATAGAAACGGAAATCCAATGTATGAAATAAATGCACCAACCACGATGGAAATGAACGTAAAATGTAAACGAGAAAGCTAAAGTACTTTAATCTTTAACCATTTGCATGATTTGGTATTTAAAAGATGATTTGAATTATAATCTGGATTCTCAAGATCCTTTCAAAATCTTTGATGGTCTCAATTTACCTTGAGATAAAAAAAAAAGAAGACACTACAAACGAATTGACGTTTGCTTTTCAAATAACCACTTAACCAAATTCAGAGATAAGGAGACGACAGCAGAAGTGAGATTGATACTGATGTCCCAGCATGTCATGTTCGTATCTTATGGGTTCTAAAAATAAACTATGATTATCTGGTGCATCATTATATGTGTGTTGCATAAAATACTGACTGTGGATAAACCGTTTAAAAAATTAACGATAAAGAGGGATTATTTATGAAATAATTAAAAACAGAAAGAAATGAATGATCTGTTAGGTATATATTACTCAAAGCATGTAATCTTGGAAAAATAAGTGAAAGTTGTCGACGGAATTGTTTAACAGAAACAAAGGAAAATATGATTATCTGGCGCGACGTGGTTATTCTGAGAGAAAGCTAGTCTTACCAATAAAGTTGTTTTGTAGTTATGTCACAGAAGTAGGAGTTTTTAAATTTTGATTTTAGGAAATAATTAAAAAAAAAAATGGAATATGTGCATAAGTAAAAGTTTAGCTGACCGAAATAGGGATTTTCAAATATTTTAAACTGACTTACAATTATCATTAATGTCGATGATTATGAATTTGACAATCTGATATTATTAGAAGTAGTAGAAGTTTTTTTTAAGTTGGTTGGTTGATTGTTTTTGTTTTATGGCATATCAACCCTTTTCAGGTTATTTAATGCTGAATCCAGTGATCTTGAAGAAAAACTTTTTAATAGAATATCGTTGTTTTTTGTTTTTTTTCAAGTCGTTTCCTATTTAACTCATAGTTGGGACCTTAACAGGTACTACCACTCTGGGTCAGAGTGGACTTGGGAGCAATGACAATTAAGGGGTGGCTCCACACTCCCCAAAGCCCGCAAGCTGGGGCCTCACCATCGGATATAGTTTAAGGTCATATCCAGGACCCGTTGTTTTTAAGAATAGTGAATCTTATAAATTTTGTTGAAAAAAGTTGATCAATAAGGATGTTGGTTATTCATGTATGGGGGTTGTTTGCCGTTCGTTTGAGTCAAATCTATACTCAGTAAATAAGTATGTAAAAATATGAAATGACATAAGTTAAATGAGTTTTTTTTTTTTTTTTTACACAGTGATCACCACTTATCAAGGCCCGGAAGCCACTCAGGGATACGGGTTATTGCAAGTACATTATGTTAGTGTGGAGATTTGATGAAGTGTTTACTTAAGGGGGCGGTTCATAAGGAATTTGTTAACATTGGACTTGAGGACATCCAAGTTGTAGTCCGGTGGGAAGCAGGCAGACGGAACAGAGTTCCACAGGCGTGCAGTTCTAAGAAAGAAGTTTGTTCATGGAATCCGCGTTTTGATTTAGGCAGAGATATAGAGTGGGGGAAATTTTTCACAGTGGATTAAGCTAGACGGGTGTTTTTCATGAAAGATTGGCGAGGGGGGACCAGAGATTGGAGTTCAGACGAGCACCTGCCATGGAAATAACGATAAAATAAGGATAGGCTTGCAACGTCTCTTCTCTGGAGGACAGATTGCAGGGAAGAGAAAAGGGCATCCCCCACTAAGCCATGAAGTCTATTTTGTACTCTGTCAAGGCAGGATAGGCTGTTTTTAGCAGCTACTGCCCAGATATGGCAGCAGTATTCCATCCTTGGACGTACTTGGCTTTTATATAGATAGAGAATTGCATCAGTAGTGAGATATCTTCTGGAGCGGTAGAAGGATCCCACCATCTTTCCAGCGACCCTGGCAACAGATTTGATGTACGTGTTCCATTTCAGATCAGGAGTAAAGGTCAAACCCAGAAGCTTGTCAAAACACGGGGCCTCTCCCAGACGAGAGCCATCCATCACAATTGATGCCAGATGGGGATCAGAGCGTTGATGATGTAAGGATAGGAGTTTGGTTTTGGATGCATTAAAGGTAGCCAGCCACGTCTTCCCCCACTGAACCACGCTCTCGAGATCAGAGGAGAGAGAATCAGAGAGAGATTTGTCATTTACAGCCTTTGATGTGTTGCCATAGATGGTCGTGTCATCAGCATAGATGTCAACGAATGATTTAAGTATGTGTTTAGGGAGGTCATTGATGTAGATCAGGAAGAGAGTTGGGCCCAGGATTGACCCCTGAGGGACTCCAGCATTTATATTGCAGGCCTCCGATTTTTGTCCATCTACCACTACTCTTATGAGCCTATTAGAGAGAAATGATTTAATGATTGAGAAAACATTTCCAGTTATACCGTAGCTGAAAATCTTGTGAAGTAGACCCTTATGCCATACCTTGTCGAAGGCCTTTGATATGTCAAGAGCAATTGCCCTAGAAAGGAAGCCTTTGTCAAGAGATTCACTAATCCTGTGAGATATAACCGTCAGCACATCTGCGGTAGATCTTGCAGAGCGGAAACCATATTGTGTGTCACTAAGAAGGTTATTCCTGCTGAGGTGGTTGACTATTTCTCTATTTAATATGGATACCAGCAACTTACTCATAACACACAGGAGACTTATTGGTCTGTACTGACAGGGAGATGACTTATCACCTGAATTCTTAAATACAGGGCAAACTGATGAGGTATTCCAGGGAGTCGGAAAGCACTTCTCCTTAAGGCAGCGCTTAAATAGTTTCGTAAGTATGGGAGCGAGTTCTGGTTGAAGCTTTTTTAACACTATAATTGGGATGCCATCAGGGCCAGTTGCTTTACTGGAATCTAGGTTCTTGATTAGCTTGGCGACCTCATGCACGGATATTTGTATGTTACCTAGCTTGTTCTGTGTTAAAGGAGGAAATATGGGGAGTTGATGGTCTTCGTCGCCTAGGGTAGAATTAGCTGCAAAGTTCTTTGCAAATAGTTTGGCCTTGTCTGACGCTGACGAGATGACCTCTGCTCCATTGCTAATGGTTGGGATAGAACGCACACTTCTGTTCAGGATCCTATTTGTTATTTGCCAAAACTGGTGGGAACCAAGCCGCTGATCAGCTACCTTGGATTTAACAGACTGGGCATATAGCTCTCTTGCATTTTTTATTACTCTTTTACAGTGGTTGCTGGCAGTCCTGAAAGCAGCTTTAGTCTCAGTGCATCTATTACGTTGGTAGCTATAGAAAAAGTGATTTCTGTGCGCGATAGCAGCAGCACATTCTGGGGAGAACCATGGCTGGCTGTTAGGTTTTTGTTGGAATTTTTTAGATAGTATGAATTGGTCTATGCCTACAATTAACCATTCGGTCAGATCTGATACTATAGAGGACACTTCCTTTTTAAACATGGAGTGCAGAGGTAAATCAGATATGAATGTACGGAAGCTATCCCTGTCAGCCATAGAGTATCGGTATACAGTACGGTGGAGGGGTATGTCTGGGGGCTTCTTACATTCCATTTTTATTTTAACTGATACGATGGAGTGGTTGGAGGGTCCTAGAGGAGAATGAACGGAACATGAACATAGCTCAAGGGAAGTTGAGAGAAAAAGGTCTAAGAGGCTTGCATATTGACCGGGTGTATCGTGCACACGGGTGGGTTCGCGAACAATCTGAGTGAGGTCATAAGCAATGGCAAAGTCATGACAAAACCTCCCCTCATCATCTGTCTTATTTGAATGGGTCAGCCATTCAATGTTATTGACGTTGAAGTCACCACAGATGTGGATGTTAGCCGAAGGATATGCAGACAGGATGTGGTCTATTTTCTCAGATATGCTCTTAAAGATAGGAACTCTGCTGTTGTGGGGCCTATAGAGGACAAATATAAATGCAGTGGTGTTAGCAAGTGCAACCCTGAAGCACATATAGCGTAAATTAGGATCTTCTCTAGAGATATCCCTGCCACATGGGAAGCCATCCTTAATGTAGGCACATATTCCATGCCCATGGCGATCTTGGGTGTCAGATTTAGCTGTTAAATTAGAGTATCCGTTAATTATGAACTCATCTAGGGAAGTGGTCACCCCTATTCCAGTTTCACTTAGAAATAATATGTCCGGTTTCGTCTCCTGTAATTGGGTTTCACCCTCTGGAAGGTTGGAACGTAGACTCCTGATGTTGGAGAAGGAGACCTGGTAGTAGGGGTCTACGTTGGAAGATGGGGTTCTAGGTTTAATCGAGTTTTTATTCTGGAGATATTTCATGTTGAGGTTTTGGGATTTGTGGAATAGGTCGGCATTCTTGGTTAGAGCAGTACAGAGAGGGAAAGTAAGAGAGAAAAAGACAGGAAATTTTTTTTTTTTTTGTATATATTTTTTGTAAGCAAATGTGTTTAGGGAATGGAGCACTAACTTTGTTATTTGTATAAATCTCTTGGATAGACAATATTTGATGTTGTACCTTCTGGTGCTAATATATATATATATATATATATATATATATATATATATATATATATATATATATATATATATATAGACATTGTGGGAAGCCTACCCGTGAATATCCTACATAAAAGTGTCCATGGATTGTCTTTAGGACTTGTTTATTGTCATGGCAAAGCATTAATTGTGAACTGAATCCTTTTAAACTGAATTGCAGAATCATAGATATTCTGGGAAGAAATGTCAATTCGCTCTTAGTCAATATGGCAGTTTCTATCAGATGAGGTTCCATACGTTCAACACACAATATTGTTCCATTGCATAGTCGGAGTAACATAATTAGGCACTGTGCTTTCAGCTTTAATTTGTGTGGTGGCATACCTTGTAACTCTAATGAATTTTTTAAAAAAATGTAAGGTTATCACCGAGAGTAGAATCTAGAGAACGGAAAGTTTCTTTCTTACGTAGATTTCATTAATCAGATGTTGATTTATGACATGTACCATGTCATTTTACGAGCTAGAAATGCGCTCTTCATTAGCCATTTAGGATTCACATAGTTTTCAATTATATCTGGGTAAACTTTGCTACTGAGTTCTGTAAACAATTGATCAAATACCTTCAGTAATAACAATCTTGCCAGACTTGCCCCTCCCAAAAGAAAGAAATAACGTTCGGTACTGATGCAGAGAAGGTACCGTTCTAAAATAATATAATTATTTTGAACCCCATTCTTAACATGGGAAGGGGAGGGTGTTTTGTATCTATTCTGTAGTTTCACCTAACAATTTAATAAAACAGGAGATACCGTATAACTTGAATTTAACTTGAAAATACTATCAAGAAAATATGTTACCAACTCTCCCTAAGCGCCATATTTTTTATTAATGTTTTTAATGGATATTTTGCAGTAATTATGTGCAAATGTTAATGTCTTGTGGAAATTAATCGAAGAAAAGCCCTCACCAAAAACTAAAAAATTAAATGTCAACTTCTGATTAAATGAAATTATTTGTATGAATGGTTTTAATATTCAAAAATATTTAATTACAAATCACTACGTTTCGAGGAAACTTATCGTTGACCCCCCCCCAAATCGTTACTCATGCAGAGAAGGTACCATGCTCAAAGAATAACATAATTTTGAAGCATATTCTTAACATAGGGAGTGTTTTTAATTATTCTACATATTCAGCTAATAATTTAATTTTAAAAAATACCATAAAACTTGAATTCTAAACATTTTAATTGTATTCATTTTGTAGTTTTTAAATCTTTTTCTCGTTAAATGTGCTCTTATTAGCTAGTACTGTTCTCTTCTCATGTCTACAATAAAAAAAACCGTCACCCATGAAAACGAGGTTTCCAAATTAAATTTTCACCGGTATCTAAACTCGAAAAACACGGCCTTTCTTCTTCAGTATGCATTATTTTTAACTAGTCTAAACTTAATACTTAACCCAGTCTGTGTTTTAATATTGAATTATATTATTCTTAACTAGATTTCAAATGAGTTTTTCTAATCAAAATAATTACAAAATAATCCGAGTGCTCAAATTGATACAAGATCCATTATCGTATTTAAGTATAAGGTAAACCTGCCCTATAACTTTAGAATCTATAATATTCTAACTTTAGAGGTAGATGAAGCTAGAGAAAGAAAAGGGAGGGGGAAAGTAAAATAAATAAACAAGAATACAGAATCATACATTGTTTATGAATATTTTAAAGTAGCTATTTACAAATCTTAGCGCATCAGGTAAATTAATCGAAGAAACACCCCCCCCTCCCAAATAAGGAAACTTTCGTTATTTATGCAAAGAAAGTACCGTGCTGAAATAATAAACTTATTTTGAAACTCATTCATAAGGGAAGGGGCGAGTGTTTTGTTACTATTCTGTATTATCACCTAACAATTTAATAAACAAAGATACCGCAAAATTTAAATTTATAGCACGGCATTTTCTATTGTCTTTTTTTACTGAATAATTTCTAGTAAGTAATTACAAATCGGGTAAATAAAATAATAACGTTAGTATTGTAAAGTAAATCGTACGCAAGTGTTAATTTGTAGCAACAAATGTCAATGAATGATTGATGAGTGTTTTTATGTCATAAAACCTTTTAGAAAAACTACGACATTTATGAAAATATAAACTAATTACCTGTATGTACGTGAAGAACTTAGGCGAAAATGTCACATTGTAATGGCTTTTCTGTCTTGCAAAATGCGACACGAATGATTTGTAAGGACGCCATATTTGAATAGTTATAAGCGTTTAGTTGTGTGTTTGAAAATGAAAGGAACTAAAGAGTAATGTAAGAAAGCAACCAAAGAAATCGACAAAAAAGTCAAGAGTTAAATAGAAAGGAAGCGCCTATTATATTCGTGTGGAGAAGGTCTCACCAAAGTTTTCGAACAGGGTTGGAGGGGATATTACTGATTTTTAGAGCTACACCGGCCAAAATAATTTTTAAAAATCTGGACATGTTTTATGTTGTTTTGCTCATTAGCTTTGCTTTTTAGTGAAATTATTTCTCCAAAACTTCATTCTTTTAATCAAAGAAAACTCACCTATTTTCATAAATTTCCATTTAAAATTCTTTTCTAAATATTTTTAGGTTTTCCATAAGAGCTCTGCAGGCCAACTTAAAGTCTTTGGCAGGCTGGATCTGACGCGCGAGTTGTAGTTTAGGGAACCCTGGTATAGAGTAAGGTATATCACTAAGGTAGGTGAAAACTGAAATAATAGCAGTCATTACCAATAAATTTATGCTATAAAGTATCTTTACCGGTAAATGATAGGCGCTTGAGAGAAGAAAACAATTAGAGAGTAAATATCCTTCTACTATCTATAAAACATATGCTATAGAATGATAATATGCAGAAAACATGCATGAGGAATTTGTACGCAGTGTGGTTACTGTAGTTATATGTTATATCTGAATCTATATATAGCTATAAGTTTTTTTTTTCTAGAGGAGAAAAACTGAGATCTTTTTATCAATATAGAAGAGAAGGTATGTGTTACAGAAGAACAGAAAAACTTTGGTACCTTTGGTTCCAATTCCAAATAAAGAGAAACAATATCGGGTCGCCTATGTCGGTCTCTCTTCAACCTCTGTTAATATCCGCCTTTGTTTGGAATGTAAACTGACGGTGATATTATTGGTCTGATTTTTTGTAAAAGCACCCCCGTCCCTCGAACACACATAGATGGTCATAGGTTCGATCCCTGATTTGGGATAAGTGCTACTTTAGCCAGATTGAAGATCTGTGATACAGCAAAATAGTCTCTATGTAGATGACTATTCAAGCTCCCTCCCATCTTTGGTAGAGCTCTGTCATAAATGATCTCACCTGCTACTTGCTTAGCATTATGTGAAGCTCTTTGTTTGTAAATAAACAAACAAATCGAGCATTTTCAAAGTAGTGATCCAAATGTTTATATAGACATTTGATTATAGCGTTTGCTGATCCCATGAGTTGGAGGATAGAACTGTGGACTATCAACTAGAGGGTTGTAGGTTCGATTCCTGATTTGGGATAGGTACTAGTCTAGCCACACAAAAAAGTGTGATACAGCAAAGCAGTCTTCTGTGGATGACTATATATATATATATATATATATATATATATATATATATATATATATATATATATATAGTGCAAAATTTTGTTGAAAATACAAAGACTAACGTTTTCTTTTTATGACCTTCGTTTATTTCCTGGATTTTTTTCCATTACAGCTGTTTCATTATATATATATACTAGCAAGCTGCTCGTTGTTGCCTGGGGAATGTACATTTATTATTTTTGTCCCATATATGACAGCATACATGACATCATGCATCTATGACGTCATGTGTCACATGATTTGCTATGACATCATAGATTATGTGATAAATATATTATACATGCTATAACGTCATTGTGAACAAACAAATACAGGAATACAGATCTTTTATAATTATTATATAAAACATTTGGTGCTCGTAGACCAATCCACCTGTGCAGGGGTGGAAACAAGTCCACTCATGTAAGGGTGGGTGTGAAAAGAAAAAAAAAGTACGTCGGTTACCACGGAAAATCACAACGTTTTAGGGTCCATTATAAAAATACCACGAAAAAAATACTAGACGAAATGAAAAAATAATTAAGAAAAACAAAAGGAAGAGAAAAACGCACACACACACATACACACAAAATGAAAAAAGTATACAAGGAAAAAAATTTAAAAAAAGGGCTGATATGCCGCAAAAGAAAACAGTAGTAATGAATGGAAAAAATACGGGTCGGTTCAAAACAAACCATGCATAATTCATTCATAAAAGAATTGTTGAAAATTTGTTTGATAAATATACACACATACACAAAAGTTGAGCAAAAGAAAGTTGTTTTGACGTGATCTTTTCAAATGCAAACCATAAATAGTTTTCATTGTTTTAATATATTCTGAAAACATGCAGTTACACAAACACACACAAAAGAGGAGGTCAGTGTGTTGTTGAAAATCAGATCGAAATGTCTGTCTGTACGAATTGTTTACATTTTCAAGATTCAAGGTCGCTGTACTTAATGATGAACAGAACAAAAATACGTATACCGTCAAGAAAAAGATGCAAAAAGCATTTTCTGTTAATGTATTTTAATTGTTTTTGAAAAAAGAGGGACAAATTGTTTTTGTTGTTAACGGACTTTTGTGTTGCAGAAAAGAATTTTTTTTCTTCTTTTCTTGAGAGAAGTTATAACTGGTTGTGAAACTCATAGTTTAAATGTATAATGTAACGTATTTTTTTGAAAATGTTTATATATTGTAAAATGTCTTGAATGTATGTAAACATTATTGTATTTTTGCGAAAGGAATTCAAAGTCATTATTAGGTATGTAAATTAGAATTGAAATGATTTAGGAAAAATAAGATGATACTGAAGATGGTTGGCCTAGAATAAATTAGAATATTAGAGTGGGACCAAAATAGCAATTACGTAAGCGGGTATTTTTGAGAAGTTTTTACAGATGTGATAAGCCAAAAGAGAGATTTTCTTTTTTTTTTAATAATTTGCTTCTGTGTTTTTTTTAAAAGTCCATAAATATTTTTTCACAAGAAGAGTAACTTGCCAGGAAAGCATTAGAGATACTCCGTTTGGAAAATAAAATGGACCCTGTGGTATTGAGTGCTTGATAAAAGCTGGTCGCATGTGACGATTCCAAGCAGGAGGTAAGACTTGGCTCAATTAATTAGAGACAGGCGTGGAGAGGATACAAGAATCCTTAAGGGTACCAGGGACCTATGAGAGTCAGTACCAAAGGCAAATCACATATTGCTGAATGAGGTGAGAGAAAAGTAAAATATACCGTAGGTACGTAAGAAGATATAACCATATTTTTTTTTAGAGATGCATGAATGCGGGATATCTCTGCTGGATCTTGGTGGCTCTGATGGGAGAAAAGAAAAATCACAAAAATCGGGCCATAGCTAGAATTTAGGCGCAAATTTGAATCATGGCGCAAAGGTTGGGGGTTAATTAGTTAAGTGTGATATTCTCTAAATCTTCATCAAAATTCCAAGAGTCTAAGCAAAGAAATCCAAGTGAACCAGTGTGATAAAAGAGGTATATCTAAAAATTTGTAAGCCAACCACGAAGATTAATTATGAACTTTGAGATGTCTCGGAAAAGATAAGATAGTTACAAAATGAAAACAAAGCCATACTTAATAGAACAACCGGGCAAAGGATATGATCAGGGTACTTTTGGGACGAAAGGAATCGTCAATTTCTAAAGAGGTAAAGTGAGACCTCCAGTTTCCGGCATAAGGGTGGCTGGATAAAGCAGCTGACGTGAATCAGGGAAGGAATACCCTACACCCGAAAAGTAAATGCCAAGAAGATCAGAGAGGGTCTGATCTAATAAAAAAAATAATAATTGTGAAGTCAGTTAGAAAGGGCTGACTAAAGGAGTTTTTTTTTAGCCTGATTTTTCTTAGCCGTGTGGTTATGTAGATATACAGGAAAAAATATACTAGAATTTAAAAATGCGTACATTTTTTTTAAATAAGGATGGTAGGAATGTTACAAGAACAAGTCGCTTCTTCTTGTAAGTGAGTAAATATTAGATAGAATAGCCGAGGATTCGAACCTGTGAAACTAGGATTGGAATTAAAAATTCCGATCATAAGTTAAAATAAATAAAACACAATGCTATTGAAAATGGAATGTAGAATTAACCATTGTTTAGTTCACATAAAATAGTTAGATATCTGTTTATTGAAAAAGGAATGTGATAATGCAATTTTGTTTCTCTTAATGAAATTAAATTAAGATAAGGAATCTAGATCCGAACAATAGAAAATGTTAAACATATTTGTAAAGTGGGTTAGGAAAATTAGGTTAGAGAGAAATCGTTGTTGTACAAACGTGAGGAACAATGCATGCTTAGAGATGGAGGCATGTCAGGCCACGAATCCGAGATGCACGTGTTTGGGCACGCAATGACGTCATGAGTTCTCAATATAGAGAGCTTTAGGTCAGTAAGTCAGTCAGTCAGTAAGGGAAGAAGAGAGAAGTCGGACAGGGTTGGACAAACAGAGCTGACATTCCGCCTTGGAAGCAAAGGTGAGAAGAAGGAAATCATGTAGAGACTTTGAATTCCTTGATGCAAAGCCATTGACCGGTCGAAATGGAATAACGAAAATCGCCATAATTTTGTATCTGCGTCTTCATGTTATGTTATTCAACAGAAAGGTATTGTGAATTTATATTATAAGAACTTTGGGAAAATCATCATCTCAAAAATAGGTTAAGAAATATATGTGTCAATGTTATAGAAACACTGCCACTCTCGGAACTGTCAAATGTATAAATGTCAATCGCTCTATCTCTCGGTCGACCTATCTAAATATCTCCCTCTCAGAGTATTATATGTTCCCATCGGTACTGTATTAAAATGTCCCTGTCCCACTTTATATATACGTGATATATCTGCACACCACAATATGAACAGTTATTACATAACATATATATATATATATATATATATAAACAATGGAATTAAATTTCAATAGTATTTTAACATAAAGTTCTGCTTTTTATTGGACACAAGTATTTACAATTGTTTATAGTTATTTATGTTTCCTGCTTCATAAATAATTACAAACTGTTTATTTAATGTAATTTATCTACTCAAACACGCCTTTTAACTAAAAAGCAGTGCTGCATGTCTGACTTAAATTCCATTATTTAATTTTTACATTGACCTTACTTTGCCGGGGACATAAACGTATGGGATATGGTAAAGTGATGTAAATGAAAGAAATTAAAAAAACAAAAACGGAATGTTTATTTAAAATTGTACTGTTTTAGACCATGGGTCGATATAATTTAATTCTGGAACAATTCATTTTTAAGTCGGATTTTTACATTAACAGCATCGCTGAGAGGATGATTTCATTTTTTCAGATGTGTGTGAAAGGCGATAGCGTACATACCGATATTAAATGCTTTAGCATATGACTGTACAGACAGGCGCACTATGTAAATTAAAGATTTAAAAGGTGATTCCAAGGTTCATAAATGTTTTAAACTGGAAAATAGGAAAAAAGCAGTGCCTCATTGAACAGAATGGATAATCTGAATCATCTCAGTGACACGATTCTAGTCTGTCATCGTGTGCACTTTTCAAACAAGGCCGATACTCATATATAAGTCTTGATGGTGTGTTTGCTGGTATTCCCAAGTTGTTGTCCATCGTTACTCAACTAGTATGGCAAAATAATTTTAGCCACAACTCTAAATTGTATACTATGATGTACATTAATCACTCTTTCCAACAGGTAGTTGATGATTGTACTAGCATCCTGGTGGTGAGTGTGTGGCTATCAATATCATTCCCTATAAAAGAGTGTTAAAAGTACGATATCATTGATTTTGACATAGATGCAGCTTTCTAGCACGCAAAAATATAATAGCATAAGGAATGAAACTTCAGGAAATCTTTTAATGTGATGAATTGACTTTTAATATATTCGAGTTGCAGTAGGTAGGGAATTGGGTAGCGACGTGTCTATTCACATTACATGTGAACTTCTGCATGTCAGTAGAGTCAGGAAAGCAGGGCCTGGAAGGCAATTCCAATGCCTAGCAGTTCAGAGGAAAAAGTAGAAGGCTTTCCGGCATCTAGGAATCTTTACAGTGTGGGAGTGGGATTTTGCTGCTTGTTCGGTTTGTCGGGGGTATTTATGTTGAGGGGATACCTGTGCTTTGAGTTCGTCTGAGCACCTTTCATTAAAGTACTTGTAAAACAGGTAATGGGACAGAGGTTGCAGTTTGGCTGACAGTGTGGGACCTATTAGGTTGGACACTCTTTTTTTTAACCCTATCTAGGAGCGAGAGACGTGACAGATGCATCAGCCCACTGACAATAATACTCCATGCATGGGCGAATAATGACTTTGTAGACATACAGTTATAGAAAGATTAGATGTTGGAGGGGGAATATTTGATCCAGTCATGCAAATAAGATTGCAAAGAACCTGTGGGTTTAGCAAAGGCAGTTCTATAGGCGGGGGGGGGGGGTCATGCCAGTAAATAATTCATCTAAAAATACTCTCTATTGAATTATGGGAATTATGGAAAGGAATATTGAATCAATTGTTATGTTTTTTTGTTTTGTTTTTGGTTGTTTTTAAGCATGATAATAATCTAAAATTCAATTTGGTAGCCATAATACTGGACTACATTTTTTGTTGACTAACCGAGTCACTGAACCATGACCTGTCAGGAGGTTAAAGGTCTAAGCTAACATCTGATCTATTAAGCTCAATAATGCGATTTATATCTCTTCAATAATATGATAGCATAGTCTGGAAAAGGAAATGTTCACATTAGAAGCCAATAGCAATTAACAGCATAAATATTAAGAGGAATTAAAAACAAGTTCTTCATTTTTTGTTTTTGTGTGTTATTCTGTTCTATTTTGTGTTTCCTATGTAAAAAAAAAAAAGGTCTAATAGATAGTACAACAACATCACATGTTAGGAAAAAGAACTTGAACATTCAATCTCCAGGAGACTGTCACTTAGGCGATTCCAATGTTTTCTCCAATTCCGTACTAAATTTCCGATTCCAGTAAAATTAACGAGTCTGGTTCCGATTCTTTATAAATCTAAATATTTAACGATAAAATTGTTATTTTCCCCACCATTATCGTAAAAAAATACATGCTAAAGGTGCAGATATTTTCGCAAACATAAAAACACGCTTGTAAGGGGATGATCTCTTGATTTAAGTTTTACTGGCAGTTTAAAATCAATAAATATTTATTACTTTATCATTACTACCAGCAATGAGAGATTTTGTTTCAGACAAAATCAAATAAAAACAAAAAAGAAAATTAAAGGAATCGTTTTGGGCATCGTAAAATAGGCACAACTTTTTCCGATTCCTATACCAATTCCAATACGTTCAAAAGTTTGAATTTTTTCCGATTCCCAATTTCTGATTAATCGTCCCAACACTAATTAAAACTGATTATTACTTAGCATTTTATTTATTGCCCCACCGTGAACAATTTAATCCTGAGTATTAAATAAAGTGTTCAGTTTGAAATTCTGTTCAGATTCCCAAGTTTAACAAAGTTTCCCAAGTTTTACAAGACACACCTGAGGAAAGCTGAATGTTACATTGTCTGAAATGTTGTTAAAGAGAAGAGCAGTAATTAGAATAATCCAAACAATGAAAAAAATAAATATTAGCCTGGGTACCATGCGTTGCCCGGGTGTTTGGAGGTGTGTGTTGAGCAAAAAAAAATAAAAAAGTGGTAGTAGGCAGGCAGGCTTGAACCCGTGAAGCGAAGGAAAAGAAAGTGAAAGAACACCTGACGTCTTACCCCTACTCCATGACGCGACCGGAAGTTCGGAACGTTGAAATTGGTAAAGTCATTTCAACCAATACGATGACTTGCAAAAATAGGGATGCAAAAACCCGACCTACCTTGTAGAAAACTGCTCAGTTGAGGGTGAAGGAATTAATGTTTTTAACCAATTTTTCGATATTTGACGTCCAAAATGTTGAGCTTCAAAATGATACTGATCTCGTGAAAATCCATGGCCTGTGTCGAAGGTTTAAGGCAGACATACATACATACATGATGGCAGAAAATTCATTTTCGAACATTGCCATTACTTGATATAGCGCAAAAATATAAGGTATACAGAAACACAAAAACATTCAGTGATGGGCCGCATGAAGATGTCTTTTAAGCCCTGCCAAATTCTAGCATTCCTTGGCACACATTGTGCAGACATGTGCGCTACTAGCAGCACATTTTTGATGTTCTCTTCTATGTATAATCAAATGCCACTTCAAACCACCTGCTGTGTTGTATGTCCGCCCGCAGTTGACACAGGTTAGCTCTGGCAACACAAGACTGCTTTGTGACCCACTGCACCAATGAGTAGTCTGGTGGCTCATCAGCCCAGCTCTGCTCAGACATAATCTTCCGCACACCTCACACTCCAGACCAAGTTGGTGCCCCTGCCCATCCACGGCTCCTTTCACCCTCCCTTTCCGGATATCGTGCTTCAGCTGCTTATACTGGGTTCAATCTGCCTCAAACTTGCCCACACCTCCCCACAAGGTCCTTCTCCACACTTCGCGATCCAAAGCAAGACTCTCCCAGGTTCTTTCATCTATCTCACATTTTTTTAAGGTGGACCTCAAACAATCTTTGAATCTCATTTTAGGCTTTTGAGCCAGACATCTTCTCTCAGCATGCTCGCCATAAAGGAGTTGTTTGGGAAATCGACTGTCTAACATCATCACCATGTCCACTCCATCTCAGTCTATGTTTGATAATGTGAGCTTCAATGCTTAGACATTGGGTCCATTCAAGCATCTCCACATCACTGAAATACATTTGCCAACCCACACCTAAGATTCGCCGTAGACACATCTGGTGAAAATGCTCAAGACGTCTCAAATGTTTCCTGTATGTTGTCCAAGTTTCACAGGCATAGAGAAGAACAGAGAGAACGCATGCAGCATAAACCTTAATCTTTGTTGGCAGCAAGATCCCATGACAGCTCCACAAACGCCTATTCAACTTTCAGGGCACCGGACATACTCAGTCTGCTACCCAAGGATACAAACTTAGTGACAACCGCTATCCTTGACCCACAGATATAAACTGATGGCTCATAGTATGGCATACCCGGAGCAGGCTGATACATTAAGACAGTTTTTTTCAGATTGATAGTCAGGCCCAATGTGCTGCAGGCAACCGCAAAGGCATCTACAAGATGCTGCATATCAGCCACCATATAAGCCACCAGATCACAGTCATTTGCATACAGCAAGTCACAGATGGTGTTGGTGAGTACCTTTGTACTTGCATTGAAGCGCATTGTAACGAATATAGACACCATCAGAGCAACCCCTAAATGCCATCTGAAAGACCATGGTGAAATATAACGCAAAGAGTGTTGGTGCTGGAATGTCTCCCTGCTTAACACCATTTTCTACTGAGATAGGATCAGCCAACTTTCCCCCAACGTTGATCACAGCCTTCATATCTTCGTGGAAGATGGTAACAAACTTGTCAGGACAGCCAAACTTTATCAGAATCTCCCGCAATGCATCCCTATTGAATGTATCAAAGGCCTTGGTTAAATCGATGAACAACTTTTGCTGTTCTATACATTTCTCCTGTAGTTACCTGGCTGTGAAAATCATATCCACTGTCCCTTAACATCTTCTGAAACCACACTGTGACTCAGGCAAAACATTGTCAGCAATGTGCTCCAGCATTCTGTTTGGCATGTTGGCATGATCCTACAGAGCACCTTACCGACTACTGACAGCAAAGAGATGCCCCGATAATTTCCGCATTCATTTCTTCTACCCTTCCCCTTGTATAGCACCACCATCAATGCAGAACACACTCATCTTGCCACCATCAATGCGAAACACACTCATCCTGCTAAGCAGTCTGCAACAAGTCCACTAAGCGTTGTATCATCTTGGGTCCAGAACATTTAAAGATCCCCACATGCAAACGATTCAGGTCAGGAGACTTTCCATTGTTCAGCTTATGGACAGCTGCTTCAACCCCCTGGAGAGAAGGAATCTCTGCCAAGATATCCTTGACCGGATTGCTAGAAATCGACCTAACAAACTCCTGATCAATGTAAGAAGGTCTGTTCAGGAGGTCATCCAAATGCTCCCTCCATCTATGAAGAATGTTGGTAGGGTCTCAGAGAAGATCCCCACCATCCCTTGAGTGCAAAGAAGTGATAGGTGATCTAGATGGTCCGGAAACCGCATGCAGTAGGCTGTATAAGACCTTGGTGTAGTTCGAATCCGAGGCATGCTGCATTTCCTCAGCTTTCTGCCTCCACCATTCATCCTGCATCTGCACCTCGCGCTTGGTTGACTTAAATTTGTCCTTCAATCGATCTTGCTCACCATCTGTCAAATCACCTTCGAGATAAGCATGCAATGCCCTGGCCTTTGAATCAAGCAGAGCCTGAATTTCAGTATCATTCTCATTGAACCAATCCTGATGTTTACGCTCACAATAACCTAATACTCTCTCACATACCTCATAGACAGATTCCTTAAAAGCAGGCCAAGTATTTTCACAATCAATCTCTTCCATCTCCTTAACTAGTTTCTCCCTCACAATATTGTCCCTTAAACGGGCAACATTAAGTCGCTTTGGGATAGCGACACCAGGTCCCCTCATCTTGGGCTTCACAACACACTTAATCTTTGCACGGACCAACCGATGGTCGGTCCAGCACTCTGCACCCCACATGACATGAACACTGCAGATATCCCTCATCTCACATTTTCTGACTTAGACATAGTCTATCAAGCGCCATTGTTTGGAACCAGGATGCATCCAGGTCGTCTTGCATTTGTTCTTCTGCTGAAACACGGTGTTACCGATTTTTAAACCCAACTTTGAACAAAACTACAACAACATCAGACCATTGCTATTACGCTTGCCCACTCCGTGTTTACCCAGCACATCCCAGGTTTCAAAATCTCTTCCCACCTTTGCATTAAAATCTCCAAGAATGAAGATCTTATCAGCACAGGGAATGTGCACTGCACAATGCAAGGTAGAAAGCAACCTTTTCATCTTCTGTTGCATCCATAGTGGGTGCATAGACACTCAAAAAGTCGTATAATGACCATTTACCAGAGGTAACCTCATAATCATGATCCGGTCACTCACACCACAACGAAGTTCTTCCAGGTTAGAAAGAATTGATGCCTTTATAGCAAAAGCCACGCCTGATTCCCTCTTCCATCCATCCACTCTACCACTCCAGAAAATGGTGTAGGCCCCAGTCAACTCAGAAAACTGTCCCTCATCAGCCAACCTGGTCTCAGACAGAGCAACTATGTCCATGTCATAACGTTGAAGTTCCTTAGATACAAGAACAGATCTACATTCTGGATGCGTCAAACAGCGTCCGCACATTCCAACAGCCGATGGTCATTGTCATATATTTCCTCGCAGTAGCATGATGACGACCGGGTCCAAGCTGTGGAGCCCTAAAACACCTGCCGGGCCAGGCTCTGGAAGTTCCAGTTCCCTTATTTCCATTTACATTCCTAACTATATTTGCCAACTTCATTGAATGTTTTGCCGTTTTAGGCTACAGCCAGCCTTTTTGCTATAAAGATACACGAGATGGTAAAAAGTGTATCTAATTTATATCGAGCAATGCCTGTGCATGAGACTTTTTACAGTGAGGAAAGACTTTGCACCGAGACAATCTCACTCTCTAAACAACTGCCACATTGATCCAAAAAGAAGAGCAAGTCAACATCATTGGATGCAGCAGTCACCGCACGTTTTATATCAGTTTTCCATCTCCTAGGACAGTTGCCTTCACCACGGCTTACAGAGCCCTCTCCATCCACCTACATACATACATACATGCATACATACATACATACATACATGCATACATACATACATACATACATGCATACATACATACATACATACATACATACATACATGCATGTATGCATACATACATACATACATACGTACATACATACATTTAAACAGATAGGTGAGATTTATATAATAGATGGAAAAAAAAAAGAAATTTAGATTTTTTTTATACTAGGGGATAACTGTTTATCAAGGCTCAATGGCAACTTGAAGACAAAGATTAGTGAGCATCAGGTAGACTTAATCAGTACTGAATGAACTTGGGTAAAGTTTGATTATTTAAGAGGACAGATCAACGAGAGCTGCTTGCTGAGTTTGTACTTGCAAAACAGGCACAGGGTTTCCACATTTTGGCGATGCGACAGAGGTTGCAGTTTGGCTGACAGTGTGAGACCTATTACGTTGGTGACTCTTTTTTTTTAACCCTATCTATGAGCGAGAGATGCACTAGCCCAGATGTGACAACAAAACTCTATGCATGAGCGAATAGTGGCTTTGTAGAGATACAGGATACTCTCAGGTGTGAGTAACCTTCTAGCACGGTAGAGGGAGCCCACCTTTCCTCGCAGCAGCCTTGGCAATTACCTCAATGTATTTATTCTAATTCAAGTTTGTGGATATTAGGCATAGGAGCTTGAGGGAAATGCTTTCAGATAGTGCATCTTTAGCAAATGGCAATCAGTGGTTGGGAACGTTTCTTGTAATTATTGAAGTAAATAAGCTTGGTCGCGGCGGCATTGAACATTACGATTCATTCACAGCCTCATTTCACTGCAGAATGGAGGTCTTCATCTAGAGTTTTAGCTGTTTCCTCAGATAGTTGTTGTAACTAGACGAGTGTTTGTTGTGAATACATGCATTTTACAATATGTTAATGTTCCGCTATGCAAATCAAGTAAGCGAAAGAGGAGGTGAATGAACATGATAACAAGATCAAGTGAAAGCGGATTCATCTGAGAATGAAACAAATAACCTTCAAAAGCTCTAAATCTTTACATCATAATATTTACCTTTTAGATTTTACTGTTACAATAAATTCATTTACAGAGGCGAGAAATCATAGGAATGAAAGCCTTTAAAATTTACGTTCATGCAAACTTGAAATCACCCAAACATTGGTCAGATCATTCATGTCGATATGCCCTGTGCTGGGTATGCAAATTGAACCACCAACGTGAAAACTTTCCATTCTAGCTAAACGGATTTCGATGAGCACAATTCTATTCCAAGAATTTCCAACCTGTTGAACACACTATTGCAAGACTACTTCAATGCAGACTACAACATGGTCACCTCCAATCCAATTCCAACAAATACATATTATGCTATCCTCTTAAGCAATCAAATTTTGTCCCTTTCATCCATCATCTTTAATCCTTTGGCTGTAGAGTTCAGCATCAAAACTGATAATTTCGTTAACCCTTCTCCAAGAGTGTCTTTGGAACAGTGGCTTGTAAAGCAAGTGCAGGGATCCAACTTTGCAGTGATGTGACAGGGGTTTGAGTTTTGTTGACAGTGTGGTTAGATGCTCTTCTTTTAGACGATTCATCAGCCCAGATGTGGCAATAATACTTACAAGTTCATCCAGCCATATTCCATTAAAGTGCTTGAAGGCTTTTGTCCTTGGCCAGTGATGACTAATCCGTATTCAAAGTCTCATTTAATTTTTTTTTTCTTCAGTTTTATCAATACTTTTCTTATCTAAACTTATTTTATGAATAACTATTTTCTAGTTCCAACGTGCAGACACGTACGTAAATTAATTGTGTAAATAGTCTAATCTAATAGACCCCTTTTAACAAGAAACCTTTCCAATCACCGACTGCTATGACTGATAACACCTTACTCGAGCGTTCAAAGGTCAAATTCCTCAGTTCAAAATTCACAGATATCATGAACTGGAACAAATACATAGAACATATTGCCAAGTTTACTGCAAAGAAAGTGGGTCCCTTCTACCAGGCTAGAAAATTTCTCTGATTTCCCTGTATTTTATATCTCTACAAAGTCACAGTTCACACATGCATAAAGTATTATTGTCACATCTGGGCTGGTGCACCAATAATCAGTCTCTCCCCCTCAGACTGCACCCCTCCCCCCCAAAAAAAACCTCTAATCTAATAATGTACACCAAGCTCCAAACCCTTGCATCCAGGTGCTTTTTTCACAAGCACTTTAATGGAATGTTTCCTGATGAATTTGCCGAATATGCACCTCATCAGCGAACGATAAATCCTTCTAGAGATTGGCAATTTCTATTCGTATTTCAATTAGGAGTGCTCCTCTAGAACTAGATCTTTCCCCATTAACAACTGACGTTTTGTCTAACTCTACCTGTACGAGGAGGGAAAACAAATAGGATCAAACATATGTAAAACATTTTTTTTTAATATGTTGTTGCTGTTAAAAGCGACTCTGTATAATTTTTTTTATTAACAGCACTTTTTCGAATTAGGGACAATTAATAAAATCAAGCTGTCTGAAGGTACTGACTTTCTGAACTAAAATGCAACAAGCATTAATATTGTTTTTTATCCCTCCCATTGTAAAACTCAATCATGTGCTTCATAGTCAAAAATTAAAAATAACAAACAATTTCCTTCGACAAAAGAACCAAACTACAAACTCATCTCCCCCCCCCCCCAAAAAAAAAATTCATGTTAATATTTAAAGATATAAGGATGTTGAAATATGAAATAACCTGCAAAAGGTTAATATACCGTAAAACAAAACAACGAAATAAAATTCCATATATATATATATATATATATATATATATATATATATATATATATATATATATATATATATATATATATATATATATATATGTATATATATATATATATATATATATATATATAAAGTTATAAACAACTTGAAGCATAAATAACGTTTTCCAAAATTCCTAGATTTGGCATTAAATAATCCGAAAGGGTTCGATAGCCCATAAAACAAAACAACTAAACCAAAACATCACCAATAAATATTTGAAGATAGATAAAAAAAAGTTGAAGCATAAAAACTTCTTTTTTTTAATATAACCGGATTTGGCATTGAATAAGCTGAAAACGGTTGATATGTTGTAAAGTAAATAATGAAATAAACCAAAGAGTATTTCAGAACGTTCCGAAAACCATGCCTTTTAACCCCCATCCCCATCCCAGCCCGCTCCATGTCCTTAGATATCTTAGATTTTAGGCTTTGTCAAAAATAAAATAAATAAATAAATAAGATAACATATAGAAGAAATGAATTAAAGAATATCTTGGCTTCAATTGAGGGCATAACATAGGAAACAGAATGCAAAAGACAGGCACTCCTAGGCATTTTCAAGCATACATAAGATTATTAAAGAAAAAAAAAAAGAATCTCCAATTACTAAAAGTATAACAATAATCCAATGTTCACTCGACGGTGAAATATTGGAATCAAGTGTTTTGTTAAACAAAGAAGCCCTACGTCTGCAAACGAAAAATTCCTACAATCGACACCATCTTTAAAAAATAAATATAAAAGTGCATTCTAAAAAAATAGTAAAAATTTTCGGAAAGAACACAAGTAAAAAAATTGATTCTTTTTTTTCCAAAAGAAATAATTTGTCGTTTTAATCCTTATAAGCTTCAATTAACTTCTTTAAGATCTGAAGCTCTTGATGCCATCACCGAAAATAAAAATGCTGGCTTTTTCAGAATATAAACCACCTTTGAGATTTTCTTTTCAAAGTTAGTCTTGAAAAGTTATCCGACTGTGCATTTCGGTTTTTGTCCATTCAATAAAGAGGTGAATGCATAGTCGTTGTTTTGGAAAATATCTCAAGAAAAAATGTAGAAACAAACAGAAACATATGAAGCATGATTTTAAAACAGAAATAAAATCATAATAGTGATATTTTTTAAAGAAAACATTAATGGTATATATAACGTTTTGAAAATATATATATAGCAATTAAGCTACACAGAATTTTCTGCGCTAATGCCTGACGAATACTCACAAGGATGAAATGCAGAAAATTCTGTGTAGCTTAATTGCCATATATATTTTCAAAACATATATACTGAAAATATTTTCATAAAATTTTGTACGGACAAATAAATGATATATGCATATATATATATATATATATATATATATATATATATATATATATATATATATATATATATATATATATATATATATATCTTCTTAGAATATAAAGCTGAACGTCTGTGTGTGTGTGTGTGTGTGTGTGTGTGTGTGTGATTACACATAATGATTGAAGATGTATCGAGGATCAGGAATGGGTATGTGTGATCTGGAAGAACGGTTGTTCATAAAAATTGTGGGGTCTGCGTTCACCCCTGGCCCCCAAAGTATGGAAATAAAAAATGAAAAAAAATAAAAAACGTTTACAAGGGTTTTTTATATATATGTACATAAGAATAATTTGATAATTATGTTTCAACTTAAATAGGGATGGTATGATAAAATTGTGGGGTCTGCATTCGCGCCAGTACTCTATGGAAATATGGCACAAACTTTAACAAAGACTTTTCATATCTATTTGCGTAAGTATACTTTGATAATTATGTTTCAGTTTGAAGAAATATGGTATAATAAAATTATTGGGTCTTCATTCACACTTGACCTCCATAGAATGGAAATATGTCACAAAGTTTAACAAGGTTTTTTTTAAAAGGGGTTAGGGTCCACAATAACACCTTAACTTCAATCTTAATTCACGTTAGCTTTTATTTATTTTTTTGAGTTGAATCGTATTGTGTCGAATAAATACACCTCATGAATTCACGTTCTTATTAAAGTGAAAGCCAAAAAAAAAAAAAAAAAGTCGGATTTAGACAATTCTCGACAAAAATTTTGCATAACTCTGTTTTTTCCTTCTCCACTTGCACGTGGCACTCTTTTGAAAATAGATAAATAATAAAAAATAAGAACGTTACTTGTTATCGTGTCAAAAGAAGGAAAAAATCCTGCTCACGTGATTACATGTCTTTTTAACAACATTTATATAACCTTTTTATTTTTATTTATATATCTGTTTAAGCTGTTTTTGTCAGTGTACTAGAAGGAACTTAGTTGATTACAACCCTTTCTGCATGTTCTTTACATTACAATAGTACAACCCTGAAACCGACGGCACAATACTACACCGTTCAATACTGTAAAACTGAAACAAAACTGTTCTGCTTGAAAAGGGCGCCATTTTCTTCTAATTCATATTTATTCTTTGCTTTAAAAAACTAAAGTAATTACGTGTTTACTTTTTTAATATCCCAATTTTGCTGTTTCGGGTTATTTTACTTAAGTAAGTAAAGCTTCATTATTTTTCAAAACTGTTTTTGTTTCTTTGTTTTTCCATGTTTTGTCGATATTATTTAGTAAGAGTGTTTAGCAGAAAAGCCGACAAACGACTACCCGAAAAAATAAATATACAAGAAATAAATGTTACCATAGTCAATAAAAGTTCAGTTCATGTTTTTTTTTTGTTTTGAAATAGTTTTTAATCCTCTTTACTTGAAATAATTTCAGCAAACCGAAATTAAAACGAAATTTGAGGCGATAACTACTTAAATGAATTTTTATATAAACTACACGTACCATAAACGAATATTCCTCAAGCACAAATAACGGAAAACATTAAAACATGTTTATAAATATTCCTTACGTTGAAGGAACTCTCTTAAATTGTTAACACAGAATGCTCAGGTACCCCTCCTTCAAATTGAAAACGGGGCTCTCCATTTCAAAGTCGCTGCTATTTGGCTTTTTTTTTTACAGGGGCGTGCAATAAGTAATGCTCCTGACCTACTTCCAGTTATCTGATCTAGCTGAAATTCTGTATGTGCACTGAGTTATTTCTCTAAGGGTTATGTGGCAAATTACAGCTCTGGACTAATTGTGGTTTCTGTTTTACAGGTGTTTGAACTGAGTCAGGTGTTAAATGGAGCCTGTTGAATGTCCAGCAGTGATCCGGTTTTTGTATTTGAAAGAACGCATACTACAGGAGACTTTTGATGAAATGAAAGAAACTTATGGTGATAATGCCCAATCATATGACCTTGTAAAACGCTCTCATCGTGATTTCAAATATGACCGGAAGTCTGTGGAAACTACTCCCAGACCTGGTCGCCCCCCCCCTTCTGCCATTGATGAGGCATCTGTCCGTCAAGTTGAGGCTGCTATTTTGGAAGATCGGCGCATTACTATTCGCTAAATAGCCCAAGATGTCAAAATTAGTACAGGGTCTGTGGAAACTATTATTCATGACCATCTGCATATGCATAAGGTGTCTGCCAGATGGATTCCCAGGTTGCTCACACCATTCCAGAAGTGAGAACATGCTGAGTGCTCGAGGATGAATTTGGAGATGTGCCAAGAAGATGAGTCAAAGTTTTTCAAAACACTGATTACACAGGATGAAACCTGGGTCCATTACTATGATCCAGAGACCAAAGCCCAGTCAATGCACTTGGACTCACCACCTCCAAAGTAGGCAAGGGTGCAGCCCTCTGCTGGCAAGGTCATGCTCACAATCTTCTGGGACCAGGACAGAGTAGTGATGACAGATTTCCTGGCAAAGTGTACCACAATTACAGGAGCCTATTATGCTTCACTTTTGAGAAAATTAAGGGAAGCTATCAAAATCAAGAGGCGGGGCAAGGTCATCAAAGGTACCCTCCTCCTGCAGGACAACTCTCCAGTCCACAACTCACATGTCGCCAGATCAGAAGCACGAGCGCGTGGTTATGAAATCCTTCCCCATCCTCCCTACTTTCCTGACCTTGCACCCTCTGACTTTCACTTCTTCCCAACCATAAAGTTGTTTTTGAAAGGAAAGCCTTTCCCAGATAATGCAGCCTTGATTTCTGAAGTCACATCGTGGTTGGAGGACCAACCTGGGGGGTTCTATAAAAACGGTCTCCACAGCTGCATCAAACGATGGGAGAAATGCATAATTCTGGGTGGTTCATATGTAGAAAAAGACTAATAACTGTGCCAAGTTCCGTTGCTCTACTTCTCTGCGAAGTGAGTCAGCGGCATTACTTATTTCACGCCTCTCGTAAACCGGTTCGTGAATTAAAAAAAAATTTTTTTTTTACAAACTACTTAACAATACAAACCAATGAACTTTTCTACCATAAAAGTAACTTTTATTGACTATGGTAACATTTATTTATTGTATATTTATATTATTATTATATATATAACATTTTCTCTTTGTAAGGAAAAATCATTTTGTTGGTCATTCTTGGCTACGAATGGAAACAAAGTTGATATAAAAAAAATATATTTTCGCGAAAATTATCTTTACTTTCATCATATTTTGCTTAGTGTAAAATTTTTGAGCATCAAAACCTATCTCTTTACAACCCCCTCCTTTTCATAACCTATCATACTTTCATCAATCATAGTCCATTTTCTGTAGGCTGTTTCAGTCAACAACGGGTACTTCTGCTAGTATATATATATATATATATATATATATATGTATATATATATATATATATATATATATATATATATATATACAGAAATAAAAAGAAACGAACCAAAATTTGTGTTCATCAACGTTTTTTCTTTATCTGGATGAAATAAAGACGAAAAGTTGACGAACACAGAACTTGGTTTATTCCTTTTTTTTATTTCTCTATCTTGTCGGCGTACTATTTTCATTATTTCCATTAGTCTCACCATATATATATATATATATATATATATATATATATATATATATATATATATACAGTGTATATATATATATATATACAGTGTATCACAATTGTGAGCACACTCCTCACATTTCTTTGGATATTTAATTATATCTCTTCATGGGACAACACTGAAAAAATGATTTTTTGACACAATGAAAAGAAGTCTGTCTGCACATATATAACAGAGTTACTTTATTTCCCCCTCAAAATAACTCAAAATATAGCCATTAAAATCTCTGGTTACAAAAGTGAGTACACACTTTACGAAAAGTTGTCAATATTAACATACATGTCAACTTTCAATATTTTGTGCGGCCACCATCATTATCCAAAACTACCTTTACTCTCCTGGGCATGGAGTTTACTAGAGCTTCATATGTAGCCACTGGAATGCTTTTCCAATTACAACATTGTGGAGATGACGGGTATTTGTGACTTTGTGCACCTCCACATTCTGCTTGAGGATTCCCCAAATATGTTCTATTGGGTTCAAGTCCGGAGACATGGTTGGCCAGTCCATCACCTTTACCCTCAGCCTCTTCAGTAAAGCAGTAGTTGTCTTGGATGTGTGTTTTGGGTCGTTGTCATGCTGCGACACAGTTTTTGGAGGGAGGGGATCATACTCTGCTGCAGTATTTGACTACATGTTAGAGTTTGTTTCTCTCAATGAAATATAAATCTCTAATACCTGCAGCACTCATGCAGTCTCAGACCATAACATTCCCGCCACCATGCTTGACTGTAGGCATAACACACTTATCTTTGTACTGGGTGGCCGCCACATATGCTTAAGGCCATCAGAACCAAACAAATTAAATTTCGTCTCATCAGACTATAGGATATGGTTCCAGTAATCTATGGGTTTGTTTACATGTCTTCAGCAAACTGTCTGCCGGCTTTCTTGGGTATTGCCTTCAGAAGAGGTTTCCTTCTGGATGACAGCTATACACACCAGTTTTACACTGGTAAGCAAAAACTTTGTTGTCTGCGTTTTTTTTCAGCTGATTTGGGATGAATTCGATGTGCTGAATCCAAAAATCACGTTTTGCTCACTCAGGTCAAATTTTTTTTCTTCACATATACAAATGTGTGGATCATTTTAGAAAAGGTTGGTGGAACTAAAATGCCATGTTTAATAATTGTTTTGATTGGAAATGATTATTTTAATGACAAGAAGTCTGGCATCAATTGAAATGGATGGCTGTCGGCTAGGGAGAGCTCCATGTTTTGATAAGCTTCTGGGCTTGACCTTTACTCCTGACCTGAAATGGAACACATACATCAAGTCTATTGCCAAAGTCGCTGGAAAAATGGTAGGATCCTTCTATCGTTCCAGCAGATATCTCACTGCTGATGCAATTCTCTATCTATATAAAAGCCAAGTACGACCAAAGATGGAGTACTGTTACCACATCTGGGCAGAAGCTGCTAAAAACTGACTATCTTGCCTTGACAGAGTACAAAATAGACTTTGTGGCTTAGTGTGAGCCTGTCTTTGTTTTATTGTTACTACCATGGCAAGTGTTCGTCTCAGCTCCAATCTCTAGTTACACATCGCCAATCTTTCACGAGGAGCACCCGTCTAGCTGAAACCACTGTCAAAAATTTTCCCACCCTTTATCTGTGCCAAAACCAAAACGTAGATTCCATGAACAAAGCTTCTTTCTTAGAAGTGCACGCCTGTAGAACTCTGTTCCGTCTGCCTGTTTTCCACCTGACTACAACCTAGATGTCTTCATAAACAAATTCCTGATGAACCACCCTCTTAAGTAAGACACTTTATCAAATCTCAACACTAACGTACTGTACACGCAATAACCCTTATCCCCGAGTGGCTTCTGGGCCTTGATAAGTAGTGACCACCTTGTAAAAAAAAAAAAGAAAGGTCCGATAGCTCTGAGTGATTATTTCATAAAGTGATCAGTTTGAAATCATAAAACCTAGAAATCTTAAAAAAATTGGTGCTCAGCATACTCGAAAAAGGACTAGCTTGTGCAGGAAGAATGGGTTCCTTGCAATGCGTTATCAACGACCTTCTGGTGGATAAAAACAGAATATTTCCCCCACCCCCACTGCACATTAAGCTTGGCTTAACCAAGCAGTTCGCCAAGGCTCTGAACAAGGATGGTGACTGCTTCATTTACTTGTGCTAGGCTTTTCCGGAATTGACCATGGAGATGTTGAAAGCTGGCATCTTTGATGGTTATCAGATCCGGCAGCTCATCAGACATCCAGAGTTTGAAAAACCAATGAACGAAGTGGAACTGGAAGCATGAAAGGCATTTGTTCTGGTAATGAAGAATTTTCTTGGCAACAGTAAGTTTAGAAACTACCAATGCTGACCGCTTTCAGGAACCTGGGCTGCAGCATGAGCGTCAAGATGCACCATCTTTTTCACATATGAACCGGTTTGCTGAGAACCTGGGTTCAATGAGTGACGAGCAAGGAAAGAGATTCAATTAGAGCCTGAGAGAGATGGAGATTAGATATCAGGGTCGCAAGGATGCAGTCATGATGGTTGATACTGCTGGCATCTGAATAGAGACGTCTTTGCTGCTGAGCATTCCAGTTCGAAGAAACGAAAGTTCAAGTCCTGAAGTTTGAACAATGGCAAATCAACATACAATTTACACGTATTTACCTTTATTAATGTCTATCATCCAGTTTACAGAAATCGATGTTTCTATCAGGTAAACTATATGTTGCTGGCAAACCATTTTTTTCTATTGAAAACATATTCAGTATGATATGTGTTGACAAAAATCAGTTGATAATGCTACACAAATATAATCGATTTTATCAAAAGATTTGATTTTTTTAATCAATTTAACACAAAAACTTGATCTAATAAAGAAAAATTAAAGTCATTTTCTAATTCAACAGTGCAAAAATATCCTAAATCAGTTGCAGAAATCTAGACAACATTCGTAAAGTAAAAAAAAACAAATGGCCAGTGTTATATGCTTATGTATGTGCATACATGTTTTAGTTGCATAATTTTTCAAAATGCAACTTCCTCTAGCCAAAGTCTTTCGATAAATTAAAAGTTTGAATCGTAATTCAAAGGCTGGGAGAATTACGATTCAAGCTTTGAGATTATCGAAATAATTTAGCCCGAAGTATTTGCATTTCGAAAGAAAACGCAACTGAAATATGTATGCACATATGTAGTCAATCATGTTTGTATAAATGAAGGAATGTATACTATAATATTGCTGTACTTGTTATCAAGCACTTATTTAAGCACCAGAGTGCCACTGGATTAACATCTAGAAAACTACAACGACATATGATATTATATGGTGATATAATATATTTTGTAAAGATTTTCAATAAGAACATTTCTAAAAAAAAAAAAAAAAAAAAAAAATGTAACTGTAGAACGTGTGCACTCTTTCAATTGTAAAATCACTGGCTTTACAAAGGCGTCATTTACAAAGGCGTCATTTACAAAGCCACAATATTTGCCAGAGAAAACCCGGATAACAAAAAGTACTTCATACGTTTATTTTAAATCCATGTACAACAATCATATAAGCACATTCATTAACAAAGAAGGCTGATTCCAAACATTACTAGCGAATCATTACTGAGAACTCAAAGAAAGCAAACATTTGCAAATAATTAAGTGGAAAGTAGTATGAAAATAATACATTATGCTTCAAGAAGTAGTTTGAAATTTAAAATTTTGAACATCCCACAAAACTTACTAAACCATAAAAGAAAAGTAGCAATCAAATGCAGACATAGAGGAAACTTAACTTTTGAATAACCACATAAATAATAAATAAATAAATAAATAAAATGAATAAACTCACTATACTAAAGTAGCAATAAATAATAAAATAAATAGGAAAAAAATTGTTTCAATCTCAGACGTACTACAATAAAACCGTCTGTTAGCTGGACACATACAGAAAAGGGCTTTGCCTCACTAAAAGAAAACAAAAGAAAATATATTAAGTTAAAATCAGTCAGATCTTTGTTTGATAGAAGCTTAAGCATTGTTACTAAAAACATCAACTTGTGTAAGAGAAATAACAACGAATGTTCGTCCATTATATATACTATAAAAAATATGCAACCAGAGGGCGTATACTTTTATTTGGAAATATATTTATTATAAGTGAATGGAAACATTATTGATTCATTAAGAACAAATTCTGGTCTTTTTGTAATAAACCTCCAAAATTACAATAACAATCTTATTATTAGTTTAGTCAACACAACAAAAGAAAAGACTCTTGAGTGAAGGAGACTAAAAACACTTCAAGAATTTGGAATTGCTCTTCCCGTCTTTGAAAAAAGAGCATCTTTTGAATTGAACAAAAGAAATTTAATTTTATGATTTAATTTGTGCTTTTATGTTGTTCAAAAAAAAAAAAAAAGAAAAGAAAGAGAGGAAAAAAATGATTACTGACTTTGAAATAATTTATAAAAGCAATTTAAGATTCTTCAAAAAGAATTTTTTCTTTTAAATCCAAGATGAACGCGAACAGGAGGAGAAAGAGAAAGAAACTGAAATCAAATAAATAAAAAAAGGATGGAATGGGGATATGAATCATAATAAGGTTAGATATGTTCATATGTTTAGATATCTCTATGTACAATATTTACTCTAAACTAAGCAACCAAGCATTATGAATTTTGAAACACAGATGCTACGCGCAAAGGATCTAAATGTGGACTATATTTAGTTTAATTTAATTTTTATGTAAAAGGAGTAAAAAAGAGCTGGACGCCATTTATGAAAATTCAGATGCCTCCAATTATTGTGAAATTTTAGAATTTATATATATTGCCAAAATTTAAGTTTCTTTGGAGTATTTTAAACGATTTTTAAGAGACACAATATGAGCAGCACCGCCCAACTGAAAATTCAGATATTTCAGATTTGCATAAAATTTAATCAATAGTGCATGCATGTTGCGGCCCTGCTGTTTTAACAGTATCGGCGAACACTGCTCTCCAAATTGTAGAGCCATGGTAATCTCGAGAAGACAAGTAAAGATGGTAGTTTCCCGTTGATTTCCATCTTGATTCGAGAGTGTATCTCACTCTGTGAGTTAAACGCACCCCAAGATACCAACCTGGAAATTTCTACAACTCGGCGCGGTACATACAGCAGCTAGCCTTCCCAAATGGTCTCCCATCTGGTACTGGCCAAGCTCATTGTTGCTTGACTTTGGGGATCTGGCGAGAACCGGTATAGCAATGTGATTGTGCTGTATAGTAATTAGACACTAATTAGCAAAAATCTCTGAATTTTAATTCATTCTCAAGACACCTTAAGCGTAAGACTTAATTTTTAGTCAACTTCTAGAAGCATATAATAAATTTGGATCAAAATCAGAATAATGATACTAAACATAAAATTTAGTATCATTTTATCTTGATTTCATCTTTGCACAAAGACATAAAGGCGGTGCAAACCTGTTTTGTCCATGGAATTAATTTTACTTGTCCCGGGACAGGTATTCTTCTAGTCATTTACATAAATAAAATGAAACGTGTTTGTCAACTTGTTAATTTGTTTTTTCCCTATAGGCACAGAAACTATTGGTTGAATTTAAACTAAACATTGGAATCACATAGATTATGACATAATGAGTGTTTATATGTCATGAGCTAACTCAATCGTGAAGGTTATAAAAGGTATTTAAAGAGCAGTTGTCTGTGGGTATGCGTATGTTTGTAGATCCAGCTAAAACTTAAAAAAAAAAACCCAAAACCCCCCAAAAACTACAAAACAAACACATACAAAGATGTCATAATCTTGATCCAGGTAGTCCTGAATGAATAATATCGAAAATTTCAATAAAATTAATCATTCTTCGGGGGGGGGGGGTCAACTTGGTCAGGTGTCCTTAGGAGGTCGGTCGGTTTTCTAGTCATTAAAAGAGACTATATATTCAAACAAAAGAGAGAGGGGGGGGCTTAGGTAAAGAGGTGAAAAAGGTGGTGGGGAGAGAAATGTGATAAAAGCAGAGAGAGAGAGAGAGAGAGAAAGAGAGAGAGAGAGAGAGAGAGAGAGATATTTAGAACAGTAGAGAGATAGAAGCTGAAATATAAAGATGTTAAACACGCTATTTAACCGCTTCTATTTTTATAGACTCGAGCAATGCTAGTAGCCTTGCTAGTACATATCAAAATATACTCAGTTTAACACTTTTCTGCAGTATCACGCAATCACCAATCATCAGATTGACAGGAGTAGAAAAGTGAACGTTAAGAATTAATAGCATACAAACAGTTGAGGTCACTTTTTTTGCGTGCTATTATTTTTTTTTAATTCTGTATCATTTGATTCAGGAAAAAGATTGATTTAGTTTCTTTGTTTCACGGCATATCAACTGTTTTCGAGTTATTGAATGATGAATTCAATAAGTTTACAATAAGGTTTTTATGCTTGATGTTTTTATATCTTCTAATATTTATTCATTATATTTGGTTTGGTTGTTTTATTTTACGGCATATCAACACTTTTCAGATTATTTAATGAAGAATTCAATAATTTTAGAAAAAGTTTCTATGCTAGAGTTTTTTTTTTAAATCAAATATTTATTCATTGTTTTTGGTTTGGTTGTTTTGTTTTACGGCATATCAGTACTTTTTAGATTATTTAATAAAGAATTCAATAATTTTAGAAAAAAAGTTTTTATGCGTGAAGTTCTCTGTATCTTCAAATATTTATTCATTATGTTTGGTTTAGTTGTTTTGTTTTACGGCCTGTCAACCCTTTTCGGGTTATTGAATGATGAATTCAATAATCTTGGACAAAATTTCTATGCTTGAGTTTTTTTTTATATGTTCAAATATTTATTCATTATGTTTGGTTTAGTTGTTGTGTTTTACGACATATCAACTTTTTTCAGGTTATTGGATGATGAATTCAATAACTGTAGGAAAAGGTATTACGCTTGAGTTTCTTTATATATTTAAATATTTATTTATTATGTTTGGTTTGGTTGTTTTGTTTTACGGCATGTCAACCATTTTTGAGTTATTGAATGATGAATTCAATAATTTTGGACAAAATTTTGAGGTTTTTTATATGTTCAAATATTTATTCATTATAGTAATTATCTTCATTTTTGAGATGAGGTGTTTTCATTGATTGAGATTGTTGGACTGACTTCCTCATCTTGGTTGTTATAGTCACAACGTTTCGGCCGTTTTGCCCTCCGGCCTTCATCAGGTGTTTTTTATCGAACTGGGGAACCGTTTGTTAGGAGTCTCGAACCCAACCCTTTATTATTATTACGGGTGTACCGTGTTCGGACTCCAGCTAGGCTCTGGGACATAGTTACTGATTCTTTGTTTTGAATGTTACTTTTTGAATGTTACTTTTCACTGCCTTAGTTCAGGATTGAACTCAGCACCTTTGGGTAACTGTAAACTTTGATACAACGTCTAGGACCACTCGGCCATATGTCACTAGGACAACTCAGCACCTTTGGGTAACTGTAAACTTTGATACAACGTCTAAGACCACTCGGCCATATGTCACTAGGACATATGGTCCGAACACAGTACCCCCGTAATAATGATAAAGGGTTGGGTTCGAGACTCCTAACAAACGGTTCCCCAGTTTGATACAAAACACCTGATGAAGGCCGGAGGGCAAACCGGCCGAAACGTTGTGACTATAAAAACCAAGATGAGGAAGTCAGTCCGACAATCTCAATCAATTTATTCATTATATTTGGTTTGGTTGTTTTGTTTTACGGCATATCAACCATTTTTGAGTTATTGAATGATGAATTCAATAATTTTGGACAAAATTTTGAGGTTTTTTATATGTTCAAATATTTATTCATTATATTTGGTTTGGTTGTTTTGCTTCACGGCATATCAACCCTTATTTGGCTCATTAAATGATAGATTGAATAATTTTGGGAACAAGATGTATGCTTGAGGTTCTTCATATTTCCAAATATTTATTCATTATGTTTGGTTTGGTTGTTTTGTAGAGGAACATTGTTGTTTTTGTTTTTTATTTTGCAGAACATGACTGAGTTTTGCAAAGGAGAAGAAAAAAATAAAATAACATCAACGCTTGGTACATTGTAGATCAAGAAGCCAGCATCTTCAGACAGCCTTCTCTGGTAGCACCAGATAATAAAGATAAATCAGGATTATAGAGAAACTTACTTTGTGATAACAAAGAATAGTTGAAAACATGAAAAAATCAAATTGCAAGTGGAGGGTGTTGAAAAGGCAACTGTTTGTGGACGAAACATTTAAAGCATTATTTGAAGCTGAAAGAAAACAAATAAATTAAAAAAAAAAGAAATTGTGGAAAAAAAAAAGATGAAGGCTGTCGACGGTATTTGTCAATAGTTGATTTTATTGCTACGAAAATAAAAAGGGGGACAAAAAGAAGTAATAAACAAGTCTGTGCATGACAGATTTGAATGCATCCGTTTAATCAAAAGGTCATTCGCTGTTTACCAACGATAATAAGAACAATAATAGGAAAAAATGGCAGCCAAAAACATAAATTTCTAACCAGGAATAATCAGCTGGAATAAAAACGAGGCAAAATTGAAATGTTCAAAATTATGTTATTAGATACGACAGATTCAATTGATTTGCTGAATAAAGAGAAGAACAAAAAAAAAACACACTAATAATTATAACAAAAAAATAGCAAACTTTCTATGTTGCTCCCTCCCCCCCACCCCCACCCGCTCATAAATCGAGATGAAATTTTGATTAAAAAAAATAATAAAAAAGATGAAAAGAAAAAAAAAGAGCCCCGCCCGTTTCAAGAATTTAAACAAGAATAGATATTCGAAGCGGAAAAAAAATATTTGTCTAAATAACAACGGGAAAAGAAAGACTTTAATTGAAGACATTATTTCTTTAGATTAGTTTTAAAAAAATAAAAAAAATAAAAATAAAAATAAAATAAGCAATAAAAAAAAACTTCTTTTAACATTTTGCCATTTCGTAACAAGCTTCCAACTTTTTAACAAGGGTTTTCAATAAACATCCCAATTCGTTGGCCACAAGATCGTTTCATCGTGTGAACATTGTCCGTGTTAATACGCATGCCATCTGTCTCGTATTTTTAGCCATCTCTTTTATGTCCTCTATTTAAAACAGATAGAGTTTGCGGGATAAAATTAACTGGCAGACATTTTATTCAAATGGTTAGTTTAATGAACAATTTCATAGCGTCTCGATTTTTGGTTAGGAAAAAAAAGTAACAATTAATTTATAGCAGCCTGTAATAAAGTGATAATTTTGGCTAGGAAAGCTAAGTATGTGTCGTCGTCGTCGTCGTCGTCGTCGTCGTCGGCATCATCATCATCATCATCATCATCATCATCATCATCATCATCATCATCAGTTTAATGTTCGTTATAGATCCTGGCACGTGTTGGACGGCTTTTAGAAATCACTACCTGCCCTGTTTTCCTTAGCCTACCCCTATTGACAGACCCTGCTACCTAACTCAACTGTTCTACATTTACTAACGCAAGAACATCTGTTCTTTCTTTCAATGTGACCAAACCAACGAAATCTCCTGTTCATTAAACATCCTCCTATATTTTTCAGATTTCATTTTCTTCTGAAGTCATCCAATCTAAATATTTCTTTAAGACTCACATTATATACCCGTCGTATTATTCTTATATCATTTCACTCCATGCAACACATGTCCTCAATCATCAGTGGCCAATATAGCAGCTTGTAATAAAACGACAATTTTGGCTAGGAAAGAAAATCAAGTAATCATCGTTATCAATAGCAACATTAACATCATTAGCATCATCAGCATCATCAACATCGTCAGCATCATCATCAACAGCAGCGTTAGCAGTTGATTCAGTTTAACGTTCATTTTATGTGCTAGCATGTGGTGTGCGTCTTTTAGAAATTTACTTCCAAACTCATTTATCTCTGGCCAGGTCATTACTTATCCCTCTTTCCCTCAAGTCCATTTTTATTACTTTCTTCCGTGTTTTTCTTAGTCGACTCCTTCGCAGTGGCCCTGCTAAAACTGTACTACATCTACTTACTCAAGAACTATCATCCTTCGGACCAGCATCAAAGTGTAGTATCTGGTCTGATGCTGCCCTTCACTTTTTTGGTCTCGGTTAGTGGAGGAGAAATCTTTCATGACTGATCCATATATTTTTTTTATTTTTGTTACTAACCAGAGTGCCCTTTTTGGGGAGCTGGTTTCCCACACATTAAAAACCGACCTTGTATCTAACTCTGCCCTCTTGGGGAGGCAAGTAAAAAAAGAAGAAGAACAGACTAACGAAGTGTTCTGCACACATATCCCTATACTGACAAGATTTAATCTTCTGAGATCACAGACCTTAATTTGTCTTTTACACATCTATTGTTTCATTCTAATATTTATTTCCATGCAACACCTGTCCACAATCCTCATCACCATGTTTCACTTCCATAGATTATCACATTGTATACCTAAGCCTGATAGATTTTTCTCTTGGTTGACAGTGGTAACTATCTGCTGGTTAGTGATAGCAGAATGCGTCTGAATTTATACCATCCGTTCCTAACTCTTCCATTCACACTAGCACCTCCTTTTCTCTGTGCTCCGATGGTATCACCAAGGCAACAAACCTTCAGAGCAACATCAATTGCCTCATGGTCCAAATATTGAAGTCTGTCACACTTTATTTAAGTAGAATAAACAGTTAAAATAATAAAATAAAATATCTTGATCACTGTAAGGTAATCAAACAAATATCTAAATCAGTAATTTAGGGCCAGGGTTCATACCTGATCATCATTACACATTTTCTTTGCATAAGTTGTTTGAATCTGTGATGAATTATGTCGCTATTCACCTAAAGAAATCTAATCTACTTATATACAAGCAATAAGGATTTCGTCCTGCAAGATTAACTGATGACGTACTGATTGTAATATCACATAGAACCAGTGAATCCCTTGTTGGAGGTTCAGTTGTTTCTAGGGTCATAACTCTTCCCATATCAAAGGTCATGATAGGGTCTGGGGCAAAAGGTTTCCCTATGAACTTGCTTGCTAAGGAATATCTGACAGGGTTTTCTCAACAATTATTTTCTCTCTGATAGGTCTGAAGCTTATTTTATCAACAAAGATCTATTTTGACGTCTATGAAGCTGACACACCTGTCTATGGCAGCATTTCGAAGAGCATTGTTGATTAGCTCTCGTCTATTTGGAGTATGTGATGCAAAGTAGAAAAAAAGTGATTTGTTACTTTTAACATCTCAAAAACTAAGCTTCTGTCTTTTTGTTACTAACGCTCAAATCATTGTTTTGTCCGAGTTGAAATGAATGGCCCCCATCATAGAGGAAATCACCCAAGATTGGCTTTAACTCCAGTTCTAAAATGAAAGTCTCGGTTTGTTTTACTATGTACATAGATTCGAAAAAGTTGTCAAAAAACAAGTATATAACAAATAAATGTTCAAAGGCAAAATAAGTTACTTTTCTACCTAATGAGGATACATTTTTTGATGTTTTTATTTAATGTAATATGTTTATTCGGTTCTAAAAACATAGTGTTCCTCGGTATATTTGAAAAAGCCAAGTGGCGGCGAGGTCTCTGTTGAATATGATAAGTTTGAGAAAATGAGTTCAAACTAAAAAATGATACAAAATTATGTAAGAAACTCAATCAATATATGTTACCGTGACATAGGCTGACATATTAAGTGAGTTTCTAACAGTATTTTGTATAATTTTTTAGTTTGAACTCATACTTAATGTATTCAACAGGGACCTCGTCGCCATTTGTCTTTTTCAAATATACTAATAAACACTGTATATTTTTGAACCGAGTAAACATTTTACATTAAATAAAAACACTTAAAACTTTTTCTAGTTAGGTAAAAAAAAAAAAAAACTTATCTTGCCTTTGACAACATTTATTTGTTATATATTTGTTTTTTGACAACTTTTTCGAATCTATGTGTATAGTAAAATAAACCCGAAAATCTTATATTCACTCAGTTGCTAAGGTCACTCGACACACCGGTTCCCACTGGATCACCGAAGTTAAGCAATATTGAACCTGGTCAGTACTAAATGGGTGACTATTTGGGACTTTCAGATGCTGGATGTGCTCTCTCCGCTTATCTCGGCATTGTTTCCAGTCGTCCTGGTCTTCTCCTTGCCATTGGACTCAAACAGTGCTGATTCAGGAGAGGTGTGGTTGGAGATTGCGCAACCCTTGTCTCACAATTACACACGCTACTGCCCCTAAGGGGTATCCTTTTTCTTTCAAGCATGAAGAGAAGCATGAAAGGTCGCTCGAAAATAGTTGGATCATTCCACCGTTGCAATCCTGTGCCTATATATCACATAGGTCCCAACGTACACATTTGTGGTAGGAATATCTCTAGAGAAGATCCTAATTTGCCGTGTATATGCTTCAGAGTAGCACTTGCTCACAACACTGCGTTTATATTTACCCTCTATTGCTGCCATAACATTGAGAGTATCTCTGCGAAAATTGACCCCCATTCTGTCTACTCATCTCTCAGCTAACATCCACGTCTTTCAATACTTCAATATTCAACATGTTGAATGGCTAGCCAATTAAAACAAGACAGATAATGAGGGGAGGTACTGTCATGATTTCTCCATTGCTTATGACCTAGCAGAACTTGTTCACAAACCACCCGTATGCCCGACACTGACAGAAAGTATGCAAGCCGCCTAGACGTTTTTCTTACAACTTACCCAGAACTGTGCTCATCCTCCATTCTGCCTCCATTTGGATCTTCTGATCATTCAGTTGTCTCGGTTAAGATAAAAACAGAATGTAATGAGTCCTCAGATGTACCTCTCCATCGTACTGTATATCGATTCTCTATGGCTGATTGGGATAACTTCCAAACATTTATATTAAATATACCTCTGCATTCCATGTTTAAGAAGAACGTGTCCTCTATATTATCAAGGTCGGTTTTTGATGTGGGGAAAATCTAGCTCCCCACAAAGAGGCACTCTGGATAGGAATAAAAATTAAGATTGTCTCAGTCATGAAGGATTTCTCTTCCACTGACCGAGGACGGAAAAGGTGAAGTGTAGTATCAGACCAGATACTACACTGTCATTTTGGCCCGAGGGCCAATGTTATTTAAAATACAGTCTTTCATGAAAACACACACAGATGTTTACTCTCGTCTAAATAAAAATTCAATTTAATCCATAATGACGTATTTACACGATTGTAGGCCTTCAGCTTATTGGAAAGGAGCAAGTGATATTTTGCAAACAAATACCTTATTAAACAGGTAGTCATCTCTTGACTTTGCGTATGTACGCAACAAATATAAAAATAGGTAAACTATAGACATCATCAAAGCAGCACGACTTTGTCTTTAATAACTGCCGGTGAAGGTGATAATAACGACATTTGCAGCGAAGGGGTGTCATTAAAATTCTCATAATCCTGTCACCCATAATTCGCATTTCAATAACACAAGACATAGAAATTGTCTTTGGGATTGGGAGACAGAATGCCACTGGCCAGACACAAAGGATAATACCTTGAAAAGACACTTCATTAAAATCAGGAATACTAATTGGATGTTTATCAGATGAGATTCTGTGATCTTCTTTCTACTATAGCAAGCATAATACTATAGTAAACAAGCAACGTGTAGACATTTTAATTAAACAGAGATATAGAGAAGCCATAAGCTTTACAAAAAAAATCAATCAGCAGGTGCGGTTTATGGCTTGTATATTCTATTAGCCTGGGTGCCCGGCGTTGCCCGGGTGTGTGGAGGTGTGTATTGACCAAAAACGAAACAAAAAAATGGTGGTTGTAGGCAGGCAGGCTCGAACCTGTACGCAAAGGAGGAAAAGAATGTGAAAAAAAAGTGACGTCTTTGCTGTTGCATTCATCGCTAAACCGGAAGTGGCGAAGGTTTAAATTAAGGCTAGTCAATCGAAAAGAAGGGATGATTTTCTAAAAATATCGGAAAAAAGCGACGCCTCCTTGTAGAAAACTGCCCAGTTGAGGGTGAAGAAATTAATGTTTTTAGCAAATCTTTCGATATTTGTCGTTCGAAAAATTGATCTTCAAAATGATACTGATCTCGTGAGAATCCGTTGCCTCTGTCGACAGTTTTAGGCATACATACATACATACATACATTTAAACAAACAGGTGATATTTATATTATAGACTAACCTGGGTGCCCGGCGTTGCCTGGGTGTTTGGAGGTGTGTGTTGATCAAAAATAAAAAAAAGTGTGGTAGTAGGCGGGCAGGCTTGAACCCTTGCCGCGAAGGCAGAAAAGAAAGTGTGAGAAAATCTGACGTCTTAATTGATGTCTCCATGACTCAACCGGAAGACAAAACCGAAGTCAATCGAACAGTGACGATGACTTTCTAAAATGTCGGCAAAATAAAATCGACCCTTCTTTGTACAAAACGACCGAGTTTTGGGTGAAGGAATTAATGTTTTTGGTCAATTATTCGATATTTGTCATCCGAGATGTCGAGTTTCAAAATGATACCAATCTTGTCAGGATCCATCACCGCTGTCAAAAGATTTGCGATACATGATGATTGCAACGTCTTGTCAGACGAGTGCCACTCCCTCGGACACTTAAAGTCTATGACTTTTAATTTATTTTTTTATTTAAAAAAAAAAAATGTTTTTTAGTGGTACCGGCGAATTCACACACTCAAGCAGACATGATACTGAAGACGGCCATTGCTATATATACATATATATACGTACACGCATACACACACATACATCCATAAACATACACACATATATACATATATACATACACAATACATAGTACATATACATACACACATGCATACATACATAAACACATACGCATATATACACACACATATACAAATACAAACACACATATACATATACATATACAAATACGTACACATATATGCACATATACATACACATACATTTAAATACATATACATATACATACATATCTATGCATTTATACACAAACATACACATATGCATAGATACACATACATATACATACATACACAAACATATATATACATATATACATACAAACACACACAAACATATATTCATATATACATACATATACATAGATATATATACATATACATACACAAGTACATATATAAATATACATACACATATACGTACATACACACATGGATACATATAATGATGCCAGATCAATTATTACATGCTTCCGGCATTTCAAGCCTACACGCGTCACAACTTCTCCATTGCTATAGGACTATTTTATAGACAAATGCCTGGGGGAGTATCTATACAAAGATGATGTTACAGAGATTTAGCTTTGTATGACAGCTAAATCTCTCTCTCGGTTCAAAATGTTAAGGTCCAGCAACAAGCAAGAGCAAGATAGCCAGCAACAAGTTAAACTGCAGACCAGCTTCATGCAGGTACTGGTCTCCCACTTTATGTTTTTTTTAAATCAGAGATTTGGTTCTCCTAGAGGGGTTGCCTTCACCACGGCTTACGGGAGCTCTCTCCACCCCACATACACATGGAAATAAACACATGCATGCACACATACATGCATACATACATACATGATGATTGCTACTTCTTGACAGAAGTTTGCCATCTCTTCCTTAAGTGTTATTCCGTCCGTGTGCACGTAGATGACTCTTCAATCCAGCTTTAGTCTTACATGAAAGTTCACAAATGTGGCATAAAATCTTTCCTTCTTGATCGCATGATAATATTGGGAATCCTTGAATGTCATGCCAAACTACTCTTTAGGGAATTAAAAACAAGAGGTCGACTAGTGCAAATGCAATATTTCGACTTCCTGTCATTGGAAACTCTTTGTCTGATTCATGCCTGCTGACTTGGCATTTATAAGCACTTGATTTCCCTCGTTTCTTGTGATAATTGTCGGTGGCCGTAAGATAGAATGCTAGCCTACGAAGTCAAAGGTGACTTTGTGACTGGGTTCATATCTTCCAACCAGTGGTATATATGGAAAAATATAGCAGGTTGTATTATACCCTTTCTCTATAACTTTTGAGCACCATTTAAATAACTTTTAAATAACATTTTCAATATATGTGCTGATAAGCAAAATATATGTTTATTCATAGCTGAACATTTTGCTAATTTACATTTCATTTCCTCTGATGATATGAGCCATTTTTGAAAATCCATGGATTAAGGAAATAAATATAATTATTCTCCATATATTCCTTGTTTCAAGCAATAAATTCTTTATGCATATTTGAATCTACATCATTTAATAATTACCTATCATTACCTATATATATATATATATATATATATATATATATATATATACTAGCATGGGTGCCCATCATAGTCCGGGTATTTGGAGGTGTATGTTGAGCAAAAAAAAAAAAGCCGTCAATTTAAAAAAACATTAAAATTATTTTTTTTTTAATTACATTTTCACCCTGTCAAAAGCCTTAGATATATCTAGACCTACCGCTTTGCCCTCCCCCGCTTTGTCCAGTGAATGGTATATATGTTCAGAGATTACAGTGATGATGTTTGCTGTGGAATGGGCTTGTCTAAATCCATATTGTTTGTCAGTTAGAAGTTTAGCATCTGTAAGGTGACGGACTAGAGCATAGTTAATTATGGTCTCAAATATTTTGGCGAAAAGTGGGAAGAGGCTAATGGGGTGATAATTTGATGGGTCAGTTCTTTCGCCAGAATTTGTGAATACTGGTACAACAGAAGCAGTTTTCCAACAGCACGGACAGCTTTATTCATTAAGGCATTTCTTGTAGAGTTTGGAGAGAACTGGAGCTACTTCGGCTGAGCACTTTTTTAATAGCACAGCTGGGATGAGATCAGGTCCACATGCTTTTGAAGTGTCAAGGTTTTTTATGATAGCATGCACCTGAGCAGGGGTGATATTTAGATCATCTAGTGTGGCGTCTGTCCGCAAAGGAAAGTCAGGCAGGGGGTGGTTGGAAGGGTCCAGTGTGGAGTTTGAGGCAAACCGGCTGGCAAGCATATTAGCCTTGTCGATTGCTGAGCAAACAACCTCGTGATTGTTGGTTAGTGGAAGAATTGTTGATTGCCCATTATTTACTACACTGTTGTAGATTTTCCAGAAGTCACAATTTCCTAATTTTTGTGCTTCGATGCGTTTTTTAGTGGTTTCAGTAAATTCTCTCTTAGCTGTCGCTATTACTTTCTTAACGTTACTTATAGCTTCTATATACTTCTGTCTGCTTGAACTGGACTTATGTCAGTTAAATCTGCGGTATGCATGCTGCCTTTGAGCAATGCCAGTTGCGCAAGTAGAAGTAAACCATTGAGGAGAATGGGGCTTGCTATAAAATTTCCGCATGGGAACATGTGCTTCAATTGCTGTTTTGAACCATTCAGTGGTCTCATTTGCACACTGTTCAGCAGGAAGAAAAAAAATATTTCCCTATGGGGCATCTCTGATAAGATCTCTGATGGCTTCCCAGTCAGCCTTTTTATAATATCTCGTTGTTTTGAGCACTGGCTCTTCAGTTTTGGGTCTAGAGTTTAGGACAATTTCGACCATTATCACTGCATGATCAGCATTCCCGAGTGAGCTGTCAGCATTTGTTATACAATCCTCAGGAACTGATGTCAGAAACAGATCTAGAACTGATGAGTGTTGTTCTTGCTGGTCAGAGAAACGGGTTGGAAACGTAACCGTTTGTGATATGGAGTGAGATATAGCGAAGCTATGTGTTGAGCTGCCCGCTGCATCTGTGTGAATAGAGAATCCAAGCCAGTTTTTGTGGTGAACATTAAAGTCACCAAATATATGCACTTGTGCGCTAGTGTTGAGGGAGAGTGCTGTGTCTGTGCTGTCAGAGACTTTGTTTATTATGGTGCAGTCCTGGGTTGAGGGAGAGTGGTAGATAAAATAAAAGTAAATTTGACCCCTTAAAATTTATTGTTTTGGGCTCAAATCGAGTTATTAAGTTAGATCCATGTCCAAGGAACTCATATCTTAAATTACAAGTGTTTAGACCCAAAATTGTCGGAGGAGTTTGGTAGAGTTCTCAAAGGTAAAATCGTTGAACTTTTAGCCTTAATCGCCAAATTTCTGGCTGAAACTCAATCACATCGATTTTCCCAAATCTCAGTACCCTGTATATCAAATTTCGAGTCTGTAGACTAAAAATTGACAGAGTTATTCCGTATGGAAATGTACACACACAGACACACAGACAGAGAGACACACAGACAGATACACAGATACGTTCACTTTTATAGATATATAGATATATATATAATTTGAGGTTGCTATTTTTCAAAAGTAGGGTAACCAGTGAAATATAACGGGGTTAATACAAGAGTGCTCAATACGGAAGTAGAGCAAGTTAGATTTTCAATTTGTCTTTACATAAGCAGTAATTTGTTGTTACACAGTCATGAGCATGTTTCAGTCTTCTAGTGTTTAGCAACTAGAGACCTCTTCAGGCAACAACGCTTATTTTCAAAAGCGGAAACATTGTCACCTGAAGAGGTCTCTAGTTGCTAAACACTAGAAGATGGAAATATGCCCATGACTGTGTAACAACAAATTATTGCTTATGTAAAGACAAATTGAATATATATATATATATATATATAAAGCTAAATATCTGTGTGTGTGTGTGTGTGTGTGTGTGTGTGTGTGTGTGTGTGTGAGTGTGTGTGTGTGTGTCTGGTCATGAATAGGCTCCTATATGGTTGACTATTTTAAAAAACTGATTACATATAATGATAAAAGATGTATCGAGACACAGGAATGGGTATGTTTGATCTGGTAAAATGGTGGTTCATTGAAATTGTGGAGTCTGCGTTCGTGACTGGTCCACAAAGTATGGAAATAAAAAATTTAAAAATAAAAAAAAACGTTTACAAGTGCTTTTGATATACATAAGAATACTTTGATGTACATAATACTTTGATAAGTATGTTTTAACTTAAATAGGGATGGTATAATAAAATTATGGGGTCTGCGTTCGCGCCTGGCCTCCATAGAATGGAAATAGGCACACACTTTAATAAAGACTTTTCATATCTATCTGCGTAAGTATACTTTGATAATTATGTTTCAGTTTGAAGAAATATGGTATAATAAAATTATGGGGTGTTCGTTCGCACCTGACCTCCATAGAATGGAAATATGTCACAAAGTTTAACAAGGGTTTTTTAATATAGATTCACAAAATATTGTGATAAGTGTTTCAGTGTGAACAGGTATGGTACAATAAATTATGAGGTTCATGTATTTTTACTTTCATCATATTTTGCATTGGTTTTGATACCCCCAAATTCGAAGCTATCTCTTTACAACCCTCCCTTTTCATAGTCCATTTTCTGTAGGCTGTTTTTGAACCCAGTCAACGACGGGTACTTTTGCTAGTATATATATATATATATATATATATATATATATATATATATATATATATATATATATATATATATATAATATGTAAACTATATATATATATATACATACATATATATATATATAAAATACGTAAACTATATATATATATACATATATATATACATATATATATATATATATATATATATATATATATATATATATATATATATATATGCATATATATTGTAAAATATTAACCATATACGCTAGATGCAAGTAATGATTTCTTTTTCGTTACACCTTCTCCTTTAATCAAAAATATTTTTGTAATTAAAAAATAATAATCTTCGAACCATCTTTAATATATACTGCCTAATTAAAGAAAGAAAATTGAATTTAAAATATTGATTCCCTATAATTAAGACACGCTTTATTTTAGTTTAGTCATTCCAGTGTCAGGTTAACAGTGATATAAACATTGACGACTGATTGATATGAACTGTCGACTGCAGAGAGAGAGAGAAAGATATATATATATATATATATATATGGGCAGAGAAAAAAAAAGAAAGAAAGAGGGAGGGGCGGAAGTAAGCAGAATTTTATGTGAAGCTTACGGAGGAAAATAAATGCATTCAAAATAGTTAAGATTAACGTGTAGCATCTGTTCTGATACTGCATTTCATCTTTACAGTTCTTTGTCAGTGAAGACTAGAGTGATTATAATTTTTGCCTTAATTTAGGTTGCCTAGTTTTGGAGAACTGGATTTTCCCCAATTTATTCGGTTCAATTCAATTCTGTTTATATTTAGCAAATAAATAAATAAATAAATAAATAAAACAATTATGCCTCAGTGCCATGTAAGGAAATAGTGGTAAAAAATTACAGAGACGAGAACACAGTAGTCCAGCACATGTTCAAATTTATATTGAATTGTTGCATTGTTGGTGGATTCATTATTTCACTTGGAATTCTATTCTAAGATCCGGGGATTTGGATTGAGAAAGCAGTTCTCTTTCGGTTCAATCGAAATCGGCAATAGATTCATGTAGTGTCTGTGTAGTCTTTTTTCTGGTGCAGGATTGAACAGCAGGTTTCGAGGTACATCATAAATGCACATTGTGGAAATTGTAGGCCAAAAACAGATTACCGCGTAATCTCGACACTCAAGGGAAAAAAGGTTAAGCTTTTGGAGACAGTTATTATGTGGCAGCTCAAGTAACCAGTCTTTGAACTTTCTCCAGATGCTGCATATTATGTATTAGATATGGAGAAGAGGCCAGGACACCATATTCTAACAGTGGCGTGAGGAGGGATGCATAAAGAGGTGGAAATAATTCAGGAGTGAGTTTGCAGAAAGAACGTCCTATGAGAAATAGGATACTCCTTGCTTGCTTAGCAATCTGAATACAATGTTTAGATGCTCGATGGACGAGTTGACTAGAAGACCAAGATCTTTTGTCTCGTTCACCTCAGTGTCATCACCAAAAGTAAGAGCCGAGTCAAAAGGAGAACCAATGTATCTACATAAATATCTAAATCTCATTCATGTTGAAGGCTGGGCTTGAGATTGTCAATTTCGTTTCTATTAGCTATTAATTTTACATCATCTGCAAATAGTGGCATGTTTCTACCGATCATTTCTAGCGTGTCGTTTATAATAAGTAGGAAGAGAATATGACCGAGCACGGAATCCCAATGCAAGCATCTATTTTAGATGAAAAAAACTACCATTTATCTGAACCTTGTATGACCGATCACTAAGAAAAGATATTATCAACTTTATGACTGACTCATTAGGTGTTGAGATTATGTAACAGTAAGATGATCGACAGAGTCAAAAGTTTTGGCAAATTCCAAAAGACAATGTCAGAAGTATCTTCATCATCCGTTACACTCGCAAGTAAGTTTGTGAAATATGAACGCTTTCAAATGAAACTATGTTGAGATGGAGAGATGGCAGCAGTATATATGATATGAGCCAGGCTTGCTCGTCTGAGTAGAACTTCTATTGATTTTTAGAGGATAGAGGTGAAGCTCGCTGGTCTGTAATTCATTGGGTGTTCTTTGACAGATTTTTAAAGATAGGACCGATCGTAGCCACCCACCAATCATCAGAAACAACTCTAGTACTCAGTGAAACGTTTAAAAGGGCTGCTAAATCATTATATACGTAACTGGTTCTTCCATCATTAAAACCTACGTTGCGTCTAACTGTATAGTCGTGGTGAAGCAAGTAAATAGGAACTTCATTTATTCTAAAGTCATTTCAAATGATATCCTGTATAGTACAAATCGGATTAAATTAAATTAAATTAAATTAGTAATAATTAGTACAAGTTAATTTTAATCACGTTTACAGTCAACTGACAAAAAAAAACATCAATATTTTGAAAATAGATTTCGAGAGAAATCCAATCATTGTTACTAATACTACTAAAAATCAAAATTATTGTATTACAACAGAAGGAGGGTGGACCTGTAAATTTACCCTTGTTCGTTCGTACCTGCGTCTGTTCACCTGTCCGCGCTTTTCTCAATAATTAATAATTGGAAATTTTTGAAATTTTGCACAAACATTAAACATAAGTAAAAAAAAAAGTGACAGAACGGATTTTCCGGGAAAACTCCGGTTGCCCCCCCCCCTCCAGGGATGCTTTTCGGGTTAAAATGGCTAAAATTGACACTTTTGTGTTTATTAAAAAAAATGATGCCTTGGATTTTATAAAACTTCCTGAAAAATTGTAACTAACTGATTTCTATATAATTTTGTTTGTCTATATTTCACAATAACTTTTGGGTGTGCTCCAGGAGTTCTTTTAGGGCTAATAAAAACACTCCATTTTGGGGACTATTTTACCATATTTGTCCAAAATTTTCCGTGTATGTCTATTTAGCAGTTTTGCATGGTGCTGAACTCAAATTTAAATATGTTAAGGCTTTGGGGATTTTGGGAGCTAAATGGGGGAGGCAAATGATGGACTTATTTCTTTTTTGTATGGTGCAGAACTCAAATTTACATATGTTAAGGCCTAAAACTGCACCGTTTGTTCATTTTCACCAGGATTTGACGCCCCCTGGGGACTCTTGGGGCTAGATGGGGGGGGCACAAATGCTGAACTTAGTCATTTTTTTATGCCTCGTTCACTGTGCACTTACGAGGCCATGTATGCTTTTTATTATTAAATAAACATATGATAACAATGTTTGTTTTTTTTAATATGAGAGAGATACATGTGGGAAAATTGATACTTCGTTATTTTTATTTAGTTTCACACGATTGTCATTTTGGGCCTGGGAACTTTAATTGCAACTAGGAATTACATGCTTTGAGTAAAAGGTGTTCAAGACAAACCATTATTTTGTACTAATGAGTTACGGCTTCTTAGAGCCAAAAGTCATTTGAAGATAAGGGTTAATGAGTTCCATGAACAAAGCTTCTTTCTCAGAACCGCACGGCTGTGGAACTCTCTGCCGCTTGCCTGTTCCCCCCGCCCCCGAATTCAACTTGGATGTCTTCAAGTCCAACACAAACAAATTCCTGATGAACTGCCCCCTTAAGTAATGACACTTTATCAAATCCCCAATACTAATGATACTATCCTACTGATTAGTGTACACACAATAACCCTTATCCCCGAGTGGCTCCTGGCCCTTGATAAGTGGTGACCCCCCCATGTAAAAAAAAAATAAAATGAGTTTGTTAAGTGAACGGTGAAATAAAACCTTGAGGATTGGAGACAATGATTAAAACTGAGAAGAAGACGATTAAGAGGACGACTTGAAAGGATTTTTATTAAAGTAGTCTTCCAAACGACCATGTTGTAGTTATCTGTGGAGTAGTCTTGCAGTATGGTGTTCCACAGACGAGTATTTCTTGGAAAGAAATTTTGCTCATAAAAGTTCCATTTATTTTTTGGTGACTGTGATCATTTGAGAGTTTGGAGATTTCTTATCAGTTCCATCTGAGCTCTGAAGTATCTCCCGCTTTTAGAGCACCTGTGAGATGATTCTATAGCAGCAGATTGCTATATCATTTTGAATAGTATGTCTTCTCCATTGCCCAATGCATGTAGATTAAGTAATCGTGGGCTCTTTGTCTCTTACAGAAACATCTATTTTGAGCTAGGTTTTCCCATGAGTTATAATACAAATCGAACTGTTTGATGGATACTTTCAAGTTGTCCTTGAACCATTCTAATTGTCCGCCTACGATTCTATTCTTTTGCTCAGCACCGTGCTTTAAGGTAGCCAGAGAAAGAAAAGAAAATTATTTTCTTGGTTTTAACTAAAGGAGATTTTGCAAAATATATTTCGCAAAATATATTTTGCAGAAAGAAATAAAAATTGGATCTCAGTCGAGTAGGAATAATGATGAAATATAGAAAGACTAGCAATGTCTCTTTATTTTTACATAGGAGTCACTACTTATCAAGGACCTGAGGCCACTCAAGGATAATGGTTATTGAGTGTACAGTAATCAATGGTATAATATCGTAGTAGTCATTATTAATGGAAATTTGGTAGATTGGATTACTTAAGGGGTGGTTCATCAGGAATTTGATTATGTTGGACTTGAAGACAACCAAGTTGTAGTCAGCTGGGAAGCAGGCAAACGGAAGAGAGTTCCACAGGCGTGCAGTTCTGAGAAGGAAGCTATGTTCATGGAATCTACATTTTGATTTAGGCACAGTTAAAGAGTGGGGAAAGTTATTGACAGTGGTTTCAGCTAGATGGGTGTTTTTCGAGAAAGATTGGTGAGGGGGGATCAGAGACTAGAGCTCAAACAAGCATTTGCCGTGGAAGTAACGATAAAACAAAGACAGGCTCGCTGTGTAGTATTTAATATCAATAAAGTGCAACAGATAATATTGGTGTGTTTGAGAACTGGAAACTATGGACAACTGGAAAGCACTGGAATATTGTAAAAGAATGACCTGCACCATGATGATTTGTGGCAGATTACAAAATTTTTAAATCTTGGTTACAGATTTGAATAACTGTGTTTCATTGAATGTGGTTTTAATGAAGATTGCATCATACTACCTTACCTCTTCGAAAGTACTTGGATATGATTTAATAGCTATATTGAGTTGCGGCCCACTGTTGTCAAATAATGAATCAGAAGGTGACAGCAGGAATGTGTGACAATGCCACATCTCTAGGAAAACTTAGATGTAACTTCCTGAGAACTTTCACGATTTCACTAGTCCCAATATCTGGATCCCTAACTCGCCTAATTGTACCTATTTACAATGCCTCCCCACGGGACAGAGTTAGACACCAGGGTCGTTTTTTAACGTGGAGAAAAGGTACAAAAATAAAAATTGTCTAAGTCGTTAAGGATTTCTCCTCCACTGAAAGAGAACGAGAAATGGAAGTGCCGCATCTGAAGAACATATACTACACTTTGATCTTGGCAAAAAATCCCATGGACAATCAGGTTTCAGACATGGTTGTAAAAGACACCAACCTTACCGCCTGTAAGACCAAGCAAGAGCTATATCAATAAAACTTATACTAACGATTAGTGTTCATGCATGTTTGTGTAGAAACTCGTTTATGGCTTCAAGATACTCGTCTACTTTTTGTACAAAGAAAGACGCAAACAACAGATTTAGGAAGAAAAAATATATTTTACAAGAAAGTGAATACAAAGAAAGATTATATTTCTGATGGTTAAGTTAGACCGTTTGTAGCCTCGCATTAGGTCACGATATTCCGCATAAGAGTATTAAATCTCGGGGGTTTTATAATGGTTAGAAGAGTTCATTATGAGTGAATGGGTTGAACGGCTTTTACAAACTGGCTTTTGAATTAACTTATCTCTGATCTGGTCTTTACTTATCCCTCTTTCTCTCAAATCTATACTTATTCCAAGCTTTATTTGGTAGCTATGCTATCTTGACTGTTCTAATTTTAATTCTACTAACCCAAGAAATATCATCAATTCTTTTAATCTGGTTATAGCATCTCTTTATACTGTCCAAATTTAACCTTCCTCTGAGGTCATTTAATCTAAGTTTGTCTTTAAGACACATTACACATCCATCGTATCATTTACATATCATGTCTCTCCATGCAACGCATGTCCGTAGCCTTAACTGGCACGGTTTTACTTGCATATACTGCATACGTTGCATACACATGACTGACGGACTCTTCCCTTGGCCGAGCATGGCAGAACTTATTTCTCCATTCATGACACTTTAAATCATACTAATACTTGCTCCTCTCTGTTCTTCAATGGTATCACCAACGTGACAGAATTTCTAAACCTTAACAGTTTGATTGCTAGTATTATATTTATAATATAGCAGAATATTCTATAAATATAAGTTAATAAAATAAAGTAGAAACACACCACGAATTTCAATCTTTCTAATTGTTTCAAATTCATGTTTCCCTGAAACTGAGTGATTGCAAAATAATGTCAAGAAATAAAAAAAACATTCAGATTATTAAATCTGTTTGTTTGGGGGTTATCACCAAGAGTCAGCCTTAAGAGTGCTAAGTGAAACTCAAGGTCATTTTTGATGAAGAGAAAATACACTAACTTCACAGGGAAGCCATATTTTATCCTTTGTTTGATGGCCATAAATTTTCGTCCCTATTGGTCTTGCCTTTGGACACCTGCATTATCGTTTGATAGACAATCTGACCCAGTCAAACTCCTTGGCTAAGGGTCAAGAGTCGAACTTGAACACGCCTGAGCCTGATCTCCTGTTGCTAGCAAGAGGAGCAACAATAGACCTGCTAATTTTTCAGTGGATTATCTAAAACTTATGAATATTACTTAAATGGAAATGTGTTCTTCAAAATTGTCTGATATATTCTCTGCTTCCTTTATTCAAACTCGTTTGACTCGTAGATCTAGTGGTCTCCATCAATTCATAGTTTTGATACCTCATTATAATACAGTTTTTAATTCCAGTAGCTTCTTTCCAAGAACCGCAACCTTGTGGAAGTCTCTTCTTGCTGACTGTCTTCCTCCTACTTATAGCCTTGATCATTTCAAGATTAAGTGGGCATCTCCTGTATTTTCAATAATCACATTTTGTTCTCGTTATCTCTTTACATCAAGTTGCTTCATGCTTTGTCCGGAGCAATTTCTATTTAAAAAAAACAAAAAAAAAAAAAACAAGCAAAATGTTTCAGTTATTACACTTTCTTAACGAATTGTTTATAAACTTAAGTGTAGGAGCGGGTACCACTCCTTTACGCAGGAATACTTTGGTATATCTTGATTGAGGATTGAACCGTCGATCTCCTGGACCATTAGAGAACACACTAACCATGATCTTAAATGGGTTGGTCATAAAATATTACATACTAGCATTTTAGCCCGGCGTTGCCCGGGTTTGGATGTGTATGTTGAGCAAAAAAAAAAAAAAAAGTGGTAGTAGGAAGGCAGGCTCGAACCCGTACCGCAAAAGAGGAAAAGAATGGGGTAAAACCTAATGTTTATGCTGTTACGACCACCGCTAAACTGGAAGCGACATTTTTTAAAATTAAGGCTAGACAATCCAAAGGAGAGGATAACTTTAAAAAATATCGGCGAAAAAAGTGACCCCCCCTCCCTATAGAAAAGTGCCTAGTTGAAGGGGAAGATATTAATGTTTTTAGCCAATTTTTTGATATTTGTCATGAAAGGTCGGACTTAAAAAGGATACTCATCTTGGTAAAATCCGTCGCCTCTATTGAAAGTTTAAGGCAGACATGCAAACAGACATACATACATATATTTTTATATTGGTAACTAAAAATTTTCGACCCAAACTGATGAAAAAGCTTGCCCTATCTCTGAATACCCTTAATGTAAAATTTCAAATATTTACACCAGAAATTTTCTGAGTAATTTGGAAGAGACCGTAGAGGTCAATTATTTTTTTAAGTTTGACCCCTATTATGACCCCTAAAAATTTATTGTTTTGGGCTCAAATCAAGTTATTAAGTTAGATCCATGTCCAAGGACCCTATATCTAAAATTTCAAGTGCGTAGACCCACAATTGTCGGAGGAGTTTGGTAGAGTTCTCAAAGGTCAAATCGTTGAACTTTGATCCCTTAATCGCCAAATTTCTGGTCAAAACCCAGTCACATCGATTTTCCCAAATCTCAGTACCCCGTATATCAAATTTCGAATCTGTAGACTAAAAATTGACAGAGTTATTGCGTAGGGAAACGTACACAGACACACACACAGACACGTTCACTTTTATATATATATATATAAATCTTGGAAGTTTTTTAACCTTAAAAACTATATAAAAATCTTATTTAATTTTTATATTTTTTATCATTGGTTAGAAAACTATTTAGTCAGTAAGTCATTTAATAACCTGCAATCACTACATCAACTTGCTTTCTCGAATTCACTATAGTACTAATATTAATTTAAGGGATCATCAGTTGTTTACCATGAAACACTGTTTTGGAGATTTAAAAACAAAACAGTATATTAAATCATGGCTCCCCAGCAGTGTTGATCAAAAAAACCACCTCCCTTAATCTTAAGAAGAAAAAAATGTTGCAGATATTAGATCTAGTTTCCTATTCTT